>NC_135533.1:133693495-134036273 GCF_045843805.1 Urocitellus parryii
TCAAAATGGAAAAACAAAAAAATTAGGTTCTTGAGGACATGAGGGAGGAGGGGTTCCTGAAAAAGAAATACTGGGTGATGGAATAGTTAACTAAAGGATTCCCCCGAATTCCCTCACAGGGAAGGGGTGGACTGCCTGGGACAGTGAAAGAGGCCACATCAATTAGAATAATTGCTTTACCTGGCCGTCTGTATGGCTCAATTTCCTCCTGATAAAATTTGTAAAATATGATAATATTAGTTGTGAGTTGGATCTTTTCATAATCCATTCCGACATCTTTAAATAAAAGCAAACATATTATACACTAGAAGGGGGGATTTATTTAGGTTTGATTCAAACCCCAGCAAGAGGTAAAGTGTGCAGTTGATGAAGACCTGAATCACCCCCACAGGCTGGGTGGCACCAGGTTCCGATAGGGTGGAGGTGACATCCGAACCGTGGTCAAGCTTTCCTGGCTAGGAGTGGCCAGGCATCTACAGACGCGTACTCAGCCCTGCGCACAGGACAGATTGCTGTCCACTGCCAAGGGCAGGATTATGTGCAGAGTGGAGCCAGAATTAAAGAGAGGCAGTCAGGGTAGATGGGTGACCAGCAGGACCGCAAACATGGAGGCCGGTCTGGGTACAGGGAGTTGAGACCACCCCTGGAGATTGGGAATTAGTGCCTCCAAAGTGCTTTGATCACCAAGATCACCTGCCTGCACTGCCCCTCCCAGCAGGTTGTTCTGAAGCTGCCCTGAGCCCACAGGGGCTGCTAATTAATGCCCCCCAGGCAGCCGCTCCCTTCCTGCCCCATCACCCCACCATGGCCTTCCAGGCCACCTGCTTCTCGCCTTTTGGCCATCGCACCAGCATCTCCTGGGCCAGATCACATACCCAGGAAGGAGAGAGAGAGACAGGAAGAGGACAGGAAGACAAAGAAAAGCTGAAATGTATAAAAGGGGCAGGACACTCCCACTTCTTGGATACCAAGACACCAGCTATGCCCCTTCTCCCTCCCAGGAGAAGTCTGTGTTACTATTTTTCTAAATAAGACTCATTCTTCATGCTTGCCACAGCCGCTCCTCTAATGTTCAAACTTCAACATTTGGGGAAAAACTTGCCCTGGTGACCAGCAGTATCAAGAGGATGGTCCGGCTTTAGGATGTCCCCCACACATGCTGCTCGCTCGCCATTTGAGCCTCAACCATGAGAACAGCCTGAGGTTGCCGTGGGTCTCCCACAGAGCCACACCTGAGAGAAAGGTGACCTCAGAGCACACCTGTGAGAAAGGTGATCTCAGATCCACACCTGTGAGAAAGGTGATCTCAGATCCACACCTGTGAGAAAGGTGACCTCCGCACCACTGTGCTTCCTGGGAGAGCCCCCAGTTGGCATTCGGGCTGACCATTAAGGAATTTGTTATTATTTGCATAAGTCAATCTTGGAAACAGTTTGGGGGTTTCCTCAAAAAGTTAAAACAGGTCTGGGCGTGGTGGTGCACACCTGTAACCCTAGCAACTCAGGAGACTGAGACAGGAGGAATGCAAGTTCGAGGCCAGCCTCAGCAACTTAGCGCGGCCCTAAGAAACTTATCAAAACCCTGTCTCAAAATAAAACATTAAAAGGACTGGGGCTGTAGCTTCATGACAACACTCTGGGTTCAATCCCTAGTACCATAAAGAAAAAAAATAGGATTACTATATGACCCAACAAACTCCTAACCCTATATCCCACCTAAAGAAAGACAGAAGGCAGGGACCCCAACAGATGCTTGAGCCCAATGCCCGTGGCAGCATAGTGGCAGCTGGGCACTTGGAGGACCCAGATGTCCCTCTGCAGATGGGTGGGAGAACGGCAGGTGGCCCACCCCTACGGCCGTCTATTATTCAGCCATAAGAAAGGAATGAACCCCGTCCCTTGCTAGAGCGGGAGGAACCCGGGAACATGGGGTTCCATGGAACAAGCCAGACACTGAGGGTTTCGCGTCACAGGGTTCCCCGTGTGTGAACTGTCCAGAGCAGGCTGACCAGAGACCCAGGATGCAGACAGCTGGCCAGGAAAGGGGGCCACCCTCTCCCTGCTTAGAACCTCTTGAAAGTAGATGGCGAAGGCACTTTTCACACTTACAAAAAGCCACCGAATTGTTCCCAGCACAAAATGATGAATCTGCTTGTTCAACTTGATAAAAATGATAATTTTCCTTGCCAAAAAACGTCAGTCCCTTTACTTTTCTAATAGCAGACTCATAGCATCAAGATCTTCTCCTCTCAGCACCCGTGCTCTCCTGCTGCCCCAGACATTGACTGTGACCCAGTCTGTTTTAATTACAAGACACAAAGCAGGTAACGAGGCTGTGAATCCTCTGAGTGGTAACGAAAAATCAGAGCAACTTCAAGTCGCCTTAACACCAGGGATGTCACTGCAACACCGAGAAAGCTTAATAAGTGTCTCAACGATTCCAGCATTCTAGAAACTGGAAAGGATTTACTCCCCAGATCAGGAAAAAAGATGTATGTAGGGAGAACTCACTTATTTCTCCACTTCTTCAGTCAGTAGATCTGTGGGGGTAATGTACTCCCTGATAAGTTGTATTCTGTATTTAACAAGATAAATTATTTATAACAATGATGGCTATACCAATGCTAATGGTGTAGTGGCACCCCCTTCTCCACAGAAAGTCTCAACTGAGCTTCTCCAGAAGTCTTTACCATAACTGATCTTAGGATTCTCAGCACAAGAGTGTCTACAAAAGAGTTCAATGTAGTTAAACTTTTCATTTCCTGTTGCTCTATCTTACTTGGCCTGGAAGAGATCAGCACTCCGGTGTTCAACACCCCTTTACTAGTTTTTCACAAACATTTATGGACCATCTAATATAAATAACCACATACATAATAGTTTGTAGAAATGTGCTTGCAAATGCAGATGTGATAAGAAAAACAGAGTCTTTTAACTAGGCCCCTGGCCTTGGGTCAGAGATGTTCACATTTCAAAGAGAAGAGAAGAGGTTACTAACTGGGCTCCATGGTAACTGCTGGCAGGCGAGGGGGGACAGGCGGAATAGTCTCTCCCCTTCTCAGGTGCTGTCCTTGAAGGGTTAACCTGCCCAGAACAGTGAAAGAAAAGGCTGCTTTTATGTGAACTTCTGCAGACTGGGAACTTCTGAGCCCCTCCCCTTACACGCTGGGTACAGAGTTCTGAAACTGCCTGAATTTGGGGTTCAGGGGGTTGAGTGATTATAGCCAAAGCTGTGCTCCCTGAACCTGGATATGGCTAAATAAACCTGCTTCGTGTTCCTACTTGGTGTCTTGCCCTCATCTGTCCCATGCAACAATGATACTAAACTACAACTTCCAATTGTCACTTGCTTGTGAGACTTCCTACTGCAGGTCCCAGGAAGAGGTTCCAAAGCCACTGTTCCAGCCCCAGATGGCAATAGGCTGGGAGGGGACCTCGGCATTGACCTCAAGACCAGGCAATTCCTGATGACACATCTGCAGACCAGCACCTGCTACCGGCAGGGGGACAGGGAGATATGGGAGCAGGAGAAAGCGACTCCAGAGGACGACGGAACATACAAAGCTATCAAAGGTCAAAACCACATCCAACGGGTGCCGTGGTGCACGCCTGTAATCCCAGCTCAGGAGGCTGAGGATCATGAGTTCAAAGCCAGCCTCAGCAACAGCAAGGTGCTAAGCAACTCAGTGAGACTCTGTCCCTAAATAAAATACAAAACAGGGCTGGGGATGGGGCTCAGTGGTCGAATGCCCCTGAGTTTAATCCCTGGTACTAAAAAATAAAAATAAAAAAAATAAAAACCATGTCCTTGAACTGATCCCTGAACAAGACAGTGAGCCTGGGGGGGGGGGGGAGCCAGGGCCCCAAGATGGCCCCTGTGTCTACACCTGTTACCCACTCTGTCATTTTCAGAGTGACACTAAGCTAGGCTTTGCCTATGCAACCTTCCCTCGCTGGTCCCCTCCCCCCCAATCCTGAAGACCCACTGCAAATGAGGAACTGCCACTAAGACACAGCTCATGAAGAGTCTGGGTTCAGTGGCTCCAGGGCAGAGAGCTGAGAGACAGAGAAGGCATGCACTTTGGACAGGACGTGACTTAGATCTTCCAGGGAGCCGACATAAAGATGGATCTAGAAATGCAGAAGTACTTTTGAGACTAAGAAATACAGGAAAAGGCCCAGGGGCTCGGGTGGCTGAGGCAGGAGGATTGCAAGTTCAAAGCCACCCTCAGCAAAAGTGAGGCACTAAGCACCTCAGTGAGACCCTGTCTCTAAATAAAATACAAAATAGGGCTGGGGATGGGGCTCAGTGGTCGAGTGCCCCTGAGTTCAATCCCCAATACCAAAAAAAAAAGGAAAGAAAGACAAGAAGAGGGAGCAGGACTGAGCAGGGAGGGACCCAGACTTCAGTGCAGAACTGAAAACACCTCCCAATCAGGCACAGAGCGCTAGAGCAAAGACACCCAACAGACAAGCCCTGCCCTGGGCAGAGAAGGACCATCCCCAGAACCTCCACTGCCCCCAGTTGGCCACTGGGCTGCTGGGGAGAGCACATGGCTCATTCAACCACTGAGATGGTACCCCTGCAGGCTGCCAGTGCACCTTGTTCCTCCCGGAGAAGAGCCAGCTCCTCCCTGAAGGGAGATGTAGTGCACACAAACACACACGTGCATACACACACAGCTGCCTCGATCCTCTTGTGCAACCCAGAGCTCAGGAGTCCAGCTCTGCTCTGGGGCATCCAGCTACAACCAATCTGCAGAGGCCTCTTAGAAATAGCAAAACAAAAGCAAAAGGAAGCACATTTCCACGCTGCACGTCAAACAGCCTCCGGCCTTGGCTACTGCCCGCCACAAAGCAGCCTCTCCTGACACCAGAGAACCTCCCAGAGCATAAGAAAGGCTCCTGCCCTGCAGCCTGGGTAAGGATGCTTGTCTCCTTCCAGCATGCTGCGCACAGCTCTCTCCTGGAAAGAAGAGAAATAGACACTTTGATTTTACAGCTGAATACACTCCAACCACCAGGCAGGTGTTTCCGTGGGCAGTTCCAGGTGGAGGGATTTTCCTCACTACACAGAAGGGAATCAAAAGACTGCATGGAAGCAGGACGCTGGAGGTCCAGTGGTGTCTCCTTCCTCCCAGGACCATGTGGCACCCGGGGGCTCCATCTCTGCTTCTCCACCACCTCATTCTTTTCTTTTCTTTCCCTTCTTTTTGGTACCAGGGATTGAACCCAGAGGCCCTTTTTACTTTTGATTTTGAGATGGGGTCTCGACCTAGGCACGTCTCCCCACTCACCAGGCAGCCTCCCAGGAACCATTAGCATTTGTGGAAGGAGATGTTTGTCAGAATTGCCAGGAACAATACTCATTGATTAGTTGGCACACACCAGGTTCTGAATATATTGACCAATTATGTGAATGAGAATGGAGTTCTTTAGGGTGGAAAAGACAGCATCTTTTCTAACTATGAACAATCACAATCTTATATTTGTAAAGAACGTTTCAGTCACAAGGAAAGAAACCCAACCCAACAGGCCTTAAGAACTAGAAGGACTCATCTCAATATTGACCACATAGGAAAGGCCCACAGCTGACACCGAACTCAATGACAAAACCCAGAAACTGTCACTCCAAGATGAGAAACAAGACAAAGGCGCCCTCTCCCATCACTTCATTCAACACAGCACTCGAAACCCTAGAAGAGCATTAGGAGAGAACAGGAAATAAAGGCATCCTGACTGAAAAGAAGAAGCAAAAACATCTTTATTCACAGTGACATGATCTTGTGTGTAGAAAATTTTTTTTAAAAAATGTTAGAACCAATAAATGAATTCAGTAAAGTCGAAGAATACAAAGTCAACATGCAAAGATCAGGGACATTTTTATTCACTAATAACAAATAATGTGAAAAGGAAATTAAGAAAACTATCCCATTGACAATAGCAAAAAAGAGAATAAAATACTTAAAGTCAACTCAACCAAGGAGATGAAAGACTAGTACACTAAAAACAACAGTGACCCAGGAACTTTAAGAAGACACAAGTAAATGGAGAGACATGTTCATGGACTGGAAGACCGCACGGTGAGGACACCCAGGACCCCAAGCCAGCCACCGATTCAAAACAGTCCCATTCAAAATCCCAATGTCGTTTTTGGAAAAAAATCATATGGAACCTCAAAGGATCTTGAGTAGCCAAAACAATCTTGAGAAAGGAAAGCAGAGCTGGAGCCCCACATGTTCTGATTTTAAAACATACTACAAAGCTGGGTGTGGGGGTACAGCCAGTAGTCCCAGCTCCTCAACAGGTTGAGGCAGGAGACTCGCTTGAGCCCAGGAGTTGGGGACCAGCCTGGGCATTATAGGGGGATGCCAGCTACTAAACAAAAACATGTTACAAAGTAACGATCATCCAAACAGCATGGTTCTGAACACGCACAGGTGGGACAGAACAGAGCGCCCAGAAATCACCCCTTGTGCATCTGGCTATTGGTCTCCCAGGGGCCGCACACCACAGGAGGGCCAGTTTCCTCAGCAAAGGCACGTTTCCTGGAACACACACCTTTCCCGCCTCTGTGCGTTTACCACACTGGAATCACTTTCCTGGGCACGGCCACAAGTCAGAATCCACTCACGCTTCAGAACGGCAGCAGAAAAAACTCTTTGATGCAAGTAAAGCAAATCCAGCCCCAGCAGCTCAGGCAAATCAGACTCACGTCCATGGCTGTGGCTTAAGCAGAATGACCAAGTGTGGAAAGCTCTGGTGATGAGGAGGGGAAACTGGAGCCCTCCGCACGGCAGGAGGGAAGGTGAACTGTGCAGCCGCTACGGGAAACAACAGAGTTCCTCCCAAAGTTAAAAGTTGAGTCTCCGCAGGGCCCAACTCCCCGACCACCAGGTCTATACCCCAAAGAGAGGGGAGAACACGGTGCGTGGGAATTGTGCTGGAATGTCTACGGCAGCAGGACACCCTACAGTAGACAGGTGGGCACGACCCAAATGCCCACCCATAGCAGAAGGTGGCCTGTCCACACAGGGCAGTGTCACTCAGCCACAGGAAGGGAGGTAGCACGGCCAGGGCTGCAGCAGGCAGGAACTGTCCCGAGCGGCAGGAGCCAGATGAGCCCCGGGCTTCACAACTGACGTGCATGTGACACCAGGAACAGACGAGCCCACAGAGAAGGGAGCAGAGTAGGCTCCCCAGGCAACCAGAGAAGCCAGAGCCCAGAGAAACGGCTCAGAGGATGCAGGGGCTCCATGGCCCAGTGATGGGAGTCTGGTAATCAGAGGGAACGAGGGCTGCACAGCACCCTGAGCGCGTGCGAAGCCACAGGACTGTGTGCTGTAAAGTGGTGACATAAAACTTAAGAAGGTGCAAAGAAAGATTAGCTATCAAGATAAATGACTGTAAAGTGGGATCACTGGTGTCCTGACGAGTAAGTTGATCAGACTCTCTCCAGAAGGCCACACTGACCAGGCAGCCTATTGAGCAGCTGGCCCTGGAAAATTGTGACAAGACATGGGAAGCAGTGGTCACTGGAGGTGGGGTGAGGAATCAGAGCCAGGCCTTGGATCATCCAGTAACTGGACCCTCCTGGGCCTGGAGACAGGCCTTCTTGTACCCGAGAGTCTGACCCTCCTGCTGCCTCTTCAGCCGTGGACTCACTTGGACAGGAACTTTTCACTGTGTGGTTTGTTCCCGACGCCAGGTAGATACACAGGCATGATGCGTTCATTAGGAGAGTTGATCACCTGCGTCCTTTAGAGTACATTGACTCTAGTTACAAGTGCCTCACTGTCCACAGGCCTCACTGAAAGCCACTGGCAAATGCAACCTTAGTTGGCATCAATGTGCCGGGCAATATTCTGGGAATGGGGTGGGGGTGAGAAACATGGTGGACAGGGCCTCCGCAGAAGGACTTCCGTGCTCCTCTGCCACATCATATCACCTGGCCAGTAGCTGCAGGTACCTGGCTGGTGCCCAGGGCCACTCCATGAGGACCTTACTGGATGAAAGTGCAGTCCCCAGTGGGGGACCTAATCAATAGCAAGGCACAGGGGATAAAAGCCAGGTCTCTGCAAGGACCAAAAATCAGACTCAGGAGAATAAGTGACCCAAGGGAAAACCAGCTACCCGGAAGAACTGCAGGACACGGTGTGAGAGCCTGGTACATAAATCCCTGAATTCTAGGGCTGGGCAGCCCCCAAAGGGACCCTCGGGCTCCCACCTGCATGGCTGAGGGTTTGCGCTTCCCTCTGCCTGCAAAGCCCGCCTCAGAGCTCACAGGTCTAGGTACTTCTGTGCCCAGCTGTTCACAGTGTCTCCATCCCCAGAAAGGCTTCCTATCCCTCAAGCTGCCTCCCTTCCCCAATTATCTCAAGTACATGTTGTTGTGTTTTTTTTTTTTTTGGTCGGGGGAGTACTGGGGATTGGACTCAGGAGCCAGGAGCACTCAATCACTGAGCCCCACCCCCAGCTCTGTTTTGTATTTTATTTAGAGACAGGGTCTCACTGAGTTATTTAGTGCCTCGCCGTTGCTGAGGCTGGCTTTGAACTTTGGCGATCCTCCTGAGCTGCTGGAATTACAGGTGTTCGCCACCATGCCTGGCTCAACTACATTTTTACTTCCATGAGAGTGCTTTCTCTCATTTAAATTTTCTCACTTATGAATTACTTATGCACTTATTGCCTGTCTTTTGCACTAAAATATCAACTCCCAGCCTTGAGAGATCTTGTCTGATCCTATTTCCTGCTAGATCCTAGTACCAACATCAGGACCTGCACAAAGACCACTTCAGTAGACAGTAATGAATGGAAGAATGAAAATGCTTGTTATCCAGATCAAACTGAGCCCCAGAAACATTCCATGAACTGTCCAAGGCCCAGAGACCCCTAGTTAGGAGCTGGCACTCACACATTGACTGTCATTTGATTTGAACTTTAAGGGTGAGTCCTGATGCTTGGGATTCCTGACACTGAGATTGCACCAAGTGCTGATTATTTAGAGAGACACAAAGGTGACAAAGATTTTTACATAGTCAAGTCTTGAAACCCAGAAAGAGATTAACATTATTACACCTCCAAAAGACAGTTTGGAAATGTTCCTCTTTCAGCAATGACATTAGTAAATCAAAAATCATTCTAACCACAGGGCACTGCAGAGTATTCGCAGTAGGAGGGGTCAGAGTCTTACTAATGAGACACAGTGACATGGAAAACATTATGATTCTTTGTCACAGCAAAACTACTGTAATTAAGCCAGATGTGTGTGTGTGTGTGTGTGTGTGTGTGTGTGTGTGTTATTTAGCAAAATAAACAGCTGTCCTGTGCCCTCGAGGCTGATGGCTGTTGAGCACTGGGCTTACACATTTGCAGGCTGATCTGGAAGTCAATTCCAGAACTCAAGCTCAGGGCAGCTGAAGGCCTCACACAAAGCAATCACATGCAGCACCGACACCCTGGTGCCCCTTGGGCCACATGGAGCAAATGATGGCTGAGTGCGCCAAGCCTGGCCTTAATTACAGAGAACGCAAAGCCACTTCTGCAGCCACGGATCGCCTGTGGTGGATGCTATGGGTTCAGGGTGACACCAGCCTGGACCCTGAGTTGTTTGCAAGCCCTCCTGAGGAGATTTGCTAAAAAGCCCAGAATCAGCCGGGGGCAGTGGCAGTGTCACAGACGGTACCAGGGAGGTCTGAAATAGTCATGGATATCAAATGTCCTATGCCATGGCCCATTCCAGGGAAGCCAGAGCTCCCGTCCCCAACCCAACAGCTAAAGAGGGAGGTGGCCTGGCCCCATAGACACCCAACATGCTGAGTCCCGGCAGAGAAAAGCCTGCAGACCCAGAGGGTCACCTGTGTCACAGCTGCCCGAGGCTCGTGGATGTCCTGCTCTGAGCAGAGCTGAGCCTGGCTGTGAGGGAGTCCAGCTGGGTCCAGGCTGAGGTGGCCACCACTGCTTAGGGGACCTTTTAGAAGTGGGCATGAGCAGGGCCTGTCCAGGAAGCAGGAGGAAAGGATGAGGCCCCCACCTCCCTCCTGGCAGAGAGGAGCCAAGGCAGGTGGCGCCTCCTGAGCTTTCTGTTAATCCAGGAGCAAGAGCGTCCAGGCCTCTGCCAAGCGGCTGGATATTTCTCTTCTTAATTTTCCCACAAATGCAGTCATGGATTTCCAGAGACGATCAGTCCAGGCCAGCGCGATCATAAATAGAGAAAATGCAGCATGAATGAAAATTTATCTCATAAATCAGAAATCTGAGAAGTTATCAGCTCGAAGAAGAGAAAAATCTATAAACAACTAGCAGAGTTCTTGGGGAGAAGGCATTTGGTGCTGAGATACACCCGAACTCCAACCCTGCTCATTACCAACCCAGGGGCTCCAGGGAGGGTCGGCTGACGGAGGGCCACGAAGACCCTGCCACTAAGGAAAACCCATTTACCTCCCAAGCAGGATTTGAATAAAGCAGCAAGGATCAGGAGAGGACTGGGGGGATCCAGTGGAAGCTTTATTTGGCTTGGGAGTGGTTCAGTTGCTTTCCGTCTTTCGTATTTGGGAGATAAATGCTAACCCTGCAAACGGCGGGCACAGGAGTTCTCACAGCCAAGGTTCAGAGTTCCAACCTCAGAGGACCAGCACTCCTTCTAGAGGGATGCTCTGTTCCCAGGCTCCATCCTGAATTCAGCTGCTCAGCTCATTAGCACACAGATCGGGCTTTGTGCACGGCTCAGACCAAAATCCACCAGGAGTTAAAGACACACCGTGAGCTCACTGTCCACCAATGGGGGATTAGCCATGTTTCCCTACAGAGAAGACAGCCAGACGGTACTGGTGGTATCACCTGCAGGGCGTTCATGGAGACTCCTCTATTAAGACGTCTTAGTGGACAAGGCTGACAGCTGGGTCATCGTCCCTCAGCTCAGGGGCACGCCCCAGCCCCCCCCATCACTCAGGCAACACCCACTTAACCACTGGAGTCTTGACGTCACTCCTCCAACCCCAGACTGCACCACACCTCCCTGGTCTGCAGGACCCAGGTCCCTCCTATTTCTCGTTCACACCATTGCTCACACTTAATTCCTTACAGCCCAGCTTCACTGCCTTGTCCCCTCACGAAGACAAAAATCATCCTCTGTCGTTGGTCAGCATGGTTTCCCATGACCCAGCACACTGCATGTGGCAGGTCCCCAGTGCACAAGGGCAAAAGGGTCTGAGTATTTGTTTATCTGAATGAAGAGGTGACTTAACAGCTACTTAGGAATCAAACTGGCTGAGGATGAGATTGAGGCTCAGGAGAGAAGAGTGTGGGGTCAGCGCACCTCCAGGACAGACGGGGCCAGGCCACCCACTGCCACTCCAAGGCAGGCTCTACAAACCTGCAGGAAGCTGTGCTTCTGCAGCTCCACAATGTTTGTAAATATCGACATTTAAAAAGCTGAGACTCCTCCTCAAGCCTAGATGTCTGTCTCCAATCAGCGGCAGGTGTGAGCCCTGCCCCTTGTCTCCCGTGGCACCCATTGGCTGGTGGGGACGGGCTCTCCAGCCTACCTGCCAAGTCCTGCCACTACCCACGTCCTGACATGACCACTTCCAGCCTCCTGTCACTTGCCTGGCCACAGTGAGCATGGGTCTGACCCTGACTGACTGACCACCAGAGAGTAGGGTCCAAATCTGTCTCTGAATTCCCAGGAGGATCTGTGGCCACTCATAGAAGGTCCCAGAGCCCCGGGCTTCAGCCATGGCCGGTATGGCCTGCACCACCTGCGGCGGGTTCTGGTATTGACGTTAGTTCTCACCCAGAGCACCCGCCTGAAGACCTTGGTTATTCAAAGGAGGCCCTTTGCAATCCACAGCTCATCTCACAGGTTGGTCCTCTGGGGGACCCCTGCCCCTTTCCTGTCTCATTACGGGGAAGTACAGGGGGAGAGAACAGGAAGATGAGAACACCTCTGAGGGGTCTGGGGATGGAGCTCCGCTGGCAGAGCCCCTATCTCGCGTGCACAAGGCCCCGGGTTCAATCCCTGCACCACCAATAAATAAATAAATAAATAACTCTGAGGGGAGCAGAATTTTAATGAGCTTTTAAACTTTTTTTGAAAACTTTCATAATGGAAAGGACAAATAGTGTGTTTCATTGTCTTCAAAAGGGCAGAATTAAAAGATTACAAAGAGAGGCCAAGACCAGTTTGTGTGAAATTCTTCTAGCAATTTCCATGTGGACAAGGAGCCAGTACTTAGGACTCAAAAAAAAAAAAAAAAATGATTCTCCTCAAATCCAGTGCCAGTGACATGTTCTAGTGACACTGGCCCCAGTAGCCTCCGGTGGACTCAGTTCTCTTCCATCTTGGACTCGGGGTAGACAGTCAGGCACACTGGAAAGGTCAGGGACCCTCAGCCACTGGGCAATCCTGTTTGGGCGTGAAGCCGGTGGAGCTGGAGGAGAGATGCTGTGCTGGGCTTAGTGACAAAAACCAAGATGTTCACAGAAGCTTTAGAAGGTGTTTCTGGGTCAGCAGGACCCTGGGGCCAGCAGCCAGGGGGCCAGAGAGGCTGCAATGTTTCGTGTCGCGGCCTGGGATTATAACAAAGACAAGGGGGTCAGGTGACGACGAGGCTCATCTGCTGCGGTGGACTTTGTGGACAGGACCCACCCCCTGCCCTTGTTTGTCTCCATGTGAGTGTCCACCTGGGGCCACCCTGTCCAGGCAGGCCAGGGTGGAGAGTCCCTGTTGGCTTTCCAGCCCAGCTGTCCTCCATGACACAGGCACTGACCTCCTGAAGGCGGGTCTCTTTCCAGGGTCCAGTGCCTGGCCCAGTGTGTGGCTGAGTACCCTGCTGCTCTGACCTTGGCCCCAGACCCTGAAGGAGCTCTAGAATCATCCTGCATGTCCCCCTCCCCGAGTGACCCCTGCTGGCCCTGTGGGTGCAGCTTCCTGTTCCCCTCCCTCCCCATTCACAGACCTGAGCTGCCTGTCAGTGTCTGAACACATCTGCTTCCTCTGTCCAGGTTTCTAGTGGTTTGGGGCTGGAGGGAGTCCAGCTAGGGTCCTGTCATAGACACCAGCTATGAGTCACATGTTGAAATGGATACCTGTGGAAGAGGGCTTTCGCTTCAGGCCCTGCCCACCCACTGTCAGCCCCAGGGAACCTCTGCTACCTCCGCTTCCTCTCCCACATGGATTATGTCCCCCAGTCCTATGGCTCCAACCAGACCAGTCTCCTGACCCTCTGGCCTCCTCGCCACTTGCAGACTCTA
Source organism: Urocitellus parryii (assembly GCF_045843805.1). Classification (NCBI taxonomy): domain Eukaryota; kingdom Metazoa; phylum Chordata; class Mammalia; order Rodentia; family Sciuridae; genus Urocitellus; species Urocitellus parryii. Next base: position 133,706,749 of record NC_135533.1, read on the forward strand.
CCAACTTGCCCCGTGACAGGCCTCCGCCTCCCGTTCCTCACCCCCAGGGATCCTCCCGAGACACGGAGCTGCAGCTCAGTGTAGTCCCTGCCCCTGTGCAGAGCAACTGCCCTCCATTAGGACACTCAGTCACCTCGTCGTTACCTGGCCACCAGGGCCAACTCCTGATGTTCCCTTCACACCCTCCAGAAGGAGCCAAATGCAGATCTCTGGACACATACATCTGTGGGCCTTTGGACAACTGTCAAATGGACACGCACCCCTGGGGGCCTTTGACCCATGCTCACCTGGACATGTACCCTGGGGGCCTTTGACCCATGCTCACCTGGACACGCACTCAGGGGCCTTTGCTCTGTCACTCCTTTGACCCTGGGATGCTCTCTTCCAGCCCTGCCCCCGGGGACATCAGGTGGCTTCACTGTTGTGGGTAGGATCCTCTCCCTAATCAGTTCAACTGTCCCCTCCCAGCCTCCCAGTGGACAGCACAGGCAGCCTCTCTGAGCTCACCCTTCCTGCTTCCCCAGGTGCCTGCAGGGCCCCAGCCACATTAGACGCTCACACTCGGGCAGAACGGCATGAAGCCACCCTGACTGATAGAGAAGCCGGGCTGGGGGGCAGCTCAGGGGTAGAGCCCCTGCCTAGCATGCACTGCATCCTGGGTTTGATCCCAGGAAGGAAGAAGGGCAGCCAAGGGACCCCAGATTGCAGCCCCCTATATCCACTCTGAGCACCGAGCTCACTCTCTGACAAAATTAGAAGATAGAATTAAAAAGACCCCCAAATTGGAAAGAAAAACTCAAGTCGAGCGAATCAGGAGGAAGAAAAGACAACCTTGAGGGGAAACGAACAGGTTGGAGAAGAGCTTGAAGCAGGAGCTGGAGACTCATCTCCCACAGCTCCTCCTGCCCCTCAGCTCTGTTCCTCTCTGCTCTGCAACCTGGCCATCAGAGCAGGGAATAAAACCCCTCGAGTCCCCAAAGGAGCATGAACTTCAGAAGGACTTACTGCAGAAAGGCAGGGGAGTTGTCCAGGGACCATCCCGCCTACACCCGCCTGCAGGAGGAGCAGAGGGGCCCTGGTCCTAGATGCAGAAGGTGCCAGGCCTCCAGGGCTGGGAGAAAAACGACCACAAAGAGAACAGAGGAGGTGGTCTTCAGAGAAGGGCTCCAGCCAAAAGAGAGTGACAGTTTTAAATAAAAATTGGAAACATGTGATTTACTGCAGAAAAAATTATAAGTAAATTTTTAAAAGCTCAGAGGTGAGGTGGACGGGCATTTCTGCAGTGCCTTTGAGGACCAGCCTTTGAGGATATAAGGACCAATGAGCCACCATCTTTGCCTCCAAGGAGCACAGAGCAAGTGGGGGGACACGTCAATAATTAAAATACAAAGGAAGTGATGAGAGCACCGTGGAAGTGAGAGGGGCGTAGAAATGTTCACAGCAGAGTTGACAAGTTGATTTTAGAACAAATAGAAAGCTTTGCCTTCATCTGCCCTCAGGGTTGACAGCTCTGTCTAATGCAAAGCCCGCAGTGCAGAAAAGACCTCCAGACCCCTCTCCCAGAAAATGTCCCCCACAGCCACCCACTCCCACCCCTCGGAGCCTTCTTACAGAGCGACACTTTTAGACATTCCCTGGGAATAGTTTTGGAAGCTCAGGAAAAAGTGCACAATTAGGAGCACACAGCTGGTGATCAATAAAAGCTGGTTTAACTGAAGGGGTCTGGGGACTTGCCCTGCCCCTCTTCCCAAGAAGCGACCTCACTTTGACACCCAGAAGCACATTCGGGTCCTCCTCACCTGCATCTGCCCTGCAGGAGATGCTCTGCCGGCTGCCAGCAACCCTGGAGCTCAGAGTGGCTTTCAAATAGGCATTTATTTCTCGTGCCCGGCAGGGACAGGCTGGGCACCCTCCTCAGAGGGCCACCACTGCAGCCACAGGCTGAATTCAGCCTGCCACCTGTTGCTGTCACTACCCTGGTACTAACTTGGCCCCACCCTCTCTGACTGCAGTTATGCCCTGAGCAGGTGCCAGGGGACAGGGCTCACAGGCCAAGGTGTTTACTACCTGGCCTTTCACAGAAAGAGTCATCTCTGGTGCACGCCGTCATGCTGGAGAGGAGTTCTAGAAAGTTCCAAAGCAGTAATGAATGCCTTGGTGTGAGAGCAACACCCCCTCACAACTCTGCTCAGAAATTGCGGCGTGGCTTCCCCCAGCCCAGGGGTGGGTGAGTTTGCAGGAACCTCCGCACTCGCCCTCTGACTGGCTCCCCCTGTACCTAAGGAGGCCAAAACCCCTAGAACAGCGGGCCTGGGAAAGCCAAGGGTGGTGACCTGGTCCAGAGCCTTCTCAGGAAGGGAAAGGAGGAAGGAGGAGGCACAGACATACAGGGGAGGGAGAACACGCCCGCCTTCCTGGGCCCAGTGTTTCTTCCTCATTCAAACCTCCAGGTGCCAACGTCCTTTGGCAGGTTCCCCTTCGGGGAGTCCTCCTGCCTGTAAGTCCGATTTACTTCAGTCACTGAGCGCAAGCTGGGACCCCCCTCGATGCCCCTCAGGACGAGCTTCTTCCTGTTTAGCTCTCTGTCCCTGGACCAGCCCTGGGTGCCAAGGCACCACCACCACTTTCTATGGCTCTCACCTTCTGCTCCTCCCTCCCTTGCTCTCCCCCAGCCAGGTCTATTCTCTCCCCTTCCAGTTTCCCCCGCCAGCCCCCTTTTTCCCAGCGAGGAAACACACAGTGGCCTCCGGGCTCCTGACCCCCGGCCCCCAATTAGGAATGGCTCCAAAACTCCCTTGGCTCTCAATGGCCGTTTGTTGCCTTCGATTAGCTCAAAGTGCTCGTTTCTTCTCTTACTACAGAAGGAACCTCCTGTTTGGACCTTCCAGGGTCTTGGAGGGTGAGGTGCATTTAAGTTTTGAATGAGTCCAAATCGGCGAAGGCTCATTTTGAGTTCTACATGTGAAGGTCTCTAATCGGCTTCTCCAGGGGAGGAGAAGAACCAGCGCTCGGCACTGGGAGGCCCTCACTTCCCCACCTCGAGCTATTTATACGTTTCTGCCGTGATCGACAACGGCCCCCCTGGATCGTTGAAAGGCGACGGCAGAGACCGCACTTGGAGCAGAGTCGGTGACGGGAGCGCCCAGAACGCAGCGCTTTCTGTCTCCTCGAAACTCTATTTATAAATGTTTTCCTAAGGGACAAATAAGCAGATTTCTGGATGACAAAAATGTTTTCTCTTAAGCTTTCAGCAAAATATTTGCTTTCACAGCTCCGGCTTTGCAAATGCTAGTGTGAAAGGCTGGAACAAGGGCACAGGCCGGGCTCCTGGCTGGCCCTGGATTCCCAAGGACAGGGAGGCTCCTTCCGGTCACCTTCACTCCCAGTGGACAGCAGGGAGTGACCAGAAACACCACACACTGGCACACACATGTGCACGCTCGCGCACTCTCCTCGACTACTGGCGGTATGGGCTCATGGTGCAAAACCGAGCTCGGGGAAGGTGCGGGAGCCCCACGCACATATGGCCACACCAAAGCCAGGCTGCAGCACCTCTGAACTGTAAAGTCGTAGTGATGATAACACGGCTCCCTGCTTCTGAAAACAGAAACTCAGCATTCACGACAGGTCCTCGTCTGCGTGGGTGGGTCGGAGCCAGGCCCCCAGCCTCTGGTAAAACCAGCCCTACTTGAAAGCGCCATTCAGCCCTCCAGGGCCATGTGCAGAAGCAGGACAATAGTAAATGCAACAGGACAAGAGACGGCTTCTGTTGGGCCTGGCCCTGTTCCTAGGGTAGGGGATTAGGACAAGCTGCCCAAACAGTAATTAACAAGGCAGGGACAATCCAAAAGGGCGCTGTGATTGGAGGTGGCACTGTGACAAGAAGAGTCAGCACACACCAGGCTGAGAATTCCTGCATTCTCTGGGGTTGGTGACAGTCATCCGTCCCCCACAAAATGGCAGTTTAACAAGCTCAGGGGCATTTGGAATAGCCAGGAGTAGAACGTGGACAAGGAGCACTCTAAAAAGTCCCCTTCCAACATGACTGGGCACACACCTGTCCCTGCAGAATCCTGTATCATTTCAAAACTAACAGACTAGTTGTCATTTGAGAAATGCCCATGCTAAAGGATTCCAGTGATTTTGGGGGGTGAAGCTCGTTTTCAATACATAATTTACATCAAAGTCAAAGGTCTTAAGTAACTCTGATGATGAGTCTCTCCAACAATTAAATTTCCTCATGATAGCATTAGAGACACATGAGAGCAGGAAGAGAATTTGGAAAGTTCAAGTTAATACTTTTTTAGAGGAAGAAGAAGAAATTGAGCCTAGAGACCAAATGTGCAGAAACATACACAGAGCCAGCAGGGGGCAGCCAAGAGCACGCTTCCCTACTGCTCTCTCCTGGCTGCTGGCTGACAGATCTTGGCATCCTGAAGAAAAATGGGAAGGAAGACAGAGAGAAGAGATGATGGGAAAAGGCAAGTCCTCCTTGCAGTCTACAAAAAGGTCACCGACATGGTCATTTAAAACTCATACCATAAGAAACACGATGGAATGAGAAGGACGTCATTACCCTGAGTACATGTACAAAAACACAAATGGTGTAACTCTACTCTGTTCAACCAGAGATATGAAAAACGGTGCTTTATTTGTGTAATATGAATTGAATTGCACTCTGCTGTCATATATAACTAATTAGAATAAGTAAAATTTAAATTTTTTTTTTTTAAAAATCTCATACCATAAACCAGGCACGTGGCGCATGCCTGTAATTCCAGCAACTCAGGAGGCTGAGGCAGGAGGATTGCAAGTTCAAGGCCAGCCCCAGCAACTTAGCAAGGGCCTAAGCAACTCCTTAAGACCCTGTCTCAGAATAATAAATAAAAATGGTTGGGGGATGTGGCTCAGTGATTGAGAACCCCTGGGTTCAATTCCTGGCATAAAAAAAGAAAAAAAAAAACAGAAACAAAAATAGCCTTCATACCATAAAATTTAAAAGTCCATATAGTGACTAGAAAAACTAAAGTGAATGACTAGAAAAGCTAGAGTGCTGGATTTTGTGTGACAGACACAGCCACACACGGTTGAGGAGGGAGACGCGTCCTGACAGGCCCCTGTCAGGTGTGCTACTGAGTGAACCTACTGAGTGACCCATAGACCCAGCCCTGTGGCCCAGGCACACCTGTCTTTTCACCACCAGGACAGACCACCAGACTCTAACAGCTTGGAGGAGGAAGGTCTATTTTGGCTCATGATTTTAGAGGTCTCAGCCCCAGGGCAGCCAGTTCCACGGCTCTGGGCCCCCATGACGTGGAGCATCACTGGGGAAGGATGTGGCACAGGAAAGCTGCTCAGCTCATGGTGGCCAGGAAGCAGAGGAAGGGCCAGTAACAAGATAACCTCCTCCAGTTTCCCCCACCTCCCAACAGTGCCATCAGCCGTGAGTCCCTCCATGATTAATCTACAGTGGCTTCCCAGTCCCCACCTCTGGACCCCAAGCCTTCACCACGGGAGTCTCCAAGGGGCACTTCTTCCTGCCCACAGGAGACAGTAGCATACACCATTGCGTTGGCTGCACCGTCATTACAGGGCACACAGCTGGGTATAAAAACAGGTATGACTGCAAGTCACCAAGGGGCAAGAAAACTATAGGGTTATTTTTTATAGTTAAAAACATTCCTCCTTTTGGAGGCTGAGGCAGGAGGGTTGCAAGCTCAGAGCTACTCTCAGCAACTTAGCAAGACCCTGTCCCCCTCAAAAAAAAAAAAAAAACATAAAAGGGGCTGGGATGTGGCTCAGTGATTAACCACCCCTAGGTTTAGACCCTGATTTAAAAAAAAAAAAATTTCCTCCTAAGAGCATTACAAGGCAAGATGGCTAAATGGTCAGTTCTGCCAAACATTTAAGGGAAAACGATAATACCAATTCTTTTCAAATTCTTCTAGAAAGTGGAAGAGATGTTAACCCTTTCTTGTTGATTTTATAAGGCAACAACGCCCTGATAACAAGACCACACAAAGACACAAAAATAGAAAAAAAAGTAAAAGACCAAGATCTCTCATTCACATAATCACAGAAAACCTTAACAAAATGTTAACAAAGAGAACCTATTTAGGGGGCTGGGGCTGTGGCTCAGTGGCAGAGCACTTGCCTGGCATGTGTGAGGCACTGGGTTCTATTCTCAGCACCACATATAAATAAATAAATAAATAAAGATCTATCAACAACTTAAATGTATTATACAAATAATTTTTTTTAAAAAAAGAGAAACTACTGATCAATAAGTAGAATCGTAAATTATAATCAAATAGGTTAGTTTCAGGAATTCAAGGTTCATTTAACATGTAAAACCAATCAGTGAACTTCACCAGAACAGCTTAAAAAGTTTTAAACAATCATTTCAAAAAGTGAAAAGAAAAAAAATTGACACAATTCAATATGATAAATCCTCTAAGCAAAGAAAAAATTGAAGGAAACTTTCTCAGTTTCATGAAACATGCACACACAGCAGCTAACACAGGTCTTGTGGGGAAAGGCCATGTACCCTCCCACTTCAGTACACAAATTCACTGGAGAACCCAAAAATAGGGACAAAAAATAAGCTGTCTGTTTCTGTAAGAAAATCAATGGTTGTTTATGTAGAAAACTTTTTTAAAAGTTGAAGTATTAGTAAAATCACAGAACACAAGGTCAATATAAAAACATAAACTCTTTGTAAATTAGCAATTAGATATTAAACAATAATACCATCTGCAACAGAACTGAAAAATGAAAAACAGGAATGCTTAGGGGTAGATTTAAGAAAATTTGTAAGAATTTCTATCCTAAAAACTCAAAGTCACTGCTAAGCAAATTTTAAGAGACCTCCCTAAATTGATAGGCATAATATATTCATAGGTCATAACAATCAACATTACTATTATATACATTAATTCTCCCCAAAAGTAAACTATAGGTGCAATGTAACCCAAATCAAAATCTCAGAGGGTTTTTTTAATACAAAATAATAAACATTAACCAAAATTTATATGAAAATCCAAAAACAGATCAGCAAAACAATGTTGAAAGAGAAGGTGAGATCGGAAGCTCTTCCACTACTCAGTGTCAAGAAAACCAAGATAGTGTGGACCCGAGGCACGTACAACTTATTAACTAGAAAATAATCCACCTGATTCTTTTAATGGTCGACTTTTGAACAGATATTTCCCTCTTCCCAAAAACATAGATACACAAACAACAAATGAACACAGGAGAAGGCATTCCACATGTTTAGTTGTCATGGAAACGTAACTAAAGCCACAGCGAGACCCTCCTCTATGATTGGCAGTGGCCAAAACCAGACTGACAACACCCCAGGACACAGGGACGAGCACCACTGGACCTCTCCTGTGGCCTGGAAGAAGCGCAATGGCACGGATTGCAGGTGCACTGTTGTGGTTTGGGTCTGGAATTTTCCCCTGAAGTCCCATGTGCCTGAAGGCTCGGCCCTCAGTGCAGCAATGTCAGAGGTGGGGCTTTTAGGACATGACTGGATCGTGAGGACTCTGACCGCATCATTGGATTAATCCACTTGATGAGCTGATCATCTAATGGAGTATGGGGGTAGGTTCTAGTCAGAGGAAGCAGGTCACCACAGGGCGCACCCTGAGAGGATGGCCTTGTCTCATACCTGACCCCCACCCCTCTCTCTCTTCCCGGCTGCCACGAGTTGAGCAGTCTTTCTCTGCAACACCCACCACCATGATGTTCTGTCTCACCTCAGGCCCAGAGCAATGGCGCCAGCTGATCAGGGACTGAAACCTCTGGAACTGAGAGCCAAAGTAAACCTTTGCTCCTCTAAATAGTTTGGGTCACGCAGTTAGTCACAGCAACCAAAAGCTGACTAACAAATACACTTTCCACAGGGTCCAGGAATCCTGCTCCATGGTAATTACCAAAGAAAATGCAAACCTATATCCACACCATAGTGAGGCATGAATGTCCACAGCCACTTGCAAGTGGAAACAACCTAAATGACCATGAACCGAGGAACAGAGAAGTGTCTGTGTGCTGGAATGCTACTGGGGTGGGGAGGTGGAGATCAAGTAGGAACCTCCAAGCCCCGTGCTGGGCAAAAGAGGCCAGACACACCTCTGCATCTGCATGACACTCCAGGTGAGAAGCCACCTGCAAACAGGGCTGGGAAACGTTGTCAGGAGGCAGCTAAAGGAAACACCAGATATCATGGTGGAATTCTGATGTGAATGGTAGTGGTGATTAGTCGGGTGAATACATCTGTCAAAACTCATCAGAATGAACCTTTTAAATGGATGTGTCTCATTGTATCCAAATCACACCTCAAATTTTTTTAAATTTTTTTTTAAAAAAGCAGCCACAGAAGAAGTAAAATTACCTTAAAGTAAAAACAGTTCGATTGACAGTGACTTCTCCACAGAAACAACATGAGCCAGAAGACAGGGCCGTGATGTATTCAGAGTGCTGAAGGAAATGACTGCCAACTTAGATCTCGACTGCCAGGAGAGGGGCTCTGCCAGAATAAAAATGAAACAAAGGCACTTCCAGACCAACAGAACCTGGTCTCATGTTCCTACAGCAGGCACCGCTGAGCAGAATCCTATAGAGGGAAGGATAGGGAGCCCAGAGGGTGACGAGAACACAGGAGGGACGAAACTAGAAGAAAAGGCAGACGCCTAGGTAAAATGAGTGATGTTAACCTCCGAAGACCCTGAGATAGAGCGTTGCCTGCACAACACCGCACATAACTGGGGCGCTCGATAAATGGAATCAATATGTTATAAGGAGTTATCAGGAAATATGCTGACTTTTAATATTAGACTTTGGTAAACAAAAGGGATATGTCAAATTCTCTAGAGAAGCCACAGAAGCAATCATAAAAAAAAAAAAGTGTATGATTTTGGAGCTAATTGAGAATATTTTATCCCATCCTTTCCCTTTCTCAATACAAAAGAAAGGAACACAGGACAGGAATAATAAAGGTAAAACTCATAGTAATCATAGATTTAAACACAAATATATTGATAATCACATTAAATGTAAATTGACAAAATATGCCAAATAATAGACAAAGATTGACAGGCCAGCAGAAAGTATCAAAATAAAAACACAGACATATCCAAAAATATCAGACACACAGGTTGCAATTAAGAGTTTGAAAAAAACATTCATGCCATGTTAACATTAAATGACCAAAAGAAAAACGATGTAACATAGCTACTTCAAAGTAGATTCTAAGTAAAAAGCACAAACCAAAATAAAGAGGGTCACTTCAAAGTGACAAAAGGCACAGTCGCCCTGATCCACAGAGTACAGAAGGACTTGCTGGTGGGAGTACAGTAAATCACACCCCCTGAACGCTCCTGTCCCTGCTGTTAATCAGCTGCATGGAGCCAAACAGGCCATGACTTTGTGCCTCAATTTTCATTCGTCTGAAAAGTGGGCACAGTGACCCCTGCCTTGGTGGCTTCCCAAGGCTGGCACAAGAGCTAAATGAGGTCCTTCACATTTGGTGACAATGAGTGACTCTGACTGGGGAGGAAAAGGAAAAATATATATGGATGCCTCTTACTTAAGGAAAACTTCCCAGCAACCCTGAAATGTAGTTTTAAGCTTTGTGGATTTTTTTTAAAAAAATAGGCAAGAAGGGACTAAAGGACTTTCCCAAAATTAGCGAAGTACAGAGCTGCAAAATCCAAAGCCACGTTTCTCTTACTCTTAGGCTCTGCTTAAGCCCCACTCCTCCTTAATGAAGTGGGTACTCCGTAGGCCATTTGATCTTGTTACCTTTCTAAGGTTCCGCAGTTCACAGCTTAACATGTAAATAGCTCATAAAAATCAACAAAAAATACTATGATGTCATAGGCAATAATAACTAACATTCATTGAGCACTTGCTGTTTACAGATCTGTGATGTAAGTGCATACTTTGAATCCCCTCCTCTAGTCTCACAAGTTGATAGGTTATAGTCTGTCTGGGAATTTGAACAAGAAAATTGTAATATAATAATTATTGACCAAAATAGGGAGAAGTTATTGAGGTAAAATTTAAAAATTTTAAAAAAAAACACAGAAGAGTATTCTGGATCTGATGGAGAGCACCCAAGAAAGAAGCCCACTGGCTGGGGACTGAGGATTCCTCTCTAACACTGGGATTTAGACCCTACTGGAGAAAGAGAGTTCTCTGCTCCTGGAAGGCAGAGCAGGAGGCCCCGCCTAGAGCTGGCCACGGGTCAGCAGGCAGAGCTGGATCAGGGTGTGAAGAGCGTCCCACCAGCAGGGGGCAGTGGCCTGAGTGTGAGAGGCCCAGGTGCAGGTGGCCAAGGCTGATTGCTCCTGTGATGGTCGGGGAATTGGAGTCCTCTAGCTAGTAGGGCATCTCGAGTCCTGGGCACGCGGTGTCTGCCCGGGAGGGCCCAGGAGGAAGGTTCCCTGCTCTGGCCAGGACTCTGCCCTGCCCTGGGATCACACAGCCAGGGCTCAGAGCCGGGTGCTGGTGGTCAAGAAGCAAGCTGAGCCCAGCGCCTCATCCCCCAGTGGTCATGGACAGGCGAGTTTGGGGCTGAGAGGCAACACGTTTACAACTGGCGAGAGCGGGCAGCAGGGTTTCTGTGCCTGGTCCCTGGTCAATGTCAGTTAGAGGCAGACATGCAGAGCCCGCCTCCTCCCCCATAGGCTACAAACTGGAGACTCGAAAAGATAACTCCAGAGGGCGAAAGGCAAGGGCGGAAAAACCCTGGAAGGTTTTGGTCCCATCAGGAGAAAAGAGATGCAGAAAACATGGAGCACACTTTACACTTATCAAACAGGCAAAATGTAAAGATGATCCCATCCAGGCACATGAGGGTGGACAAAATGAGCAGGCCAGACCCCTCTTGCTAGAGCAGAGCATCAGTCAGGATTCCAGGAAGAAACAGAACCTGCCACCAGCCGCGGGCGGGTGGTCGCTGGATGCCACAGGATGTCTGGCCAAGGATTACTTCTGTGATGGTGGCAAACCCCGAGCCCACGGCGCAGGTAGGAGGCCGGTGACCACAGTAGAATTCCTTCCTCCTCCCAGACCCAGCTCTGCTCTCAAGCCTTGGGTAGATGGCATGAGGTTACACACCAGGTGCTCTGTTTTTTTTTTAATTAATTTATTTATTTATTCTAATTAGTGATACATGACAGCAGAATGCATTTCGGTTCATAGTGCACAAACAGCACAGTTTCTCATGTCTCTGGGTGTATACAAAGTAGAGTCGCACCATTCACATCTTCATACATGTACTTAGGGGCAGGACGTCAGGCTCATTCCACCACCTTTCCTACTCCCATGCCCCCTCCCCACCTCTCCCTCCCACTTGCCCTATCTAAAGTTCCTCCATTCCTCCCATGACCCACCACCACTCCATTATAGATTAGCATCCATTTATCAGAGAAAACATTCAGCCTTTGATTTTGGGGGGATTGGTTAACTTCACTTAGCATGATTTTCTCCAACTCCATGCATTTAACTGCAAATGCCATGAGTAATATTCCATTGTGCATATCTACCACGGCTTCTTTATCCATTCACCTACTGAAGGGAATCTAGGTTGGTTCCACAGCTTAGCTATTGTGAATTGTCTATAGTCCTTTGGGTATAGACTGAGGAGTGGGATAGCTGGGTCAAATGGTGGTTTCATTCCCAGTTTTCCAAGGAATCTCTATACTGCTTTCCAGATTTGTTACACAAATTTTCAGTCCCACTAGTAATGTAAGGGTGTACCTTTTTCCCCACATCCTCGCCAACACTATTTGTCTTCATAATAGCTGCCATTCTGACTGGCATGAGATGAAATCTTAGTGTAGTTTTGATTTGCATTTCTAATTGCTAGGGATGCTGAGCATTTTTTCGAATGTTTGTTGATTGATTATATATCACCTTCTGAGAAGCATCTGTTCAGTTCCTTGGCCCATTTATTGATTGGGTTGGATCCCATCGGCCCCACCAGATTCCCCAAGACAGCCTCTTTCCTAAATGTCAGCTGACTGGGAATTTGACTACACCCACAGTGTTCCCCACAGCAAAACCCACATCCCCTCTGAGTGACAAGGGACGGTGGCTCAGTTACCACATCAGACTGCCCTCACCAGCATCCCTGCCACCCTCCACAGAGCCACTTTCCAATGCAGGTGGCAAGCCTTAAAAATACCAGCTCACGGCACCACTGCACCTGGAGTTGTGTCTGAAAGACAAGGGTCCGCATGTTGACTAGAATGACAGACAGTTGGCAGGCAGCCTGGCGGCTCCACTGGGAAGGTGAAGTGAACTATGTAACATCCTGTGAACAACTGGGGAGGAGCATCCAAAGGTCCACTAGAAGTGTGTGATGAATATGAAGCCCCCCTCCCCTCCCCTCCAAAAAAAGCAGGGGAGAAAACTGTGGAGAATGTAAAAAATTGAGAGAATAAGGACACTGAGTGGGGCTATAGAAAAAAGGTGGCTGTGGGTTTTCCTCGTTTTTCAATTTTTCAACCGCGACTTTGCATTATTTTTCAAATCACAGAGTAAAATAAACCAAATGGTTCCATGCAAACGGCAAAGCATGAATTTAAAAAGTGAGATCTCACTCCAGTGGTTCACAGAGTCTGGTCAGGTCGTGGATCCCAAGTTTGTCGTGTGCCAAGGAGGGCAGAGACGTCTCTGTGTCTTCAAGGGAAAGGAGGAGCAGAAGGGTCACAGAGGACACGGCCCTCAGCCAGCACACAGCCCTCAGCCAGCACACATCTAAATAGATGCCACTGGCCCAACCATGGGGAAGGCAATGGGAACAAACCACAGGGACAGGCTCCTCCCCGGCCTCTCCCTCCCTATAGGGACAGGCTCCTCCCCCGGCCCCATCATCCCACAGGGACAGGCTCCTCCCCCTGCCCCGCCCTCCCCTCAGGGACAAGCTCCTCCCCCCAGCTCCGCCCTCCCCACAGGGACAGGCTCCTCCCCCAGCCCTGCCCTTCCCGGTCCAACTCAATTTCTGGGGCACAAGTGCCTTCTATATCATTGTCACTAAGGCACCAGGGAAAACAAACAGGATAAAGTCTACCATTGTTAACAGATTTTTTAAAAAACAGAAAAACATTTTTCTTACAGTTTCAATGGGTTATTTAGCTTCTCTGGCATCTGTTGACAGTGAAAAATGGAAGCACCATAGCTATAAATCTGCTTTGGTTATAAATGTTTAATTACAATGTTTCCATTTCAATTTAAGATAAATGCGCTTTCTATCTTGAGAAGGAAGAAAACAGACTGAAAAACAACCCCACAGCAAGGCTTGGTCCCGGGCTCCCTGGAGCCCTCCTAAGGCAGGAAATCCAGTGGGGCCCCCAGTGGGGACCCCAGCGCTGTCCACGAAGTCTCTGAGGGTCCCACACATAATGGCTGGACCAAGGCACCCTATCCACTTGGAGTCCCTGGGTATGCCGGCATTCCCAGAGAAGGAGGCCATCCTACAATCCCTGTCCCCCCCACACCAAGCAGAGTTCAGGCCAGGGAAAGCCCGATGACTGACCCCCTGCCCAGCCCCTGCCCCCCAGGTGCTGCCAATGGCTCTCCTCCCTTGCACCGTGGACCCCCCACTGCACCCCTGGGTCTCCTGCTGCACCTAAGGAGAAGGAAACCCATGCAGTGCCCATGTTCTACCTTCAAGGAGAAAACCCGCAGAAATGTCGCGGCTGCCTCACCCAAGGCCACGCAAAGAGTCCCTGTTCACCACACAATTTGGTCAGCAAGGGAGCTCCCAGAATTTGAGGTGCTGATCAGCAGATACACAATTATACAATAGAATCTGGACGTATCCTGGAATAAGGAGGATCTAGAGAATCACACTCGCCACTTGTCCCACCTTCTTACAACGTGGAAGGATTAGCCAGGGACTAGAGACCAGAGGCCCACCCTGACCCACAGATCTGCCTCATCCAGCCCGCTCTGAATTTGTCAAGATTAAAATCAAGTCTCCAGAGGTGTCATTAAAAGAAAGGCATTGCTACGTGTCCAAAACTCAACTCCACGTGCAGGGCACACTGGGACCTTACACATAAAGGAAAGCACATCTCCCCAGGGCCCAGCTTAAGGGAAGAGAGTCTCTCATTGGATACCCTCCTTATTCTGACCAGAACGTCTCCTTTATCATCTACTAAGGGCCTACCCTGTCCCGAGGCACTGAGCACCATACAAGACTACCCCTCCAACCCCACAGCAAACCCACAGTAGGCATCAGACCCTGCCCTGTATCACAAGGGATGAGCCGCCTTGGTCCCACAGCCTGCAGATGACAAGGACTGGATGTAACCCCCGCTCTGGCCACAAAGACCTTAATTTTAAGTGACTGAAGTATTTATCTCCCTCTGCAAGAGTCCGGCAAGTCACACGACCCTGGTTCATAGGTAGTATCCAAATTCGTGATCTCTGAGCATCGCTGACAGGAAACCGCAGCAACTCGCTGCATCTCTAGTCCAGACACCGCCGGCCTGTGTCCCCAGAGGCAGAAACAGCCCATGGACAGCAGATTTCACAGCCCTCTTCTCTCCTGGACACCTTCTAAACCTCCTGTCTTTTCGGCTCCTCAATAAATCATGGCCCAGGCCTCTGGCAAAGCTATTGCTTTATTTCTTTTTGCCTTTGAAACAGGTAAAAGTAGATTCTAAAAGAGTTTCCAGGGAGAAAAACAGAATATACCTTGAAATTCTCTTCGAGGACCCAATTTCATTTCCCTAATGGCATATTTTTGTTTATGTTTTTGTTTTTTTAAAATAAGGTTTAGAGGAAGATTCTTTTAAAAGTGCTACATTTGGATTTGAGTCTTTGGGGTGCTACCTGCCGGGGAAGAAAATGTCAAAGAAGAGGGTTCAGGAGGGTGAAATGCTTTGTGTTTTGCGCATCTTTTCATCTCCCCTGGAGGCTGTTCCAGGGAAGATTCTGTCTCCACGAGGGCAGTTGGGTACCTTCAAGCCCCAGGCCACACCTGCCTCTAGGACAGCCCCTTCACCTGAACAGGGTGAGTCCCCTCCTCATCCCCAGGGCTGCTCCTGGCACCCTACAGAGTGAGACCCAGGCAGGCTTCCTCAAAGGCTCAGACTCACCTGATTTGCATTTAGAAAGAAACTCGTGGAAATCTAAGCCCTTTTACCGGCTCATTAAGTTCTTCATGGCATCTCCTCCCTGTGTATTTATCATAGGTACTCAGGTCTATTCCTAGTGGGTGTTCTGCACTGTTTCTTTCAACACGGAGACCTTTTGCTTGCATATCAATCATGGGACATTCTTCACTGTTAGAGAGAAACGCTCCCTCGTCCGCCTCCCCGCCCCTTCGGATACAGACATGGACACTAATGATATTAATTCAGTCCATTAATTCAGTTGATTCTTAGGGGCCATTTATCCTGTGCCAGACGATGTTGCAAGCATTTTGCATAAATAACATCCTTAAACCCCACAACCACCCTATGGGACAAGTGCAAAATGCCCCCTGTTTTAAAGTGGAGGAAGCTGAGGCAAGAGGAGTTTCAATAACTTCTTCAAGGTCACAGAGGTCATAAGGGTTGATATCAAGAAATGCTTTTATCCTAGAAGAAAAATTCTACCATGTACTTAATAATAAAAGCCAATTAGTTCCCAATCCGAGGTTGTTTTTTGGGGGGAGGCCGTTAGAGACCAGAGGGGACTGTGTCAGCCAGAGTCTGGCCAAGCAGCCATCAGCTCCCGTGGTCCTGGCCATCTGGGGCTCAAAATCACCAGTTTTTTAGTTTATCCAGAAATGTCCAAAATATATATTTTTTAAGTCAAATCTGATATACATTTAAATGTCGGCCCAAGTTGAAGTTTAAAAAAATAAATAAAAAGAAAACTCAACAAATCAAATAAAATTGGTTTATGGGTTGCCAATTTGACATGGAGGAAATGCCCACGGAGCCAATGGTAAGCCCTAGCCTGCATATTGAAGCAGTTCAGGGGACCTGGTGGCTAACTTAAAGTAAACATTTCTCTGTTTTGCAACTATGCAATCAAGGAGGAGATGGAGGGTACTAGTCCCTTTATTACTGGAAAATAATAAGGCCCTAATGAGTCACTCCGCATCCGAAGGCATCGAATTCATCATCATTGGTTTCGTTTTTGAAAGTGATTAAATATTGCTTTCCTCCCCTTTACAGCAAGATCCGAGTGGCAGCCAATCCATCAGCTTCTCTCCAATATTTAACTACGGCATTTTGCATCCATTATTCCCTACTTGAGTCATTCTTTTAAAAAGAGGAATAACTTAATTCTGCCTCTTGACAGCAAAGAGATTAAGTGGCATGAGTGCTTCTCCACGAAGTTCCAACAGCAGACCCACAGTACCAACCAGAAGAGCACCCAGGACACACGAGGCCACCCTCGGGGAACCCTCGTTTCCCAAAGTTAAGAGACCTTTTATCCTCAAACACAGTTTGCCAACTGATGCAACCACTTTGGGGACCAGTTTGTCAGGATATGGAAAGTTGAAGGTGTATAAACCCAAGGACAGGGTAGTTTCCTGCGTGGTCCAGACCCCAGGGCTTGGGCTGCTCCTCTGTCACCCCAAACCCCTGGAGCTTCAGGACACGGTAGCTTCCCTCACTGCTCTGGGCTGTGATGCCCTCTATTCTGTGCTCATCTATTCCTTTCTTGGACACCTTCATTAATGGGTTGCAACCCTCCATTTAAAATTCACTGCTTACTAGAGAAACTAGTGCAAATTTTTAAGATTTCACCTACAAAAGTGGGCACTAAAATCTATAAAAGCAAAAGTTTTAAATAGCATCATCCTTCAATGGAAGAAGAGGTCAGTGGTGGAATGTCCACATGTGGAGTATTACACAGCACAGGGACGGAAGAAGGAGGGAGCCCTACCAGCCACAGGGATTACTTTGGGAAGTGCTGCATTGGGCAAGAGACAACGTGCAGAATGATTCTTACAGCACCATCTATTTATATAAAGTCAGAAAACATGCCAAGTACACTATCTATGGAAAGGCACCTATGCAGTAAAAGCTCATAAATATTCATAAAACCAATAAACAGAAAATTCAGCATTGTGGTTAACTAAGGAGAGAGGAAGGAGAATGCGCCAGGAAGAGCTTTGGTTTTGCTTTTATTTTTAAGCTCTGCAGCAAATTGGGGGTCATATTAAACTGTGACGAAGCTGCATGGTAAGTGGATGTGTGTTACAATATTCTCCACATTTTTAAGTGGCTTGAAATGAATGATTCATGGGATTTAAGAAGAAAAGGAGAAGGAGCCACCTTGTCCACTTAGGAGAAAGCAAAGAGCTGGTGGCCTCGGCCCTGCACTTCCCCACGTAGCCCGAGCTCCGCACACACTGGCTCAGGGATCTCCTGGTAGTTGGCCTCTAGCAGTCAGTGTGAGTACAGTCAGCTGTTCTGCTGCTGCGACAAAGACCTGCCCTGAGCAGGTAGAGGAAGGGAAGTTTACTAGGGGCTACAGTTTCAGAGGCCTCTGTCCACAGGCATCCCCCTGCAGGCAGCCACCCTGGGCGGATGGAGGCAGGGCCACGGCGTCCTGTGTAAGGTGCTGTCTGAGCCTCTCTCCCACCTAGAAGCTCACAGTCAAGTTCCATCAGCTGGGCGGCTTGATTTGGAAACTGCACCCACCGGAATCACCAACCTAGCACATTCTAGAGAGGACGCTGGCTTGAAGGTAACAATCTTCCTGGTGCCCAGAGAGGACACTTGCAGTGGCATTTTCTCTCGGGGAGATGTTTCTGAAACTCAGAGAAGGTCCACCAGAGCCATGGCAGCCACAGTGCCACCTGTGGTCCTGCCACCGTCTGCAGACCAGGGAGGGGACAGTGGAAGGAGAGGCAACATACGAGTCTCCCGGGCGGCCACAGCAAAGCCCAAGCTCTGGAGGCTGGAAGGTCAAGGTCAAGCATCAGCACCATCTCCCCCGGGAGGGCAGGAGTGGGGCTGTGCCAGCCCGATGGTCACTGATGCTCCTCAGGGCTCCTGGGCTGGTGGGTGTGCCACTCTCATCTCTGCCATGGGCTTTTCACGGGGTTCTGCTTGGGCCCGGGTCCCCATCCCCCTTGCTTTAGACACCAATCATATTGGAAAAGGTCCCCCTCCCTCTGGTGTGACCTCAACTTAGTTACAACTGTGACAACCTCGGTTCCAGAACCTGTGGCCATGTCCCCTGTGTGGCAGGAAGGACTTGCAATGTGACTGACGGGAATCTGAGGAGGGGAGCAGGCAGCCTCAGAGACAGAGAAGACAAGGAGCCAGGATGTCCCCAGGAGCTGCTGAAGGGGACAAGTCTGCCAACCACTGATTTTAGCCCAGAGAAACTAACTTTAGACTTCCGCCTCCCAGAAATGCAAACGAATAAATCTGCACTGTCCAAAGCCACCGTGTGGTAATCTGTCACATCGGCAACAGGAACCGGATACTCCCACCACACGTGTGTTTGATACTCAATCTGCATGCACAACCCCCGTCCAAGGTACACAATGCACAGAAAAGGAAAAAGAGAGTCTCGTCAGTAACCTCCTGTGTGGCAAGAGAAAAGCGAGCTGGGCCCAGGCCGCAGACACGGGACCATCGCGGTCTGCCCCAGCATTGTTCCAGCAGGACAGTCAGCTGAGACCACAGACATCCCAGATAGCCAGATCATTTGAAGGAGAGATGATGGAAAAGTCATTCCAGAAACAAAGGCTTGGAGTGCAAGCCCGGGAGCCTCCTTGCTGAAGAGCCTGGTGCTGCCCGGGGGTCGCCATCTCACTAGGCAAAGGCCCTGACCAGAGACTGGGTCTTCGCTCAACTCTGCCCTTTGAAACTAATGAAGGCAATGGTCATTTTCAAGGCCAGGTCTAAATCCTGTAACCCTACAATTTTAAAAAATAAAAAAAAATTAAAAATAAAAAATCATACTTCAAAGACCCAAGCAGAGCAGTGGGGGCTGGTTCTGAAGTTGCCTGGCAGAACCTCCCAGGCGGAGCCCACAGCACCCTCAGAAGACAGAGGGGTCTGCCCTGCGCTCCTTGGAGTAAGATAAGCACACCAAGCAGATGACTCAGCCCTTGGCCTTGACCTTGGCCTTGCCCTTGGCCGAGTTGACCTTTCACTCAGAAGTGCTTTTCCCATATTTCCAGGCCAAATGTATAACTATGGAAGCTGTTTGTGGGGAGCAGATGGGGAAGAAAAATGGCCCTTACAAACGTGAAGGCTGACCAGAGCCAAGTGAGGGTGAAGTGTGCAGCACCCGCGTCCACCACCCCAGCCAGCACCCAGCCGGCCGTCTCCTGCCCAGCTCATACCTCAGGGTGAGGCACCGGCTGCTGCTAAGGCCCGAACTTCTGTAAAGTATGCCAAGTGGGACATCAGCAGTGAACTTGAGAACACCTGAGCTCCCAGCAGGCCAAGGTAAGGCTCACGTCCTCAGCCCGTCCCTTAGCGCGGCAGCAGGCCTTGGCCACCATGGCCTCATCCTAAAATCAACCACAGCCAGCGAAGCCCCTCGGCCTGGCCCTCTCCTCTGGATGCCTGCCTTACCAGGGCTGCTGCCTCGGGGGCTCTGGGACACAGGTCCCCTCCCCTCTCCAGCCTGGCCCCACCCTCCTACAAGCTCTGCTCTTCAGGGAAGCACCCTGGGCCACCCTGTCTGGACAGGAGCCTCCCGGTGACGCTGTCGCTTTCCCTGCTTGGCTCTGTTCCAGGTTTATCACCACCAGACACACAGTGTGCCCCTCTCTCTCACACTGCGCCCCGCAGGTGAACAGGACGCCAGGTACAGAGACGACCCTCAGGAGACAGGGCTCTGGGCCCCCTGGCTTGTCTCTGTGCTGCCCGGGGCCACCCACCAAGCCACTACACCTTCCTGTGGGGCCTTTGCACCTGCTCCTCCTCTGCCTAGATGGTCTTCCTCAAAGCTCTGCATGGCTAACTGTCCCCTCCCCATCTTGGAGCTGACCATACTCCCTCTCCCTGCCCAACCCTCTCTTGGAGCCTCCCCACTCCCACGCCATCCATCACATTGAGCTCTGGGACCTCCCATCCCCTTCCACAGAGCCCTAGGGGAAGGAACCAGCCCTGTGGCGTCACATCCTGAGAGCCAACACTTCCCCTGCCGCCCCAGAACCTGTGCTGCCGGATGGGAGGGCCTCTCAGGGCCAGAAGCCTTCTGTCCTCATGTACCCAGTCTCTGTCACTAGCTAGTGTGTGTGGACTCAGGGCTCGGAATAGCTGCAATTAGCACCAGAACCCCAAAGACAGGAGGGCACGGCTCCCCACCCCCTCCATGGGGCAGCCCAACTGGGCAAGCCAAATCAAGTGTCCCTTCCAAAGACATGGGTCCCTTCTCACCCAGGAGGGAACCACTCCTGGGTGTGCTTCCTCTCGTCTCCTGCAAAGGTGCGGGCAGCACTGGCAGAGTCTGAGCCCACGGAGAGCTGCCAGGCCCAGAGGACCTTCTGCAGGACACTGGAGGGCGGGGCAGAGGCAGCCACTCAGAGGCTGTTCCTATCAGAGATGGCACCAGGTCTGGGACAGGTCTCATGGTTGTGTGACAGACTTAGCTCATGGCACACACATCCTGATGGCATGAGAGGGTGACATCACGACACGCCAACAGTGCAGACAATCAGTGTCAAAGGGATAAACAGACACATGGACAATGGGAAGCAATGACTTAAGGAGAGGCAACAGCATAGCCGTCCTGCGGCCCAGTGTCCTTGACCACCCGGGAGGTGGCCGAGGGCTTCACAGAACCACCCAGCTGCAGACCTGTGGGGACAGACCCCGGTTTCCCCAGTTCCACTTCTGCCTAAGAAAGGGAACCATGAGAGTCAACCCCGGTGGCAGAAGTGACACCTACCCTGGGGAGAAAGGTCACGTGGGACTCCCAGGTGCGGGGGCCTCAGAGGGGCTCTGCTCTGCTCTTTCACAAAGACCTGACCACGCAGGAGACCAGCCCGGCTTGCGAAGGCCCAGCTGTCCATCACCTGGAACAATGTCACCAACATCTGGAATTCAGGGAGGCCTCCAAACCCCACCAAGCGCTGACCTGAGGCCTCGCTCCTCTTTGCCCCACTGGCCTCTTTCTGAGAATTACGAGACATGGGGAACTTGTGTTCCCTCTAGAGCACCCAGGAACCGGCAGCTGGCGAAGCTGAGCGAGTGAGCCTAACGTGCAGATGGACATTGTTTGCACACACAGGTGAGCACGTCTACACGCGTCCACTACCCAAAGGTCAGCAATGGCCACTGCTGATCATGGGCTGGGGTGACTTGAGACTCCCCATTCTACTTGGCTGTGTTTTTTAGGTTTTCCACGATCGCACACCGGTTGCATTTGGCCTAAGAGCTCTTCTGTGACTCCTGCAGAAACCCGCCAGCTGCTGCCACCCCCCCCCCCTTAGGAAAAGGGGGAGTGTTTGAAAGTGCTTTGTTTTTTCTTTTCTTCTGAGATCTGATCCTTTGGGGGTGGGAGAAGGGTCCTCCCCTCACAGGAGAACTCCGCTGACATTTCTAGAGAAATTAAAACAAACCTCCTGAGACGGGGCACCTGAGGCAGGTGCTCCCAAGACCCACCCGTTTGGTTCTTGAAATCTGGTGTGGACTTCTGTGGTGATGCTGCTCAGAGATGGTCAAGTGCTCCCACGGCAATCGCCCCTGTGAACTTGAGCCTGTGTTTCTAGATCCACCGCCTTCAAACCCCAGCATCGCTAAGCACGAAATACCTTCACCTGCTTCTGGTGCTTCATGTCCACGCCCCCACAGTTGGGAGCGTCTCTCTGAAGGGCCAGTGCCTGTGACCCCTGGGTCCAAGAGTTCTGCGCTCAGACTGCAGAGGTTCTGACTGTGTCCAGGAGGCCGCAGCCCAGATCCATCAGGCTCTTGACAAGTCCCCAAGCTGCAGTGACAAAGGTCACAGACCTGATGGCCTGAAGCAACAGACGCATTCTTCCAAAGTCAGATGCCCGCAGGGCCATGCTCCCTCCCAGGGCTCCAGGGGACAATCTGGTCTTGCCTGCTCCAGCTGGTGGTGGCTCCAGGTGCTCCTCAGCTTCCTTGCCTGTGGCCGAATCCACTGTCTCTGCGCCTCCCTGTGTCTCCTGGGGGCTCAGGACCCACCTTATAGCCCACATCAGCCACCTCTGCAAAAGCCCTTCAAACAAGATCAGGCTCACGTGTTCCAGAGGTGAGAATGTGGTGGTGTCTTTGGAGGGGCCTCTGTAGCCTGGTCCCCGTGCTAGATGGCCGCTGGCACTGTGGGCACTGCTGCTGCTGAGCGATCCATCCAGTGGGACAGAGAGCTGCGGGGTGGGGACACGCGGAGGGGCCCCTGGATATGCATCTGCAGAGCCTTGGCCAATGGTCAAGGCAGGCCCCGGGGTCACTGCTTTGGCCAACACTGGCTCTGGCACCTTGAGAGTCGCTGAACTGGGCCTAGACTCATATCCGTCAAGTGGGAATAAGGACAGGGTCCACTTCAGACTCTCAGGTTTCTAATTTTTGAAATGTTGTTCTCCCAAAAGATTTTTTAAATGATGCCTGGCTCCCGATATGTTTTTTGTTTATTTATATAATATAAAACATATGATTATAGAATGTATGATTTTTGTGTGTGTGTCCATACGTGTGGGGGGGATTTTTCAACAAAATCTTTACATAAAATAAGGGATGGAGGACAGAGTCCCACAAGATGGTCCTGAAGACAGCCCAACCTTCCATGTGACTGCACTTCTCAGTGACCCTGGAACAGAGGGAGAGGAGAAGCTCAAACAGTGGTGAGGGGGCAGTGTGACCTGGTGAGGACCACTGACAGCTGCCCCTTTTCCCAGCTCAGGTGTGAACTGTAAGGCCATCAGGAGACTCCGCCGGATTCCTGCCCCGTGACCCATGATGCAGTGGCTGTCCTGATCAGTGCTGTGCTTTGGTTCCATGGCCAGTGGTTAAATATCACCAAAAATCACTGGGTTCATCAAAGTGACTGACAGGGTGGCCCTCCCCTGCTCATCAGTGATTGCCCCACTTTGGATCTGGGCTGGCGCTGATGGGGTGGGGGCCTTTGGGGACCTCAGAGGAGGCTCTAGGTCACCGGGTGTGGCCTTGAGGGAGGCAGCGTGAAGCCAGCTCCCTCCCCTTCCTCCCTCTTTCAGGCCAGGGGTGGGTGGACACCTGCTCTGCCCCACGCCACCTGCCACAGGGCACTGCCTCACCACAAGCCAAAACCTTGGCCACGGTCTGAGTCCTGCTGGCCCCAAAGTCTCAAGCATTTGTTCTAGTGATGGAAGCCAGGGGACTGTCATCATGTCTGGAGCAGAGCAGCAAAGACCCCAGAGGCATGGATTCCAGATTTCCTAACGTGGTCGCGTCCCAGTGCGCATTGGCTTTGAGCGCCAGCCCAGGGCAACGGGGTCTGCCCTCTGCAGGAAGCCTGGGCTTTGTGTCCCTGTTCCCTGTGGACGGCAGAGCCGCCCTCTGCCCGACCACAGTGCTTAGAAGAGGAGGGCTCTGTCCTGTGGCTCCTGGTGGCTCAGCTCCTGAGCTCTGGGTCCCAACAGCCAGACAAGGTAGGGAAGCACTCGTCCCCACTGGCGGGTGGCACGTGGCTTCCTTGCAGAGAGCCATTCCCTCCATCTCATTCCCTTGGCTTCAGCTTATCTGTTCTGAACATTTTCAAATTTGCTTATTTTTCTAATCTTTTCTCCCCTCTTTTGGCAACACTACCCTTTATCTCTGGTTTCATCTCTATTACTCACACTGCCTCACGAGGCGTCTTCATTAAAATATTTTAAATTAAGACCTGCACTGCCCCCCGCCGAGCACAGCGGGCTCCCCACACGACACAGTCTAGTTCTTATCACAGAATTTCAGGCCGTTTGTACATTATATTCTGCTAAAGACTCAGTGCCACTCAAGGCTGTCACAACCTATGCGGGATGCTGCCGGGCTATAGTCACATATTCACTGTTCACAGAAAGCTCCATCCAAGGCCGTGTTTCACACCTCATTTGATATCAGAGACCAACAAAAGGCACAAAAAGAAGCAATTATTTATTTAAATTATGAAATGGATTCTAGAGGGATATTAGATAAGCATAAATTGTCACACCACAGCCAGGATCCCTGCCCTTCCTCAGCCGGGGGAGGTCAGGTTGTCCCTGTGAGCAGGGGCGGGGCCTGGAGCCGTCAATCATGCAGCTCCTCTCAGTCCGCTAAGAAGTGCGGTCTGCTCTCAGGAAACAGCACAGTGGCCGCCACTCCTGTGCCTGTGGACCTCAAAGTGTCTAAAGGTCAGAGAAGAAAGGAAAGAAAACAGGTGGTGGCAATGCAGGGTGGCAGGGAGGTGCCCGAGGGGCTCATGAGCCCAGCTGAGGAGCTGGCACCTCACCCAGGTGAGGCCTGAGCCTCGGGGGGTCACAATCAGGTGGGCTGCACACCTGGTCAGTTATTAACCTGAAAAACCACCGGAGACGCGTGTTCCTCACACGGGAGGGGGCAGGGGCCGTGACAGCAGGGAAGGGGTCCTGCCACCCACCAGGGGGTCCGATGCAAAACCATCAGCAAGGACCTCTCTGCTGCCCAGGTGAGTGCAGCCCACCTACCTGAGGCTGGCGCCCCAGCTGGAGAAGAGAGGCTGCTGGCTGGCAGCGCCAGTGACCAGCTTAAGACCAAAGCCATGCACCAGTGCACGGTGTGTCATCAGCAAAATGACTCTCAAAATGACGCTGGAGCCGACTCAGGCTGCTCATAGATGCCCTCTTTCCTCTAGCCCTGACACCAGTGCTGCTTTCCCACAACATCTCTGACCCCTGATCACAGATAACAACAATGGTGACCTCAAACTAACACCACACTCCGCACTGTGACAATTTGAACTTGGTGGCTCTGGGGACCGTCCACCTCATTAGGCTTTTGAGCATGAAAAGCAAGAGGACCAAGCTTGGCCGGAGCGCCCATCAGAAGCCGGCTGCTGGACTGGAGGAGCCGCATCTGTCTGAATGCCACGTCCCTCCCTGGGTTCCCCACGGTCCCCAGCCCCCACCCCCCGTGGCGCTGGGCCTCAGGCCTCTCGCACTCACCTGCCCTGGGTGTCCGGGTGGCCCACGCAGGCCAGGGTGGCCGTCGTCTGGGTGCTGCTGTGGTCCACCTCCTCCTGCACCGCCCACTGGTCCTCGTTGCTGATTCTCACGGCCGTGATCTTCACACCAGCTGCCGCCTTAATTCTGTGAGGTGGGAAACGACACGACACGTATGAGAAACCATCCTGCTGACTCCGCGGGCCACCACGACCAGGCCCATCGCAGGACAGTGTGGGCAGTACTATCCTCTGCCCAGGAGACAGGAGGAGCACTGTGAGTGGCTCTCCTTGGAAAACGAAGTGTCCTGTTATTTTTATAAGTGCCTTCCTGCCACCAGGATTGACGGGGTGTGACAGGCACATGGGGGAGGTGGATGGACTCTGCCCCTCACCTGTAAGTGGGGAGGAGTTGCCGTGGGCTGGGGAAGGCCAGGGGCTATCCAGTCAGGGACCCAGGAGGACACTGCACTGAGCACACCATGATGGAAAATGGCCAGCGCTGGACTCTCGGGCACTGAGCAAACTCCATGCTCAACAGGAGGATGGGCAGGTCCTGCCTGGCACCCCAGGTGTGTGCTCAGTCCCCCAGCAAGAACCCAGGCCCAGGGGCTGAGGGAAGGGGAGAGTCCACAGCCTGGGCTGTCTTTCCCACGTCCCTGCCCCTGACTGACCCTTATGGCACTGCTGATGGGACCTGCTCCTATGTAGCAGTGGGGACTCCAGGAGCAGCTCTGCGAGCTGCCCAGATGCATGGACAGGTCTGGAGAGCCGTCAGGATGCAGGCACACCAACTGGGCATGGAGGCCAGCGGTGCCTGGCCATGTGGCTGACCCCTGCTTCCCAGAGACCTGAGACCCCAGGAAAATGTCCAGCGAGGCTCTCTCAGGCTTTCCCATGATCACACAAAAGGAATGCCAAAGGCAGAGACAGCCCACGTGCAGGAGTCAGGGGAATGCTGGGACCTGGGGAGCCAAGATCCCTCAAGATTAATCATCAGACCACACACCGTCTAAGGTGCTGCTGGTTACAGTAAGATGAGCAAAAGTGAAAAGACAACAGACAAGGATGGGAGAAATTACCTACAGATCATCTGTCTGATAAGGTCTACTATCCAGAATATGCAAAGAGCTCTTACAAATCAACAACAAAAAGACAAATCACACAATTACAATATAGGAAAAGGTCTTGACTAGACAGTTCTCCAAAGAAGATATACAGATGGCCAACATGTGCATGAGATGGTGCTCAGCCTCATTAGTCACTGGGAAATGCAAATCAAGACCACTGTGAGGCACCACTCCATGCTCACTCACTGGCTACAATACGACAGAAAAGAGTCGGCAGGGACATGGAAAAATCGGGTCTTCACGCGCTGCTGGTGGGGATGTAAAGGGCGCAGCTGCTCTGGAAATGGTTTGCCAATTTCTCGAAAGGTTAACCTAGAATCACTCTGGGACCCACATATGCTTTCCCTCGTGTGGAAACTAGAAAGCAAAAAGGAGAAAAAATCTAGGAGGGTCTCATGAAAATAGATGAGACACAGGAAGAGGAGGGGACAGGGGGGTGGGGAGGGCAAGGGCAGGTGCTGGGGAAGGAGTTGACCAAATGGTGTTTGCGTACTTACAGACACCTGGCAAGAGAGCCCCTAATATGTCTAACAACAACTTTTTAAAAAATGGCTGCAGGCCCCAGAAATCCAACTCCTAGGCTGATGCTCCAAAGAATGAAAAACAGGAACTCAGAAAAATACTCAGACATGTGCACAACAGCACGGGGGATTTTCTTGTTTGGGTTTTTTGTTTCATTTTGTTGTGTTTTAGTACCAATGATTGAACCCAGGGGCACTTAACCCCTGAGCCATATCCCCAGCCCTTTTAAAATTTTATTTAGAGACAGGGGTTGCTGAGTTGCTTAGGCTGGCTTTGAACTTGCCATCCTCCTCCTTCTCCTCCTGAGCCACTGGGATTACAGGTGTGCGCCACTGTGCCTGGCCGGTGCTGTTTATAATGTGCGCGGGTGGCAAGAACTCCAATGTCAATGACTGTTGAGTGGGAACCTAAACATGGTCTATTCGTGACCTTGGAGTATTACTGAGCCATAAAAAGGGATGGAGGAAGAGGCGTGCTACAATGGTGCACCTCGAAAACACTATCCCGAGTGTGGGAACATGAGCACATTGGATGGTTTCACTCATATCAGAGCATCCAGAAGGTGAATCGTAGAGACAGAATGCATATCGGTGGTTTCCGGGGCTGGGAACAGCGGGGGAGTGGGGAGGGACTGCGTAGCTAGTGGGTACCAAATTTCTTTTGGGGGTGATGTGCTAAGGGCCTCTGAATTGTTGGATTTGATATTGTTAATTTTATGTTATATGAATTCTATCTCAATTTTTAAAAAAGAAAAAAGTGTGGGGTGGGAGGCAGGTAAATGACGCATCATGATTCCCTGTGGCTGAAACTTTTAAATATTTTTAAAAGGATTTATCAAAATCATAACCCCTGTGAGGCCCAAGCAAGGAACCCTCTGGTGGCAGGATTTGAGGCATTGAGCGATGGGACATGGGGTGGCACGAAGTCCTTGCTGCTGCCTGCCCCGGGAGCCCTGGCAGTGGGCCTGGGGACTCAGGCTGCCTCTCTCACTAACACAAAAGAAAATGTGGCTGCCCTCCCTCCTGCCGCCCCCCTCCAGCTGCCCCCCTCCTGCCGTCCCCCCTCCCGCTGCCCACCCTGCTGTCCTCCCTCCCACTGCCCACCCACCCACTGCCCACCCTCGTGCTGCTCCCATCTCCTTCCTGCAGGTCTGTCCCCAGACTCCCAGCTGCTTGCCTGCCAGCTCTTGCTCCTGGCATTTCCTGAGAAGCCTTGGCCAGGACAGGTAGCACCCTCTGGAGACCCCACGAGGCCTGCCCTGACCCCGCCGTCCCTCCGCTGGATCCTGCTGCGTTTCCAGAGCCTGCTTTCTTGCTGTCAGGACGTTCCAGGAACTAATTCATGCGAACCATGAGCAGAGGCGTCCTGCTCTGACCCTGCTCTCAGCCTTCAGGTGAAGAGAGTGTCCCAGAGCCCTGTCTGCAGAGGCCAGTGTACACTTGCTACTCCCACAGCTTGCGGGGCTCTCGCCCATGCACACAGGAGCCCCCAGAGCCCTTCCATAGCGTCAGGATTGTAATGTCGTCCCCAGTGTCCACAGGGATGAACCGGCCCTCCCACCCCCAGCAGAGTGACCAGCGGCAGGTCACAGAGCTGGTCCGTCCAGGACCAGGACTAGACGCAGGGTCCCCTAGCTCCACACCTGCCCCCTGCCTTCCGCTCTGCCCCACCGGCTCTTTTCTCACAATGCACCATGTATCACTCAGCCCACGGGTGCCGAGCATGGCTGGCCACCCAGGGGCCAGGCCCAGGTCCACCAGCAGCTCAGTCTGTATGGAAAGTGGCCCCAGCCTCTGGCTGTCCAGCTCCCTGGCTGAGCCCAGCTGCCCACCTCCCCTCCATCTCAGGGGCGTGGACACAACGTGTGCCGGCTGCTGAGCCTCCTTCCCCTCTTAGCCACATTCCTCTCTTCTGTTCTGACCTGAGGACAAGGCATGGGTCCCAGTCACCATCTCTGAACTCACTGTGGGGCCTGAGGCTCAGCATTGACGCTCTGCTCAGTCATCCCATAAAGGTCCTGGTGTCCCCAGGGTGGAGGGGTGGCAGACGGAACAGTGGCCATCAACCCACAGAGGTCAGCATTTTTAGTGTTTTGGAAACTAGCACAACCACACTGATGCCCCCAGCCGCGCACCTGAGTGAAACTCCTGAACTTGGGGAAGCCGGGCAAAGGCCCAGGGGGCCCCAGGGCTGTGCTGGGGTGGGCTCCTGCCCTCCCACCATGATGCCATGTGCCAACTGGGCGTCCCCGCTGTGCTGACCTCCAGGGGTCCTCTAACTACTGAAACCAAAGAGCCATGGGCATCAGAGCCATGGTAGTCTTGAGCGCTCCAAGCTTCCTGGTGGGTGAGTCCAGTGGTCCCTGTGTGCATGGGAAGGGCCGCGGGGAAGCCTATGACCCGGACTCGGACAGCCTCCAAGGCTGCAAAGCACCTTCTCCCACTCGCTGTTCGCCTGGTCCCCTGACACTTCAGAACTGCCTGAGATCAGGAGCGGTGCACAAAGCCCAAGAATGAGGAGGCCACGGCTCAGGGTGGCCTTCTGAGGATGGTGGGGGCCACAGGAAAAGACCATGGCCACACTTTCCCAGGACCCGTTTAACAGTAGGAAAATGACTTCGTAACCAATGCCAAGATGCCTCTGGGCCCTGCTTCAGAGACCAGTGGGACCCTCGTCCTGCCCGGTGGCAGGTATGTTCCACGTGAGGAGCCCTGCTGAGGTGTCACTGGACAGGCCCTTATGTGGGTGGCCAAGGAGGGAAACCGTCCCCTCCAGCCCTCGGAGGTAGAGATGGCTCATATCTGGGAGCAGGTGCCAGCATCTGAACTGGCAACCGACAGGCAGGAGAGGGAGGTCAGGGTGTCCACCAGCTCCTAGCCCCATGGCCCCCGGGGAAAGCACTCAGAATCCAAAGGCAAAGGCACCACGACTCACCCAGGCCCCACCTGGGCTCTAGGGGTCTGTGCAGCTGCAGGACCGAGACACATGGGGACCGTGGGCTGCAGCGGCTCTGCACAGACCGCCTCAGGCCTGGCCCACTCCACACTAGCCCCGTCCAGCACGGCGCCCAGACCTCATTATCGGCTCCCAGATGAGAATCCTGGGGAGCCAATCACCAGATCAGAGGTCATCCACTGCAGAGCAGGCCAGAGCCCAGACACGGGCCCTGGGAGGCCGAGCATGGCTGGCCACCTAGGGGCCAGGCCCAGGTCCACCAGCAGCTCAGGCTGTATGGAAAGTGCTGAGAGGCCCATGCACGGGGTCTGCGGGGCTCCCAAGCCCACGTCCACCAGCATCCAGACGTGGCTTTATCAGAGGTGGGTCCTCCACCCGTCGCTCCTCAAGGATCTCAAGATGAGGCCCCCCCTTCTAGAGTTGACGCTGAATCCTGGGAGAAGTGTCTTCACAAAAGAGAACAAGACCCAGAGACGCGAGAAGACAGGGCAGAGGCGGGAGCCCAGGCCAAGAGCACAGTCCCCACTACTCTGAGCCACCCCCTTCAGGGTCGTGTGGAGCCCAGGGACACTTGTGCAGGGCTGTGTCATGAGGTCTACAAGGGTGGAGTGGGATGATGTGAGGAAGAGGGCAGGTGTGGGGCAGGTAGAGGGCAGGTGTGGGGCAGGTAGAGGGCAGGTGTGGGGCAGGTAGAGGGCAGGTGTGGGGCAGGTAGAGGGCAGGTGTGGGGCAGGTAGAGGGCAGGTGTGGGGAAGGTAGAGGGCAGGTGTGGGGCAGGTAGAGGGCAGGTGTGGGGCAGGTAGAGGGCAGGTGTGGGGAAGGTAGAGGGCAGGTGTGGGGCAGGTAGAGGGCAGGTGTGGGGCAGGTAGAGGGCAGGTGTGGGGAAGGTAGAGGGCAGGTGTGGGGCAGGTAGAGGGCAGGTGTGGGGCAGGTAGAGGACAAGGGTGGGGCAGGTAGAGGGCAGGTGTGGGGAAGGTAGAGGGCAGGTGTGGGGCAGGTAGAGGGCAGGTGTGGGGCAGGTAGAGGACAAGGGTGGGGCAGGTAGAGGACAGGTGTGGGGAAGGTAGAGGGCAGGTGTGGGGCAGGTAGAGGGCAGGTGTGGGGCAGGTAGAGGGCAGGTGTGGGGCAGGTAGAGGACAAGGGTGGGGCAGGTAGAGGACAGGTGTGGGGAAGGTAGAGGGCAGGTGTGGGGAAAGTAGAGGGCAGGTGTGGGGCAGGTAGAGGACAAGGGTGGGGCAGGTAGAGGACAGGTGTGGGGCAGGTGTAGAACAGGTAGAGGGCAGATGTAGGGCAAGTGTGGGGCAGATCCAGCCCGCATGTTATCATACATATGATGCACAGAGGAGGGGTCAGGAATACCTGGGGGACGACAGCCACCTGTAAGTACAACAACCCGGCAGGTGAGGAGGAATAAATGGTACTGAGTTTGCTGCGCAGGTTAAGGAGCCCTGAGCACGCTGTCCGCCTGCCCCAGGACAGCAGGACCACCCAGGATGAAGGGGGCTGTGGGGCCAGAGAGGAACAAGAGGCACTGGGAGCAGGCTGAGGTTCAGCCGGCTCCCAGGGAGACCTGAGCAGTGTCCCTGAGCTGCTGGGACTCAGCGTCCATGTACGTGAACAGTGGGTGGTGACACTCACCCTCCGCGCCATGGTGGACGTTACATGAGCCACACACGCGGCGCGCACAGAGCATCAGAAACTGATCCTTGTTAATTACTGTTGCTTTCCAACACGAACCACCAGCTACTCCCCAGAGAGGACAAACTCGGCACTGAGTCCCATCCGGGGAGGTCCCTGGGAACCGCTCTAGGACCCCGTCAGCACCTGACCACTTCACCAGATTATGATTTCCTGGTCCCACTCCTGTTTCTTGGCAGAAAATTCCTCTCACGCCCCAAAGCAGGGCAAATGCCTCCCTGTGCCATGGCAAATCTGCTTCTTTTGTTTTTGTTTTAATATTTAGTTTTTAGCTGTAGTTGGACGCAACACCTTTATTTTATTTATGTATTTTTATGTGGTGCTGAGGATCAAACTCAAGGCCTTACACAGGGTAGGCAAGCGCTCTGCCACTGAGCCCCAGCCCCAGCCCCAAATCTGCTGCTTTCTTAAAGAACTTCTATTCTAGAGAATATCAAACTCTGAACCCTTTGGACCCAAAGGTGGTTGCAATTGTATACACACACACACACACACACACACACAGCCATTTTCAGTGCAGCTCACCACTGAGGGTTAATTGATGCCCCCGTTTCCTGCTGGCAGCTGATCCTATTCAATTCATACATGTGGCTTCTTCTCATGGTCACAGTGTGGCTGCCACAGCTCCAGATCTTCTACCCACATCCACAAAGAAAAAAAAGCATGACTTTCTCCCCACAACCAAAATTCTAAAACCAAAATTTCATGGGCTGAACTAGATTGAGTATGCAATGACCATTCCTGCACTAAGGGTGAAGTTGATCCCATCTTAATCATCCACAGTTAGCAAAGAGCAGCTCCGGAGAGAAGATTCAAGTTATAACAGAACTGAGTGCCACGTATAAGATACGAGCCTGATGCTAACTATTGAGATTTTTGCCTCTCTCTTGAACACAAGTTATACAACTGTCCCTAACCACAGTCCTCAGTCCAAATCTTCCCTCACTTTAGGTTATATTTGTTTGGAGCAATTTAAGCCCAGAAAAATGCATGTCTTAAATATTCACCAACTTTGTTTAGAGAGATATATATATCTTTAGGCTTGGTTATATTCTTAGCGTATATTATTTTAAAACTACAATATCTAGAACTATGTAGGAGAGATTGATTGTAATGAGTAGGAGGGATCTGAGGACTGATCCAGGGAAACCATGTGACCAGAAGGTGTCAGTAGCCCACAGGAGCTTCCCTGAGCCACACTGCAACAGGTTTGTATGCTGGGGACATCCTCCAGAGCACAAGACAGTCCCAAGGACAGGGCATGGGGTGGGGACACTGCCCAGAAGGACCAGAGGGGAAGGGAACTCCCAGGGGAGAGGAACAGCAGGCAGGGGCTCGAAGGTCCAGATGCCATCACTCAGGATGGGACGCCACGGGGCCAGGGGGCTCAAGGGCAGCTGCAGCCTGGGCCTTTGACAGCCACGGGGTTCACTTCTTTCTGTGACCAACTCCCCAAACTTGAGTGCAGTTTTACAGGCCCTGAAAGCATTTCCTCTAAAATCATGAGCAAGATGACGATGTCCACTTTCATCACTTCTGTTCAATATAATGAATTCAGCAAAGTATCAGGATACAAGATCAACACCCATAAATCAGTAGCTTTCCTAGACTCCAACACTGATTCAGCCAAGAAAGAAACCAGGAAAACCACCCCATTCACGATAACCTCCAAAAAATAAAATAAAATACTTGGGAACTATCTAACCAAGAAGGTGAAAGATCTCTACAATTAAAATCATACAACACCGAAGAAAGAAACTGAAGAAGACCTTAGAAGATGGCAAAGACCTGCCATGTCCTTGTAGTGGCAGAATTAAAAGTGTCAAGATGGGCATACTACCAGGACAGCGGTATACAGATTCAAGGCAATCCCCACCAGAATGCCAATTTTATGTCTTTTCACAGAACTTAAACAGACAGCCCTAAAATTAATTTGGAAGAATAAGAGACACAGAATAGTCTGATACCAAGCAAGAAGAGCGATTCAGGAGGGTTCACAGTGATGTAGATGGTCTAAACCACACCACAGAGCCGTAGTAACAGAAGCAGCATGGTGCTGCATGAAAACAGGCGTGAAGACCAACAGAATAGACCAGAAGACACAGAGACACACCCACATACTTACAGCCATTGATATTTGACAAAGCTTCCAAAAATATATGTTGGAGAAAGGAAAGTCTTTCTAACAAATGGTGCTGGGCAAACTGGATGTGCATAAGTAGAAGACTAAAACTAGACCCTTGTCCTCACCCTGCACAAAAGTCAAGTCCACATGGACCAAAACCTTGGGAATTAGAACAGAAACCTTGCAACTTCTGGAAGAAAACAGAGAGCCAACGCTCCATCACACAGGTGCAGCACCAGCTTTCTCAACACAACCCTACATCCCAGGAAATAAAACAAGAATAAATAAGTGGATGGCAACAAACTTAAAAGCTTCTGCACAACAAATGACGTGATTGAGAGTGAAGAGAGCCCCTCGGGGATGGAGAAGACCCTGGCCAGCTGCTCCTATGAGGGGGATTCACATCCAGAACGTGGAAAGGACTCAGAAAGCTTACCACCAGAAAACACATCTCCCCATCAATAAGTGGGCAGAAGAACTCAACAGACACTTCCCCAAAGAAGAAACACAGATGGCAACAAATACATGACAAAATGTTCACCATCCCTGGCCATCAGGGCAACGCAAACCAAGACGGTGCCAGGATGTCACCTCCCTCCAGTGTGAACGGCAATTATCAAAAACACAAAAATCCATCATGTTACATTAGGCCCCAGCTTCCTTACTAAGACTCCCAGAGGACAAGAGATAAAATTGAGAATCCATAAATGTTTTGGATTCAAACTGAAAAGCTTCTTCTTAGCAAAAGAAACCATCAGTGAGGTGAAGAGAGAGCCCACAGAATGGGAGCAAATCTTTACCACACACACATCAGACAGAGCTCTAGTCTCTAGGGTATATAAAGAACCTTAACACCAACAAAACAAATAACCCAATCAATAAGTGGGTCAAGGAGCTGAACAGACACTTCTCAGAAGAGGATATACAGTCAATCAACAAATATATGAAAAAATGCTCACCATCTCTAGTAATTAGAGAAATGCAAATCAAAACTACTCTAATATCATCTCACTCCAGTCAGAATGGCAGCCATTATGAATACAAACAACAAAAGGTGTTGGCGAGGATGTGGGGAAAAGGCACACTCGTACATTGCTGGTTCGACTGCAAACTGATGCAGCCAATATGGAAAGCAGTATGGAGATCCCTTAGAAAACTGGGAATGGAACCACCATTTGACCCAGCTATCCCTCTCCTTGGTTTATACCCAAAAGACTTAAAAACAGCATACTACAGGGACACAGTCACGTCAGTATTCATAGCAGCACAATTCACAGTAGCTAAACTGTGGAGCCAACCTAGATGCCCTTCAGTAGATGAATGGATAAAGAAAATGTGGCATTTATACACAATGGAATATTACTCAGCAATAAAAGAGAATAAAATCACGGCATTTGCAGGTAAATGGATGGAGTTGGAGAAGATCGTGCCAAGTGAAGTCAGCCTAGTCTCAGTGAATCAAAGGTCCAATGTTTTCTCTCACGTGTGGAAACTAGAGTGAAATGAAGGGAACAGGGAGGGAGGCTCCAGGGAGTTCAGTGGAGCAGAAAGAGATGAGAGGGAGGGGGGATGGGCAAGGGCGGGAGTTTGAGAACCATGCTGTGGGCACATGTAAGTTCACCACAGGGAATCTCACCCTATGTGCGAGTAGACAGAGCCAATCAATATGAATAAGTAGATGAGGAAGATCTACAAGTGGAGAAAGGAGAGTGGGGGAGGCAGAGGGAAGGGAGAGGGGGACCGTGGGCTGAAATCAAACCCCATGCATTTTGATCTCGTTGGAATGAACACAATACTAGGAGTAGCCACAACGCTCTCATAGAAAATTCCCCGCTAACAACCCCATCCTCCATCAGTGCCCTCTGCTACGTGTGTCCTGGCATTGTTGAAGCCAGAAATACAGACTCCCAAGTTGGGTGCACACAAAGAAAGGAACTCATGGCTTCCATTGTAATAAAAAAAAATCCTTTACCACCATTTTCAAGTCTTTTTTTTAAAAAAACAAAGGAAGGAAGGAAGGAGGAAGGATGGAGGGAATGAGGGAGGGAGGAAGAGGCATGTCCTCACTTAGCCATGGCCCTTGGACGACAGCAGCATCTATCCCACCCCCCACTCTGACATCTCTGCCATCTTGGTTGCCCAGGCTGGGCCAACAGGCAGCTGAAAACAACGCACATGAGTGCGTCTCTATCGCAAAGGGAAACTGCCACTCTTGTGATCCTGGAGGATGGGCACATGCCAGCAGAGTGCTTGGCAAGGAGAGTGCAGCAAGGGTCCACAGTCACCGTCAAGGGACAGTCATTGACAGTTAAGTGAAGAGGAGAAGACCAGGACATGGTGCTTCACTGCCAGGCGCGGTGGAGCTCCGGGGCCTGGGCAAGCCCTGGAATATTCCTGCTGAATTGACCCTTATGCTCCTATTGGCAATGTCAAATGTGAAGTGAGAAATGCAACATTATGCAACGATATAAAATTGAAGACAAGTCATGGATTATCAGCACGCTCTACATTCTCTGTTCTGCATATTAGAAAGTGGGAATTACTGAACCTGAGTTTTCTTTAACATGAGATCAAGTAAACTTATTATCATAATCTAAATTTCATTTCTCAAGGAAGAAAAAATCCCAATCAAATTTTTTCTCATTTTTAAATATTTCCTAGTACCTGTGAAATCTTGGTTCCCATTTTAGCTGGCAAAATATTCTCACGGTAAAGGAAAACTCCCCATAATACCCTCATCTCTTCGAATGGCGATGCTCATGGAAATGCACATTTTATGCGTGAAAAATGCTGATGTTCTCTCTCAGAGGAGAAAAGGTCTCTCCCTTCCTTCCCCAAATAGCACCACCCTTCCTGCCTCTGGGCCTCTGCACACGCTGTTCCTCTGCCTGCATTCTTCTCCCATGGGTGCCTGTGGGCTCACTCCCTGGTCTCCTTTAGGTCTGGGCAGGTATGACCTCGTGGGTCAGCCTCAGGACATGTGGAGTCATAACACCACGGTTGTCCCGAGTCCCCTAGGGGTACTGTCCTGGGTCATTTCCCAGCACCCTAAATGCAGTCAAAACCACTGGGTGCTGTGTGGAGTCCTGCTGCCCGCCCGGCTCAGGCTGAGTCTGACTGGCTGACATTGGCCGGAGGTGACCCAAGGGGTTCCAGCCAGGAAGAGGTCTCCTGTGCCCCAGTCCTGTGTGTGAGGTAGGAGAAACGGGACAGGCAGGGCCAGGCCCCCTGCCCCAGCTAACGTCTCCCTCTGAGGGGAACAGGCCATCTGTGGTGAAGGGGGGAAGTCAGACCCCCACCCTGAAGTCAGACCCTGCAGGGGACGTCCCCATCTTGGGCGTGAATGGCCCAAGGCACTGACCTGCAGCTGGCCCTGTGGTCTGTGCCCCTCTGGGCCTTCTCTGGGGGCAAAGAAACCCATGGTACTAGGGAAGTCTCATCAAGCTCAGGTGTCCACCAGGTGCCCATGACCCAGATCTGCCGGAGGAGGAGGGGGCCGCACAGCCCAGCATGGAGGGGCTCACTGTGTACCTGGGCCTTGAGCCGTGGCTCGGCCTCTCTGGGCCGCAGTGTGGACTTGCCTTTCATCAGCCCGAGTTTCACCCGCCAACCCCGCATCTCACTCCGTCCTTTGTCTGGGACTCTAAGAACCTGGACCCAGTACCCCTGGGGACTCCTGCCTGGCAACATGTTCACAGCCCACCTTCTGACCCAGATTCAGGGACCCCCTAGGCTTGCTGCCCCAAGGACGATGCTCTGCCAGGAAGCCCCCCATGATTCCCCTGGGGAATCCTGGGCCTCGGCCTCTCTCCTTTAGCCTCGGGAACTCCAGGGGCTGCCCTCACACACCAGGGCCAGGCACCAGTGACCACCACCTCCAGTGAGCCTCCAGGCCTCCCGTCTCCTGCCCTCCGTCCTTTCTACCCCAGGCCCTGGCTTTACTGTCTCCCTAGCACTTCACGCCCCAGCGCCCACACACTGGGCTCCACTGTTTCCTGCACTGGGCGTCAGCACCAGGGAGCAGACTCTGTGTGTATGTGTCTGTGTGTGTGTGTGCCAGTCTATGTGTCTGTGTGTGTGTCTGTGTGTGTGCCTGTGTGCGTGCCTGTGTGTGCCTGTGTGTCTGTGTGTGCCTATCTATGTGTCTGTGTGTGTGTCACTGTGTATCTGTGTGTGTGCCTGTGTGCGTGCCTGTGTGTGTGTGTGTGCCTGTGTCTGTCTGTGTGTGTGCCTGTGTCTGTCTGTGTGTGTGCCTGCCTGTGTGTGTGTGTGTGTGTGTGTGTGTCTGTGTATGGGTGTGTTTGTCCCCCCATGTGTTTTCATGCTGCCGAGAGCCGCACCTGGGGAACTGGAGGAGCTCACTAAAAACTGGCAGAAGGTAGGGTCTCCATCTGAGCGCCACTTGTCCCCAGATGCTCCTTGCACATGAGACCTCAAAGCTGAAGATGCGCAGTGAGACGTCACAACCTTGCAGGGAGGGAGGGAGTGACGTCCTGGGACCCCGTGAACCAGGGGTCCTCAGACTCGGAAGCACACAGGATCCCCAGAGCCTGGGCTGCTTCAGGGATCCAAGCCCACCCTCCAGAGCTGAGCCTGGGCAGGTCCAGGGGACACACTGCCATGGGCTGCAGGCGGCCCTCGCAAGGGTCCCCAGGCAGCCCTGTCCAGGGAGCATGGGAGGAAGGCGAGATCACCTCATAGCCCCCGAGCTGAGCCCAGCCTTGGGAGCGGCGCCTCTGCTCCAGTTAAGATGCTCTCCTCTGGCCATCTGCTCTGCATGACCAGTCAGCAGAGCCCCCTGCACACCATGAGGCACCCGGAGGCTGGCGAGGCGGGCCCTGGCAGGAGTGCCTCTCCCAACGGGACTTACACTTGAAAGATGGCCAGGCAGAGGAACAGCCCGGGAGCAGGCAGGGAGCCCCCTGCACCCTGCCGGAGCTCCTGGCACAGTGGGTCTCCACCCGCAAGCGCCTGCCAGGGGGCGGACAACCTTGAGGATGTGAATTTTTGGCCTCTGAGTTGGAGAGGGACCGGAAGGAGCAGCAGATCACAGGTGCCCGGAAAACGCATCTGCCGAGGTATGAGCTGGAGAGCAGGGTGCACAGCTCCTGGGAAGCGCAGGAGCAGGCAGCGGGCAGGCGAGGAGCCCCGCAGACCCACCCGGCTCCCAGGAGGGCTGCCCGCTCTGGCCTCACTGCTCAGCTCCACCCTCCATCTGATAAAGTCAAATGTGATGTGTGCAGCTCAGGGACAACTCGGGAGCAGAACACGTGGTCTAAGCTAAGGTCTGTTGACCAAGTCCCTGCTACGCACCAGGAGATGATTGCCCACTGTGCCCTGGGGAAATGGCCATCCCCAGAGGCACCAGAGAGCTCAGTGAAGTTTGGACCACACGCCTGGCTAGAGGTCGGGTCTCCAGCCTGAAGCTGTGGAAGTCACCTCCTCTGTAAAATGGGGGTGTTGGCAGCACTGCCTCTCGTTCACTGCAAGGACCAGGATCATGTGTGCAAAGAGCTTAGCGCAGACTCTACAGGCAACCTGCACCACACAGGCTCATGGTGAGAGGTGACAAGGTCCAGGTGATGCCCCCTCAGAAGCCAGCCCCACCCACCTGCCACACCCCAGAGTCACCTTCAGTGCCACTGTGCCTCAGGGACACAGATCTGGAGAGACACTGTCATGAGCCATGTACAGCTCCCGCTCTGCGCCTTTCCATTCAGAGGGCCCAGGAGACCACTGCCACCTGCCCACACCCAGCAACTCGGCACCTGGGCTTCCCGGTGGGGGCACCCTGTGCATTCCAACAGCTCAGGCTGATCCGGCTCTACTCCAGCTTCTGGGGTTGACATGTGTGGCCAACGCACAGCATCTTTCTGGAGAGGGACTGGTCTAAGAAGGACCTGTGCAACCACCCAAGCCAATCAGATTTCCCATCTCCTGGCCACTGTTGATTGACTCACACAGAGACAGGTGACCAGGACTTGTCAGGGATTGTTGAGCCCAGCTGTCCTTCTATAAAGCACTAAGTGCTCCAAGTGTCCAGCACTTGCCTGAGACTGAAGCCAAAGAGGAACGTAGAGGCAACAGATGGGCAGAGATCACTTTCTGGCCATATCTCTGAGCACCTGGATCCAGCCAGACCTGAGGTTATCCTTGAGCTTCTCAGTTATATGTGCCAGGAAATTCCCTTAAGCCCACATTGGGTTGGGTTTCTTCTATTTGCAAATGAAAGTTCACTGGCAAAAACAGTTAGGCTCTGACATTTCCACCACTCAGAGGAACAGACAAAATCCTCCTGATGTCCAGAGAAGACACACACACAAATTTATCCCCTGTAATTCAAGGTAAAAAGAGCAGATGGTGAGAGGATATTTACTGTTCCAACATCCCTGTGAATACAGAGAGCAAATATTAAGTAAAGGGGATCCATGGAAACAGCAGAGAGTCTCTCCTGTCACCTTCATCATGCCAGGAATAAATATTAAAAAACAAAGCTAAGATGGGAAAATTCAACTTATAGCTGCAAAGCAATCTGACCTTTTATAGAATTAAACTCATTTCTGCCAACCTGCTATTTGTCGAATGTGTGGTGACATAAACTTTCAAATGCCCAAGAAAGAACCATTTCATTGTGGTGCTTTAAAGCAGTGCATGAGCCACGGTGGAAGTGTTGTCCCCTCTTCTTCTCCCACTCAGTCACACTCGGGCCTTGCCCTGGTGACCTGGGCAGTCCTGTCCTTGAAGAGCTGTCGGACACCTGGGTACTCACAGCCACCACGACACCTTCACAGCTCCCCTGCCGTCTGTATTAAGATGGTCCCCAGAACTGCACAGAACTTTCTTCTAAGTCCCAAATTCACAGGCAGAGGAACACCAACATTGCCTCTTAGAAGTTCCAAGGAAAATCAAACTTAGCCCAAGCCCCCCCAAATTTTAATTCCAAGGAAAATCAAACTCAAGACCAACCCCCCAAAACGAAAACAGAACACACCCTTCTCCTGGGCCCTTAAGAAAGGTCCACCTACCACCATGTGGCCCACGCCAGACACCTGGAGACCCGAGGAGCTGCTCACATCAAGCCCGGCCCCCCAGGATGTGTCTGTCCCATGCTCCCTGCCCCTGTCCTCCCACGCGTGACCCTAGAAGCGCTTGGGTCCCCAGCCACACATCACGCAGCCTCAGGGTGGTCTGCTAGAGCCCAAGCTGTCCTGCCACACTCACATCCCACGGGGGCCTCCTGCAGCTGTGTGGCCTGCACTGTGCCCCAGCTGGCAGAAGAGCCCAAAGCCAGTGCCCAGGGAGGCGGGCACAGAGGCAGCCTGGTCTACACGCCTGCTCGGGCTCGTCCCTGAGAACTCAGCTCTGCCGGAGCCTGTGATTGGTCGTCCCTCTCCCTGTCACTCCCCACCCCCCTGCTCGGGGTGCCCCTGGCCCATCTTATGCTAAAGTCCCCACTGAGCTCTCTTCAGAGTGCGCCAGCCGCTGCCTGCCCCTGCCAGGCCACTCGGCCCTCTGAAACTCTCCCCTCACACCCAGGGCCCTGGTGGTCTGGACCTTTCCTACCCATCCTTCTCTTCTCAAGGTCACGGCCCCTCCTCCAGGAAGCCTTCCCAGGCACAAGACCAGGCTGGCCGCTGCCCCTGCACACCTGCTTTCCTTCCAGCACCCACACTCCAACCACCATGAGTGTTCGATCAGCGTTGTCCCTCCCGCACCGCCTCGTCTTGCTGGTTGTCACACACCTGCCACTTGGTACCATGCCCTGCAGACACTTGGCGCTCAGTATGCACTTGTCTAATTAAACAAACAACAACTGCCGTGGACACCTGTGACCGACACGCCGGGCTTTATCCTGCTCAAGGGAGGCCCGGCAAACTGCTGTCCAAGGCAAACTGCTCAGGTCTCCCAGCTCTGGGACGACGGCCCACCTGCCGCCCGTGGCCCCCAGCTGCGAAGGAGAGACGCGCCTTCATGGAAGTCCTGTTGGAGCCAACGTTGCAAATCTGTGCACAAAGGCAGGGAGTGGGGTGGAGGTCCTCTTCAGGGCCCAGGACCACGCTGACCTGCCCTCCCTTCTGATCCCAGCAACAGCACTGAAGGCGGCTCAGGGCCACCACCGCGAAGGCCTCCCAAGTCCTCACTACTGCCTCACCTGCTCCTCGTGGACACAGTGACCACAAAGACGATCCACATGCACACAAGCCCAGGTAGGCGCAGAACCTGGCTGGGCTAGGACCCTGGGCAGGAGGACCCGGGAGGAGCCAGCCCCGGCCACATGGCCACGCACCCTCTTGGAGGGGACATCAGGCTGTGGTCCTGACCCTCTCCCTGTGACAGTTCCTGAGAAGGCAGCTTAGAGAAGGGCCAAGAGTACAGGGTCCCCAGGCCCTGACGTTCGGGTTCAGAGCCTCTCTTTGCCCCGTTGGACCTGAACCTGAGGCTAGTTATCCAGTCTCTCTGGCCCCTGTGTCCCTGTCCACAAGGTGAAGATGAGCATGCCAGCATGGGTGGCATCCTGGGCACTGAACAGGCACATGTACACAGCCCAAGCCCAGCGCTGCCTTGACCATGGCAAACGCCTAGGTGGTCCTCCTTCTGCTGCAGGTGGATCCGCCTGTCCCCAAAGGCCCGAGTGGTAGAGCCTCGGAGCGAGGGACTCCTGGGGGGCATTGATGCCCTTAGTCCAGCATCAGGGCTGCCCTCAAGGGGACAGCAGGGCCCAGCCCTTTCCTCTTCCTCCTGTGAGCTCCCAGTCATAGGGTCAACAGCTTTGATCCCTCTCCAGCCGTCACCACGATGTGCCACCAAGGGCCCAAAGCAACGCCCAGCGTCTACCCTCGCCTATCCTCGCCATGGCCCCCTCTGGACTCTTGCTCCACTAAACATCAACAAGAACTGTAGCACCTGTTGGGCTCAGGAACCACGGACACCAAAACACCAAAACACCAGTGACTTCCCCACCCCTCCCCTGCTAGAGACGAGTTTCCTGAGAATCGGAGCCACGTCCTTCCCAGGCCACTATCAGTGCAAGGCAAAGCCTGGGAAAGAATGGGAGACACTCCACCATTTGTGACATGAAGAAATCGTGGATCTCCCCCAAATAGTGAGCACAGGAACCTGTGTTGAGACACTGGCATCCTGGGCACCTCGTTGAGGTCAGTTCATCATCGCCTATCCCATTACAGAGTACAAGAAAGTCACAGTAACAGAGCCTGGGAAACCATGGCCCGGCAGTCACAAAATGACCAACACAGACGTCACCAGCACCTGTCCTCAGGTGGCCTGTCCATGGTCAGGAAGTCCGAGGTGCACCATCACCTCCAGCACTGGGTCCCCGTGGTGCTCCAGCTTCCAGCTTTGGCGTGACGTGAATGAAATGGCCAATTCAGTGCGTCCCCTCCACGTCCTGGGCCCAGCTCGTCCCCCCAACGCCCGGGCTTGGCGCATCCCCTCCACTTGGGCATCGGACTCTTGAGAGGCCAGGTACAGTGTTTACCCCATCAGATGTTGTCGGGAAAAAATTGGAGAAGTTTTAAAAGACAAAACAAAAAACTATTAAGCTTTCAGCCTATCTCATTCTAAAATGCTGGCAAGTCGTTCGATTTTTAAAATACCAAATATTATTTAATTTAAATGAAATAAGCAGGCACAGGAGACACATCCTGCCTGAGCTCACTTGCATGGGGAATCTTAAAAAGCTGAACGCACCGGAGCAGAGGTTGGAATGAGGGGTCGGGGCAGGGGGGTGGGGCGGTGCTGGGCAAGAGCAGCTAGGTCCACCTAGACGGCAGGTGAGCCTCGGTGACCACGGCACGGAAAGGCAACCCTAATGAATGATAACGC
Organism: Urocitellus parryii; assembly: GCF_045843805.1. Taxonomy (NCBI): domain Eukaryota; kingdom Metazoa; phylum Chordata; class Mammalia; order Rodentia; family Sciuridae; genus Urocitellus; species Urocitellus parryii. The sequence continues at coordinate 133,750,111 of NC_135533.1, forward strand.
ATGGCGTGCTGCAGAATTGCAGGTTTTTCATATTTTCACCACACAAAAAATCAATTTCAAGTATTTGAAAATATGCGAGTTGATGGATTTGTTTATCATCCTGATCTAATCATCCCACATTGTAAACACACCTCTGAATATCCCGAGAAGCCCCCAGTATAGCCAATCATTAACTGTCAATTAAAATTTTTTTTAAATAAAAAATAATTTAAAAACGAAAAAAAAAATATCTTTTAGCTGGGAGAGAGCACCCTAAGGGTCCATGAGGATCTCTCAGGGGGTAAGATGAGGATCTAATGTTCAAGATCAGGCAAAAGAGACGGAGCAGGAGGCCACTTGTCTTTTTCAACCCTCTGACTGGCCCAGGTGCAGAGGTGCCAGTCTGTGTTAATGGCTTTAACCTTCACTGACACTCGCAGACCCTGCCTTTCGACAGAGAGAACTACGAGCTTCAAAATCGAAGCATTGGGAGCCACCGGCAGCTCGAATGTGCTCGGCCCTGGGTTTTGTGTACATTTGTTATTACAGCTGCTTTTGTGCATTTTTTGCAAGTGGTACTGGCTTTCCATTGTGGAAGAGGACAGGGCCACACTGTGCAGATCCTCCTTAGTCAACCACGGGCTCAGCAGACTTTCAATGGAGCAGCAGCCTCCGCACTGTGTGCTTTTAGAAGAAACGAAGGTGAGGGACGGGAGGGAGGGAGGAAGGGTCAGCCCCCTCCGGGTCAGGAGTGACCAGGATGAGCCTACGCGGTAGCTACCCGCTAATCTTTATTTATTCACGTTTGCAGTGCTGGGGAAGGAAGCTAGGCCCCGCCCAGGCTAGACAGTGCTCTCCTGCTGACCCACACCCCTGCCCTCCACGTTATTGCGATGTGCAAGGAAAAAGAATAAAGCCAGACGATCAGGAGTCGGCCTTCCTCCTGAGGGAGTGGGATAACATTTTCTTTTAAGATAAATTAATTCCTTAAAGATGAATGTCCATTAAAATGAACCCCATGATGGAAAGCAGTGGGGGGGTGCAGGGAGGAGCGGGTGGCCCAGAGGGGCTACACTCTGGGAAATGCCTGTCACTGCTTCACAGCTGGCCTCACACACTACTGCACCCTGCCCCGCACCCCAGGCAGCTCTGAGCTACAAGTCGGGGCGATTCTCTCTCATCACCCTCTCAGGTCAGCTAACAGGAGAGCGGCTGGAACTGCAGAGAAGTCCAGTCCAGGTTGGGTTTGTCCAAAGGCTCAGACAATGAGACAGGAAACCACATCTGGAGGGAATCGCACTGCTGAAAAAACTCAGTGGATCCTCAGTCGTCAAAAACGAACCCACAGCCCCTGCCTTCACGTCCGCGTCCCCTCTGCCTCCACCACCAGCCATTCACAGAACAGCCAGGAAAAGGAAGCCTCAGACCAAGAGCGTTTTCAGTCAGAGAGAAGGCAGAGAGCAGATGGTTTAGAAGTACAATGACCACAGCGCTCCCAGAGCTAGACTGGGCTGCTACTCTTCAGTGAGTGGTTCAACCCCAAAACACATTTTTAAAACATGGCTGAGCTGAGTTTAACACAATCCCTGGCGTCGGGTGCAGAGGCCGACCCGCCCGTCTTCCTCAGACTCTGAAACTCTTGTGAGGACTCCTGCATCTGGTTGCATCTCCATTGATTTAATGGTTCTGTCATCAAGAAATGGAGACTCAGAGGTAAAGTGGCCTGAGCCAAGTCCCCAAGAGACAGGGCAGAACTCAGACCCAAGTCCAGGTCTCCTCTCTTCCCACGTCCCACGTCACCACTCGTGCCAGAAGGCTTTCCATCTTTGCAACCAAAACACCTCACAGGAACAACTGGAGGAGGGGAGGTTTGTTTTGGCTCGTGGTTCCAGAGGATTCTGTCCGTGGTCAGCCAGCCCCAAGGCAGGAACATCCTGGTGGAAGGGCCTGGCCTCGAAGACCGAGAGCTCGCGGCATCCAGGAAGCTGGGAGAGGAGGGCGCCAGGGAGAGGGAAGCCCTCAGGGAACATCCAGGGACCTGCTTCCTCCCACTAGGGCCACCTGCCACGAATCCACTGAGGAGGTCCAAGCCCTTGTGATCTGGCCACTCCCGACGGCCCAGCTCTGGACCTTGCTGCCCTGGGTCTTGCTGGACAGTGCTTCCAACTCAGGAGCACATGAAGGGACATTCCCAGTCCAAGCCACAGCCACTCACTCAGGAGTCACCTTCATGTGCTTTTTCATATAAAATGTTTTGTTACGTGTTTTAATTGACACATAATCACTGTACCTATTTATAGGGACAGTGTATTATTTTAATTCATGTTTGAAATCACCAAGTCAGGGTCATGAGCAGATCTGTCACCCCAAACACTTGCCATCTTCTTGTTCTATTCTTTCAAAATGATCACCAGTGTCCTGAGACTCTCTTGGAATGAAGAAGAGAAACCTGGAGGATCTCAACTAGAAAGAGAGAGACGCTAACTCAGCCGCACTGGGAGCCACACTTGCCTTGGGAGGAAGGGGAGCTGTGTCCTGCATTCTGTGTGTTAGTCTAAAATTACTGAGAGCACAGTGCAGATTGTTTACGTTTGACGTAAAATCACGTGATGACAACCTAGACAACCTATACAACCAAATGCCAAGGATCGCCTTGAAGTCCTTTGCTTGCAGCAGCAGAAACCTCTCCTGGGCAACAGGAGAAAGAGGTTCGTAGCGGGGATGGGAGCGACTCATAGAACAGACAGAGAAAGATGAAGACTCCAACCCAGTGATGGGCCAAGACCCAGGCAGGAAGTGGGCAGGACCTCTGCAGAGACCACCTGATCAGAATCAGCAGACCCCTCTCCCAAGCCTCCATGTAGGCTGGTGCCAAACGCCCCATGAGCCTGGGGGATAGAACTGCGCTTCCTGCTGGCACCCAGGGGGCGTTGCCTCAGCACCTGGCCATCGCCTGCAGACCACCAGGAGGAGGTGCCACCTCCATGCCCAGTTGAGCCTGTCTGACTTACTCATGTGAGCACACATGCACACATATGTTCACATGTACACACACAAGATGCATATGCACACACCATGGCAGACCCGGGAAGCAGCTCTCCCCCCACCCAGCCCTCTGGCTTCAGCACTGCAGTGGTGGACAGTTCCACACGCCATCCCCAATGGCTGTCCCTAAAGCAAGCTGCCTTCTCTACTTTCTCCAAGTCACCTCCCCCAAGGCAGCCCTGAGCCAGCTGGGATGCCATGCTCAGCGTGAAGGCACCCATCCTCAGCTCTGTGCTCTCCACCGCAGCTTCTCTCCTTCCCAAGTTGAAAAGGAACCCTCACTAGAAACAGGAGCAAGACAGGAGTTCAAGTGTCTGCCTCTAACATGGCGTCGGAATCCAAAAAGCTCCCAGTCCCACACCCTCCCCCTGTCCCAGAAGCACCTGGAGCCAGCAGCATTTGCCTCGCTTGGTGGACACTGGCCTGACGTTCAAGTGCACCTTCAACCTCACTTCACCAAGGGCTCTGGTCACTGTCAAAGCCACCCTCTGAATTAAAGGGCTGAGGCGCTGTGAGGCTTCCAGCTGCTGCTGTAACAAAGGGCCACAAACTGAGTGGCTTTTGGAACATCAACTCCAAGGTCACAAACGCAAGATGGGCCACACTGCGGTGTAAGTGGGGCCATCTCCTCCGAGGGGAGGGGGTACTCCACTTCCTCATGTTTCCAGAATCCGGAGGCCACCCACAATCCTGGGCTTGTGACCCCTCCCTACCCTCAGAACCAGCAGCATAGTGTCTGACTCGCTCCTTGACTTTGCACCTGCACCTACTTCTGGTTACAGATCCTGTGGCTCCACTGGGCCCACCTGGGTGACCCAGCAGGGACTGTCCTGTGCTAATCTGGGGACATACTTTGGGACAGCAGCCTTGCAAGTCCATCATCAATCCCATTTTATATCAGGGCACAGCACACAGAAGGATCCGGGACTCAGGAATTCTGGAGCTGGACCACCTGCCCTCGCTCTCTGTTCTCGAGGCCACCCGCCCAACACCCCTCACTGCCATCACAATCCTACTTCTGGGCGGCTTCCTCCATGACCTCCCTGCTCCCTGACCTGCAGGGTAGACCTCCTCCTGCCTCAGCCAGCTCTGGGCTCACTCCATTGGCACTAACCCCAGGCAGCTCACCACTGGCCTGTGGTAGACAAGCCCCCAGGACAGTGACCCACATGTCCCCACACACCTGAGCCGCTGATCCAGCCTCAGAGGCCCACAGGGGCAGGTCCCAGCACGAGGGTGCCACGCGCTTGGAAAACACAGATGGCACTCAGCAAGTCTTACTCCATGGCCTGGAGGTGACGAAGGGATCTGCATGTCCCCAAGAGATTCTACCGCCACTATCCCCAGAGTATCTGGGGAAACAACAGGAGGCTGAGGACACGGAAAGCCCCTGTCACTCATGTTGCCAGAGCAGCGTCTGTGTCACCTGGGGCTCGCCTTCCACCCATTCGATCCCTGCAGTTCACACACAGGTGCACCTACAGGTGTGCGGCCAGCTCCATGGAGGCTGTGACAGAGGAGTCCCGGGGACCCTGCATGGGTCACTCAGCAGCCCGTTTGATGGCAGATGCCCCTCAGCTGGCAGATGGGGAAGAGGGACTGGGGACAAGCTTGTGCCCTTTGACCCCTCCCCCAGCCTGAGCCCCCCACAGGTGACTCCCTCTGCACTCAACACGAACGCCCTGGGAGGTGAGGAAGAGTGGGGAGGATGGGGACGGGAGGAGTGTGAACACCAGAAACCAGATGGCCAGTTGCTGACACGAACGGCTCTGAGGCAGCCAGCACACTCCAAGGAAGCAGGGCAGGGAGGGCGTGGCACAGTGTAGAGGGCTCGCCCAGCACATGGGAGGCCCTGGCTCCCAGCACGGGGAGGAGGCAGGGAGGGAGGGAGGGAGGGAGGGGTCAGTGCGGCCTCCACGGAGGCTGCCTTCCTTCCTCACTTACGGGGACACGTGCTATCACCAGTGTTCCTGGTCTTTGGAGTCCCCATTCCACGTGACTCTATTTTGCTTTGTCCTGGGAACTGTCTGTATTGTGACCTATCAAATGTCTTTTCGTGACCCTGCTCTCTGGTTTACATTCCTCCTAGTGGAAGGAAAGGACTTCTGTCCACAGAGCACCCACAAGGAGGCCCACCCCGTGCCCAGTTCGACTCGTCTGACATATGCGGGCACTCAAAATGAGGGGGAGCAGTGTCACTGTCCCTGAGGGAAGAGCGCCCCAACAGAACTACAGAAACGGCGATGGGACTGAATTCAGCCGCATGCTGCCCCTGCCGCTGCCAACGGCTCCCGGCCCAGGCCATGGGCTCACAGCCACAGACGGGGGCCAGCGGGTGGTTGGGGGATAAAAGAGCTGGGGTCAGGGACGGCCTCCCTACCTGGCCAGGGTGGGAGGAGGAGGCTGAGGGAAGCATCTCTGGCTAGGGGAGCCCATCACCTGTGGTGTCCTCCAACAGGACACTCCCCCAGGAACCCCCTTAGTCCCTGCCCCCTCCCTGGTGCTCCCCAGAGAGCTGCAGAGGTGGCCTGGGGGAGGATCCAAAGGCAAAGGCCTTCCAGAACCTGCCAACTGTGGACAGAGGCTGAAAGGACAAAACTGAGAACTCACAGGAATGTGGGGGGCGATTTCATCTGTGTACAGGGCTCACAGAGCCAGTCTGCCACTTGCTCTGGATGCCAATCACATTGCCATGGAAACACGCAACTGTGGCGAGTCAAACTTTCCACCCAGTGATACAGGGGGATGTGTGCTCCTTAAAGACAGCCTGCATAAAAGCATGCAATGGAGGAAGGATAGCATCTTCAACAAATGGTGCTGGGAAAACTGGAAATCCATTTGCACCAAAATGAATCTGAATCCATATCTCTCGCCATGCACAAAAGTTAACTCAAAATGGATCAAGGAGCTTGATATTAAATCAGAGACATGGCATCTGATAGAAGAAAAAGTTGGTTATGATCTACACGCTGTGGGATCGGGCTCCAAATTCCTCAATAGGACACCCATAGCGCTAGAGTTAACAAATAGAATCAACAAATGGGACTTACTCAAACTAAAAAGTTTTTTCTCAGCAAAAGAAACAATAAGAGAGATAAACAGGGAGCCTACATCCTGGGAACAAATCTTTACTCCACACACTTCAGATAGAGCCCTAATAACCAGAATATACAAAGAACTCAAAAAATTAGACAATAAGATAACAAATAACCCAATCAATAAATGGGCCAAGGACCTGAACAGACACTTCTCAGAGGAGGAGATACAATCAATCAACAAGTACATGAAAAAATGCTCACCATCGCTAGCAGTCAGAGAAATGCAAATCAAAACTACCCTAAGATACCATCTCACTCCAGTAAGACTGGCAGCCATTAGGAAGTCAAACAACAATAAGTGCTGGAGAGGATGCGGGGAAAAGGGCACTCTTGTTCATTGCTGGTGGGACTGCAAATTGGTGCAGCCAATCTGGAAAGCAGTATGGAGATTTCTCGGAAAGCTGGGAATGGAACCACCATTTGACCCAGCTATTCCCCTTCTCGGTCTATTCCCTAAAGCCCTAACAAGAGCATGCTACAGGGACACTGCTACATCGATGTTCATAGCAGCTCAATTCACGATAGCAAGACTGTGGAACCAGCCTAGATGCCCTTCAATAGATGAATGGATAAAAAAAATGTGGCATTTATATACTATGGAGTATTATTCTGCATTAAGAAATGACAAAATCATAGAATTTGGAGGGAAATGGATGGCATTAGAGCAGATTATGCTAAGTGAAGCTAGTCAATATTTAAAAAACAAATACCAAATGACTCCTTTGATATAAGGGGAGTAAACAAGGACAGGGTAGGGACGAAGAGCTTGAGAAGAAGATTTACATTAAACAGGGATGAGAGGTGGGAGGGAAAGGGAGTGAGAAGGGAAATTGCATGGAAATGGAAGGCGATCCTCAGGGTTATACAAAATGTCATATAAGAGGAAAGGAGGGGTAAGACAAGTTAATACAAATGGAAGAAATGATTTACAGTAGAAGGGGTAGAGAGAGAAAAGGGGAGGGGAGGGGAGGGGAGGGGAGGGGGGATAGTAGAGAATAGGACAGACAGCAGAATACATCAGACACTAGAAAGGCAATATGTCAATCAATGGAAGGGAAACTGATGTGATACAGCAATCTGTATACGGGGTAAAAGCGGGAGTTCATAATCCACTTGAATCAAACCGTGTAATATGATGTATTAAGAACTATGTAATGTTATGAACGACCAATAAAAAAAAAAAAAGACAGCCTGCAGCCCCCAGCTGCAGAGCAAGCCGCTGCCACCCAACACCAACTATATCACATAGCTGGCATCTCACCTACCTGAGCCTTGATTTAATTTCTCCAAGTGGGTTCAGTATTTTTTTTTCCAGAATAAAAAGCAAAGGAGTGTTCCTCTATTCCAGGACTGACTGTAATTAACTCCAAAAATTTGTGTCCTTTAGTAATAAAACAGACCTCTTCATGGTCACCTGGGGAATCCCCCAAGGAAAAAGTGGCACTAGCCCCTGAAAGCTAATAATAAGGCACTTCTATTCCCTTGAAAACTTAGTTCCATCTCCAAGCCTTCGAGCAAGAACTTTTAACAAATGAACCCATCCACCTTGATCACAGGTTTCGGTCCTGAGTCTGAGACCAAGATGCTTCCAGAAAGCAACAAGAGGCGCCATTATTCACAAGCGCGTTCACGCACACAGGCGGCTTTTGTGAATCTTAACTCAAATATTACAGTACATTGTGTGCTATCTAGTTGCAGTACAATTCCTGACACAATTTCCATAACAGCAAAATTTACATACAGATGGCGAATAAATAAACCTTTCTGTGGCTTGGCCTGTCGTTCTCACGGTCAGCAAATCCTATTAGGGGCTTTATTAACCGGCTCAGTGATGGAGATGTTCTATCTGATCTTATGGATTTCGGCTGCACAACCCAGCCCTGCTGCAAAATGAAATTTAACTCTCCACATTTTTCTGCAACATGAAGCTGCCAAAATTGAGTTTCTTCTGTATGCGGCACTGGAAATACCCACTCTCTCCTGTTTCTCATTTGAGCCACAAATGGCCTCTCGCCTTTCTATCCGTTTTCTTTAACAGCATGTATTGGCAATTAGCAAGCGAGAACCGAGAACCGAGGGGGAGATTGATAAGCACATAAGATTGCCAAGCCAAAGGAAGTCGGGGCAAGAAAGAAAAGAAAAGGAGGCTGCTCTGCAAAGAAGGTGCATTTGGAGGACCTGGCGGAACCTCCCACAAGCCCCCAAAAAATCTCCTCTGCAAGTCTCCTGTTTAAGTTGAATCTCAGCAGGAAACGTGGAAGACTCAAGGAACTGGCTAATCATAGTTAAGAGCAGCCCCCTTCTACACCAAAACATGGAAGCAAATGTGCTCATAGGTGAGCTAGGTCAAACTCTGCGCCCTGCAGACTGTCAGGAGGAACAAGGTGGATGCTAGAATTTCCTGCACCCAGGAGAATTAAAGTGTAAAAGTCATCCCTGATCCAGGAAGGATGGGCCTCGGGGGAGAGGACCTCGGGGAGCAGGAGGGTCTTAGCTATATCTTTCCTTTTGATTAACGACATTCTCCAGACCTCCCATCCCAGAGGGAAATTCCTAAAGAGGGAACCCAAAATCCAGAGCAAGACCCAGAGTCTGATACATGTGGCAGGCAGCAACAAATTAATCCATCCCCGAACTCGAAGCCCAGGCTCCTGCAAGTCTCAACTTCCAGTGAAACAGAATGGAAGCAGAAGGAGCCGGGAGGTTAGGACCCTTCTAAAGGAGCGGCCACTGGCATGAAAAACTATTTTGTCACTTCTCACCGCAGCGCACAGTGCTGGCTTTTCAGTGGCCATGGCCAAGCATCATTGACTGTATGGCTTAAATAACACCTTTTTTTTTTTTGAGGCAGGCTCTCACCATGTTGCCCAGGCAGCTCTGAACCCCTGGACTCAAATGATCCTCCTGCCTCAGCCTCCGAAGATCTGAGACATGACTTGTGTACCCAGCCCTGGAAGCCAAAGCTAGAGGACAGGTGCTGGCAGACCCGCCTTAGTGGGGGCCTGACTCCCTGACTGGTAGATGGCTGTCTTCTCCCTGTGTCCTTGAGCCATGGTCCCCAGTCTCTGTGCATTGGTGTCCTCCTCCCTCCTTGTAAAGACACCAGTCCCAGTGGATGAGGCCCACCCTAATGGCCTCATCCTAACTTAATCACCTCTTTAAAAGCTCTACCTCCAAATGCAGGCCCGGGCTGAGGCACGTATTGGGCATGGGGCTCCAACACGGGGACTCGTGGGGACAGGGGAGCCCGTCACGGACTCCAGCCACATGTGTGAGCAGCTGGACCTGCGGTTCCCACCTACTAGCCCCAGCCACAAGCCAGGGGCAGCTCTCAGCATGGGGGACACACATCCCTGCTGCACAGAGCTGAGTTCTAATGTGGGACAAAACATGTGCACATAGAGGGAGCATCTTCCCGGTGCTGGTGAGCTCTGGGAAGAAGGTGCCTGCGTGATGGGCCTAGGGTTGGCCTAGGGGACACTCGGGCTGGCCTCTGGGAACAGGGGACCCTGGGGTGAGCTGTGAATGGCAAGGAGGGGCCAGCCCTGCAGGGATGTGAGGAAGGTGTCCGGGGGTGGGGGCGGAGAGAACCAAGACTGTGCCCAAGACAGGAGGACCCTCCACCTCCAGAACCCAGATTGGAGGGCGTGGCTGGGCTGGAGAGGGCTGAGGGCTGGGCCTCATGGAGACTTGGCTGGGAGCTGTGTTCCTGGGATGCCCTGTGACGTCCTGCTCCGAGGTCACAGTCAAGGCCACTGGGAAGGTCTTTTCTCTTCTCACCGTCTTTCTACTTTTGACCCAACCTGAATTTTAAAGACTGCACATGAATTCTCTCCGGTTGCAACCCAACCAACCCAACGCAAAACGGGCATCTTTATTTCCACTTCTTTCCTCTGTAAAACCATGCTAACATCCCAGCCCCGAGGGCAGGCACAAAGCTCCTTTGGTGAAACCCAGCAGGACAGAGCCTGGAGGAGGCATTGATCCCCACATTCCCACAAGGCAACAGGGACAGCTGCATCGCCAGGAGTCAAGGGCGGCCATGGCAAGGGCCCCAGAGGTGACCAGCAGGTTTCCTTATTCCAATTTCAGATTTGATTCAACTCCAGGGACCCTCCTCCAGCTTTCATGGCTCCAGTCCTCGCAGGACACAGGGTCTGCCCAGTCAGCAACCCCTGCCCGCAAAACTATCCTCAAAGACACTGGCATAGACTCAGTTAGTTGAAATATGGTGGATCCATGCTAGACCCCAACTGGACTAAAATTCTCTAAAAACAAGGAGGACCTCATGTTAAGTTCCAGGCAAAGGTCTGTAGATTCAGACCACCCCCACAGGAGGAAATGCAGTTAAACATCTTATCTAACCATAAATCATAGATTACACAATTCATAACCTTCTTCCTTCTGGGCTTTAAGTGACATCTTTTCTGGAATCTTGTCTCAATACACTCATAATGGTGGGTCAAAGCCAGGGACCACCACAGGGACAGAGGGCAAATGTACTCTGTGGCCTGGGCCCGTAGCCCGACAGCAACCCCAGAGACCTGGTACCAGCCACCCCAACCAGCATCAGCCCCACGTGGCTGAGCAGGGGCCCATGGTGTCCTCTCCAGCAGCAGCAGCAGGAACTTGCTTGGCACAGGGCAAAGTTCTGGGGTGGGGTGCCCCTGAGCCCATCAACACCCCACCCTCAAGCGACCAGCTCCCTCCCTTCTTTGGTTCAGGGGCAGCCTGGCCACCCGCTCCCCATCCAAGCTGTGTTCCCTTCCCGCACGGGAGCCCAGCAAAGGCCTGGCCTTCCTGTTTGCTCCCCTGACCTGGTTCTGTTTTCACTGCCTTGAGGTCAAGAGATCCCGTGTCTGGCAGCACTGTAGTGACCTGCAGGTCACTGAGAGGAACAGGGCAGGACCTGCTGGGCCCTGGGCAGTCATCTGGCTCTCTTCCCCAGAACAGGAGAGGGTGTTTCAGTCAGCTTTTTTGCTGCTGTGACTAAAGGATCTGACCAGCACAACTGCAGAGGAGGAAGAGTTTGTTTGAGGGCTCAGTTTCAGAGGTCTCAGTCCAGAGAAGGGCGGCTCCATTCCTCGGGGCTCAAGGTGAGGCTGAACCTCCTGGCGGGAGAGGGTGGCCGAGGGAGGCAGAGAGAGACTCCACTCTCCAGATACAAATATATACCCCAATGCCCACCTCCCCCAGCCACGCCCCAACGCCACCTCCTCCAGCTATGTGCCAATGCCCCTCCTCCAGCCACGCCCCAATGCCTACTTCCCAAGGCCACGCCCCAATGCCTACTTCCCAAGGCCACGCCCCAATGCTCCTCCCCCAGCTGCCCCACCACTTCAGTTCCCACCCAGCCATGCCCTGTCAGGGACTAACCACTGACTGGGTCAGGTCTCTGACAACCCTGTCATTGCTCCTCTGGACCTTGCATTGTGTCACACGTGAGCTCCTGGAGAACACCTCACAGCCAAACCATAGCAAAGGGTCATGTGGCAGGCGGGCCCAGATTCCCGGTCCTGCAGGCAGGTCCCTCCTTCTCCCCCTCGCGACTCTCCTTTCCTGCCTCTTCTGTGTCCCTCCTCTTCTGCCCCTTTCTCTCTCATCTCCTACCTCGGCCCCATTGGAGTCGGGGCCCAGGTGTGAGGTGGCCTCTGGGGTGCTGGAAGGGGTCCAGGTCCCGACTCAGCAGCTCTCTCTGGGTCCCCACCCAGGAACCCACCACGAGGAGTCAGGACCGATCCCCCAAGAAGCTGCAGGCCCAGGTGGACAATCCTAGGACGGGACTCGTGACATCCTCCTCCTGTCCTCTCCTTGCTTCTTTCCCACTTTGCCACCACTAGGGTCTCTTCTGAACCCTGGGAAGGGGTGGCACTGAAAGTGCTCCTGGAAACTGCTCTTCGGCTTCCTGCTGTGCTTGGCCAGCTGCAGCGTGGCTGTCTCTCAAAGCCTGCACTCAGTCTGGCTTCTGGGGGTCTGGAGGAGTGGGACAGGGTCGTCACTGCTCCTCGCTGTAGGGTAGCTGTTCTTGGTTCACACATCAGGCTTTTCTGTTTGAATATGGACAGTCCTTTGGCTAGGATGTGACAGTGTTTCCTACGGCAGCTGCTCACGCCAGCACAGAATGACGTGGTTCAAAACTGACTGGCTTGATCTCGAGGCACTGGGTTTCCTGGACGTGTGCCAATGACGGGCCACACGGTGGGTGGGAGAGGCTGAACGGCAGGGGCGCACCCTGCTCCACCTGAGCTGAAGCAGCTCAAATGAACCCTCAAGACACTGATTAAGAAGAAAACCCTGAACAGCAGAAAATCAAGAAGGTAGAGGGATAGGGATGGGGATAGGGAGGGAAGAGGGGAGGGACAGGGGAAGTTCTGGGGCTGAGTTAGAGCAAATTACATTCCATGCTTTTCTAATTATGTCAAAATGAATCCTCGTGTCGTGTACAACTAAAAAGAACCAATAAAGTAAATCCTTTATTTGAAGATCAACTTTGCTTAAAGCCAACGTGAATGCCTGGATTGGTGGCAGGGTGACAGTGCCTTCCGGTTCTCCACCATCCCCGTTTCATGGCATGAGCGTGGTTTGTCAAAATGCAACCAGAAGGCAGGGTTTTATGGGAAACTCTCTGGAGAGGAAAACGGCAGAAAGAACAGGTATGTTTAAAAATAAATAAATAAAAGGCAGAGGAGAGGCTGGGGGCGATTCCCCTGGGCTGTCCCTTGATGGGTGCTGAGGGTGGCAGCCTGCAGGTTCCTCAGACCTCCCACCCACTGGTAAGGCTGGGAGGGGCTGAGGAGCAGGAAGTGGTCCACACAGGGAGGTGAGGAGAGGGCGTTAGGGTCTAGATTTAGCATTGAGCCGCCGTCTTCAGTGTTAACTACCATCTATGAGATGTTTCCCTTCCCTGCACTTCCCCCCCCCCATTAGTGACCTACCCCATGGCGCCGTAACCCTGAGCCAATCCAAGAAGGACAGACTCCTTTGCTCTGGAAAGCCCCAAGTGCCGTCAACCTCAGCCAACCCCATGCCATTCCCACCCGCCTAGCTCAGATGCCCCAGCCTGTCCCACAGCACCACAGCTCCAGCTCCAACCCCTGCCCCACAAAAGCTGAATCCCGAACATCTCGGGGCCTCTCTCCTCTCTATAGAGGGATGGCCTTTATTTGTCAGCTCTGACAAATAAACCTTTGTGTGGCTCTCTGCCTGGTCTCCGCCCTTCATTTCTCACTCACCCATTTCGCTTTCTCACTTTCTCATTGGTGCCCAGACCCGGGAGCCGGTTCCCCAGTGTGTCTGGTTCCCAGGTGTGCCCGGTTCCCCGGTGTGTCAACTCCGCTCTTGGACCGGGCCCCGATCTGAATTCCATCATACAACCAGGCCCTCCATTCTGACGAACGCCCTATCGGCACCCACCACCAGACATTGCAGGTAAGACCCCTGTCTCTGGTTGACCTAAACGACCTACGGATCCTGGGAAGTGACCGTGGATCGTCCGGCACTTCCAGGGTTACCATGTGGTCAGGGACACTCCCAGCCACAGCTTTCACAGCTATGGCTGATCCCTACTGTCACTGGGTCTATAGGTGGTCTTTTCTTTGGGTCCTGGGTTTTGAGGAAAACCACCAAGGGGGACCGGGCATTGCCCCTGGTGAGACCTCAGCCCTGGGTTCATCTCTATGGCTTCTGCCCCTAGGCAGTCTCAGCCGAGCACCTAGGTTCCGAGTGCCTCTGCAGGTCCTGCCCCTGACACTTACCCAGTGACAACCCCCTGAGTGTAACCATCCTCTCGACTGGGTGATACTAGAGACTGGGGGACACCCACCTCTAAACTCACCTCTTGCGTCTCCCCATGGGTAGCTCCTTGTCCACTCCCTCCCATAGTCCCCTAGGCTGCCTCCTGGCTAACCTAGAGTCTCTCTCTCACCCCAGACCTAAAGCCCAAAAAGCTTATCTGCTTGTGCAATCAGATCAGACTCAATATCCTTTGGATAATGACTCTAAATGGCCGGTTAACAGCACCCTAGATCCCAATATTATCAGGGACCTTTTCAACTATTGTGAGTGCTGGGGAAATGGGAAGAAACCCCCATCCTCAGGCCTCCTCTTTCCTTCCTTCCAAACCGTCCCTCTGTTCTTCCTGTTCTCCAGCCCAGGTGCTGCTGCTTCTTCAACCCTCTCTTCTCGACTCAGGATCCTCCCAAAACCCCAGACTTCGATCCTGCTGATGAACCCCCTTCCTACCGCTCTCCACCTTCTGCTCCAACTCCTCTGGGACCCCCCTCACCTACTCTCAGTCCACCAGCTACTCGCTCTCGGCCCCCTCTAAGCAGCCTGCACCTCTGCCTCCCTTTTGTGAAATAGCAGGGTCAGAGGGAGTTGCCCGGGTACACGTTCCTCTCCCAAATTGAAAGGCAGCTAGGGTCCTTCACCTCCAGTCCTTCAGGGTACGTTAAGGAATTCCAGCCTAACCCCATAGTACAGTCTAACCTCCACGGTCCTGTCCAACATTCTCCTACCTGAGGGACGCAGGCGAGTTTGGGAGCAGGGTTAGGGACAGCAGTTTCCCAGCTCCTTCCAGACCTAGGTCAGAACCAACATTGAAATGCAACTGGAAGAAGCCTCCTAACGCACTAAACCAAAAAGTAAAATGTATGGTACTTTATTAATTACCAGCCGGTCATTCTTTCTAGGACTCTCTTTTTTTCTTAAATTCCATATTTTTTGAGCTCATGATTTTGGTTCTCTGCACCTAGGTTAATGTTTTTCTGATCAGTCCTATTTTTTATTCAACTATTGAGTTTTTAAACATCCTTGCAATGGAGATTCACCTGCGAAAAGCTACAAGGTCAATACTTTTGTATGTGTGCACACTGTGTGTTGTGCTGTCTGTCCATATGTGTGTGTGTCTCCACATGTCATGTACATGATATCAAGATTGGCAGATTGAAAATTAGTACTCAGAAGTTTAAAAAGTGGATCCAAATACCTTTAACTCATGTGATTTAAAACAATTCAATTTATATTGGGTAAGCAGACTTAACTCACAAGTCTCTCGAGGTGGTCAAAGGACTAATAAAATGTTGATATCTATAAAATGTCTAATATCCATTGTTTCTAGGACTTTTCTTCAGGAAGGAAGAAATGGCTAATACTGTTCAATACATTTGTCAGATATCTTGATAAAAATAAGTAAAACAGATTTGACATGGGATCACTCATAAATGTGTTTGTTAGACATCTGATTAATTCACAAGGTTAAAATGCTAACTATTAAATATACCATCAAGCACTCTTTAAGTCCTTGAATTCCATTGAGTAATATTATTGATTTTTTAATAAATCAATAAAAATGGGGGGCTTAAAGTTTCTTTGTCATCACTGGAAAAAGGTTACTAAAAACTTAAAGTCCCAACAGGTATAATTCTGTATACTTAAACATTGTGTTTTCATGAAATGGTAAACAGATGTGGTTCTATATACAAAGGTTTATAGAAAATTTCTATATATAAAGGCGCAAAAGTTTCTACTGTTCCAATTAAGAGTACTGTAAATAACATACGGTATTTCTTTATATTTAGAGTAAAATAATTTATCTAAATTTAGAGATTTATAAGGATTGTTTCAGAATGTGAACAGAAAAGAGAGTTAACAGATGGCAAAGAGAAATGAGAAAGTTCTAGGTATGAAAACCATATGTAATAGAAGGAAAAGAAAGTGTATCTGGATAAGAAAGTCTTTATGTGATGAAGTAAATAAAAGGGTTTAAATAAGTGATAAAGAAGGTCTATGTAAGTTGGTCATATAGGTATATGAAACAGTCAGAGCTATTTAAGGTTTTTTTCCCTAAGGTCAAATGTTAATGTACTGATATAAACCAAAGCTTAATCTATATGTTAAAAGAACAAGGATTTCTTAAAACATTAATTTACCCATAACATTGTGTTTATTAATTTTCATCTTTTTGAGCAAGTAATCTTGAAGGAATTAAGGATTATACAACTGTGATTAAACAACAACTGTTAATTTGGAATACTGTAATATGTTATTTCTTTATGAGTTAAACTTCACTAACATAAAAACATCAACGTAATTGTGATGCTATTATTCCTCTTTGTGTATTATATGTGTTCATATCTTTCAGGTATACAAGTCTTTAAGGTAGAAGCTTTAAAAGAGCATTATATCAAACTGGTGTTCTCCAAACTAAAGCTGTATGGTAATTTTAGGCTTATAAGGATAACAAATTTTATTGTAGATTTATTTATATCATTTAATGTTGTATAACTGGACCTGTTATCAATAAGATATATAAAGTTTTATGTTACTTTTTACACTGGGGTACAATTTAAATGTGTTTTTAGGTTAATGAGAGCATAATCTATGTAAAAGTTAATATTGTAAAACACAAAAGCATTTTGCTACTTTTTCACAAAAAAGGTTAAAAGTTCTCGGCCTTTCTTTACTTCATGTTTTAAATGTTATATTGTGTTAGTTAATGTTCATGTGAACTTGAGAAACAATATATGTAAACTTTGTAAAATGATATTTAAGAAGCAAAGATCAGCTTCAGAACTAGAACATTTTACCTAAGATTTATGAAGAGCTCCACCTTACCTGAGATAAGGCTCTGCCTCCCTCCCACCTTAAACTACATGTCAGAATGACTCCAAAACAGGCCAGACTTCAGTTCATTTAATGTTGTATTCAAAAAATTAATTTTTATTGTTAAGATTACTAGCATCTCAAACAGGGGATATAATATATACCTCAGCCAAAATTCAAGATACTTATTACACAAACTTAATATGCTTTTAACTCTTGTTAATTTTATTATTAAAAAAAATAATTATTTTTATTTTGTATTTTCCTTATAAACTGTCTAACCGTTGCCTGTAATGTTTTGCAGAGGTATTGCTGTAAGAACACACAACCTGGGTTAATTTAAGATAATAAGTCATCACCTAAAGGACAGTTAGAATAGTACAGACTCCAATTAATAAAAAGAGGTAAATGACTGTAAGGTTATTGACTAAAGTTAAAGCCCAATACTCTTAATTTAAGACTGGTGAGACTTATTTGCTAGATGTTTAAGATCAAGACCTAAATATTAAAGTTAAATTAAAGAGACCAAGAAAACCAATATTTGGCTCTTGCCCTCTGAGTTATTCTGAATCCAGGAAACAGGGGAATTCTCTAAAGAGCTTTGCAACTCTGGGCCACATAACCTCCCCATCAGGGAGATTAATGAGACCACTGGAGAACAGAAAGCCAATCAGTGTGCTTGCCATGAAGAGGAGGGTCATTGGAGAAGAGAGACATCCCTGATGCTTCCAAGGGAAGCCATATGGTCAGCAAGACCTGGACCCATCCTAGCGCAAATGGCACTAGCAGAACTGCGAAGCTGCTCTCAAGTTCCTCCAGGAGTGACTCCCACTGAAATTCAGCTGACTGTTAACAATAGATAGAAACAAAGTCAATTTTGACCAGCTTGACCTTGAACACCTAGCAAAAGCAATTAAACCAAAACACAGCCATTCCTGGGCAGAGAGAGAAATGATAATTAAATATAACTTAAGATATGCACTTGTGTTAGTCCCTAAGAGTAAGACTGGAGGCTACGAAAGAGAGATTCTTAGGCAAGAAAGCCTGAAAAGGATCAAGAGAAACTGCCAGAGCCAGAAGTTGTTAGTTTAAGGCCTACAGACATTAAAAGTTAACTGTTGTGTTTACTACATTTCTGATAACTCTGGGGATGTTAAGGATTCATATCCCCAATTAAGAGCCTTGTCCTCTCCAACCTTGTTATGGGGACAGCTTCTCAGCCCTCACACCTCCTGGCGAGAGATGAATTAATAGCAGGTCTTCTAGGCCTCAACAGCTCACTGGGAAGTCCCTACTCACGTGAGCCCTGGACACAAAAGGGCTATTCAATTTGTTTCCCTACCGGCCACTCTGGGGTTATGGCAGGCCTAGCCACAGGAAAGGCGGGAATGACCACGTCCATTACCCATTTTCATCAGCTCTCCATCAGCTGATCAGGGATATCCAACAGGCAGCCAGTCCATACTAACCCTCCAGAATCAACCAACTCCTTAGCCTCTGTGGTCCTACAAAACTGCCGTGGGCTGACCTACTAACAGCAGAGAAAGGCGGACTCTGTCTGTACCTACAGGAGGAAGGCTGTTTTATGTCAATCAATCTGATATAGTCAAAGACAAGACAACTCCAACAGGACCTTGAACATCGGAAACAACAGCTCTCCTCTGTTGGAGGATGGCAGCTAAGAACCCCCTTCTCCAGTGGGTACTTCCTTTCCTGACACTTCCCCCTGTCATAGGCCTTCTGTTAATGCTTGTCCCCTGCATCATTAGATTTGTTCAAGGCCAGATTCAAAGGATCTCTAACTAAACTGTGAACCAGCTTCTGTCACAGGACTTCCAACCCCTCACCAACATTGGGCCGTCCGGAGTCAACATCACCCCACCTCCAGACCACTACCATTCCCTCAATGACACCCCACACCCATAACAAGGGACCAGACACTGCCCCTTCCCAGCAGGAAGAAGCTACAGAAGATTGATCTATGCCCCTGTCCCTTAAGGGGCCCATTAACAAACAAAAAAGGGAGGAATATAGGGTCTCGATTTAACATTCGAGCAGCCATCTTAAATGCCAGCCGCCGACTTATGAAGTAAGTTTCTCTTTCCTGCACTTCCTCTTACCTGAACTCCCCCCACCCCATTAGTGACCTACCCCATGGTACCATAACCCTGAGCCAATCCCAGAAGGTCAGACCCCTTGCCTCTGGAAAGCCCCAAGGTGCCATCGGCCTCAGCCAATCCATGCCATTCCCACCGCCCAGCTCTGACGCCCCCAGCCTGTCCCACATCGCCACAGCTCCAGCTCCAAATCCTACTCCGCAAAAGCTGAACCCCCCAACATCCCGGGGCCTCTCTCTCCTATAGAGAGATGATGGCCTTTACCTGTGAGCTCTGACAGAGTCTCGTGTGATGTCTGCCTGGCTCCCTCTTCCATTTCTCGCTCACCCACCTCTCATTCCTGCTTTCCTCTCAGGTGACCCAACATGGCTTACCCGTGCCCCATGCCAGGGGAAAGGCCACAGCCAGCTACTTCCAAAATCCACCCCGGCCTGTTTTTAGGAGAAGTCAAAGTGAGTGGGACACGGGCGGTTCTCAGGCCTTGGCCTGGGCTCACTGTCCCCGCTCTGGCCTGGCCTCTGGAAGCAGGAGCTGAGCATCTCACAGCTGGACCTCCCTTTAGAAAGCAAGGGAAATGAAGAGGCCCTTCACCCTGGGACAGCGAGGGGCAGCCCTGGGCTTCCCCCTGAAGGAGTCTCCCGAGGGCAGGGCCTTCTCCATACCAGACAGAACTACGGCAACGTCCAGACACCACGCAGGGAGGACAGGAGTCCACCGCACTTCTAAACAGGCTGACCGGAGCTTTCAGAAAACAACGACGCAGACCCCAACTTCACAGAGGGAGACCCCCGAGCGGCCTGGACTTCCCCACTGATGTCAGGACAAGAATGGCTGCTCCTCTGTTGCTGGGGACTTTAAGGTGTTTGATAACAGGACAGAGGAGGCAAACCAGGAGGGACTGTGGACTACAATAAACAGCTTTTGGCTACCCCAGGTTGGCCAGCCCCGGAAGGCCACCCTAGTAAGAGCCCTCCCAGGAGTTTCAGAATCACAACAGCCCGGGGGCCCAATCTAAAAAAACGCCACAGGAAACATGGGTGTCCTGGCCATCCCTGTTTAGGGCACCAAGTGGCAATGCAAACCAGAGCCCTTCTTGGCACTGCTGGAAGATGACCACTACAGAATGACACCACACGGCCCCAGAAGCCCAGGCAGGTGTCTCGTGGGAGGAGCCTTGGCCACCTCCACATGGTAGGTAGGAAAGCCGGAGTTCTGGCTGGGGCTGGAGCTGCTGCTCTGTCCCGGCTCAGCCTGTCGGACCTCGGTCAACCAGCAGTGCCCCATGCCAGGAGTGGACGGCAGGCCTACGGCGAGATGCTGCGCTTCTCCTCTTACTTGCAAAATTGACTCTTAAACTACCTCCATTCCTCGGGTCCCAGAATGTCCTCTGCCTCTGTTAGGAAGGAGCCTAGGGACAGAATCAGGAGCGAGCACCTCCTTGGCCAGAAGCCACGTTCAGGTATCACTGCCCTCAGAGCCAGGCATTCGTTCTGCCCCAGATCCCTAATCACGGAACAGCAAAGCCGTCAGAGGACACCTGTATGTAAATAGAGAGGGGAGAGTGGTGGCAGAGGCCAGGCTTTTAGCTTTAGCAGAGCCAACAGAGAGATGAAGGCTATGCTTCACTTCAAGGCCAGGAGACGGCCACCAAGCAGACCCTCCTGGCCAGGATGAGAAGATGGCCACGGACGAGCGTCTCGATGAGCACTGTCCCTCTGGATTCCCACAAGCACTCACATCGCCAGTCCTTGGGCGGCAGCTGGGACTCGAGCCACTGAACTAATCACGTGCAGCAGATATACTTACGCACCCAACTGGTGGTTTATCTTTTCAACAGAATTCTCTGAAGGGAGGAGTAATGGTGAGATGACTGTCCCACTGTGCCTGGGAAATCCATGGCGGAGCATTTCAGGACCCCAGAAAACAGCCCACGCTACCATCTGAACGCTGAGCTTCCCCCCAGCATTAAACACGCACAGCGGCCTCAAGTTTCGGGAAAAGAATCCCTCGAGGCCCCCACTACAGCCTCGCTCCCTCAAGACCCCCCACTACACTCTCCTTTGCTCCCTCCCTCCCCAGCCAACTGCTGGGACACGGGGAAAGCCACCATCACACGAGGCAGACGTCGGTAGCTGCTCATCTGACAGCCAGTCTCCACTTCTGTCCTGGCAGGAAAACCCTGGCCTGGCGGGAGGGGCCCAGCAGCTGGCCCAGCCACACACAGGCAGCCCTCAGTCACCAGGGCTCCCACTCCAGGGACCCAACCCTCTGAGGATCAAAGCTGCAGGAAACAGCTGCCGCGTCCTGCGCCTGCGGTCCTCCTCCTCAGTACTGCCTGACGGCACTGCGTGGCCACTCTGCCCACAGCCTGTGGGCTGCACCAAGTATCATGAGTGACCCAGGGAGGACTGAAGTCCATGGGAGGTGATACGTGGGCCCCATGCAAACCCTGCCATTCCACAGAAGGGCCTTGAGCAACGTGGGATTTTGGTATCCAAGGAACCCAGCTCCCCACAGAGGCTGAGTGATGGCTGAACCCCCCTTCTCCACTCCAGGTTTGGACACAGGAGTGGCCTGGTACTGAGCAACAGTCAGAGATGTTGATTGACATTTCTGGAAGTGTGCCTTAAGGGGAGCAGACTCGGATGCACAAGGGCTTTTGCCCCATCTCTCCGTCCTTCCTTCTGAGTGAAGTATAGATCTGATGGCCAGAACTGTAGCAGCCACCTTGTCACAATGAGGAAAGGCCAGGAGTTGTAAGATCCTTGATTCTCAGACATCCTCCATCCACCAGACCAACACCTACCTGTGGCCATTCTGGCCTTGAATATACCCGTGTCTTGGCGATGTCCGTGTTTTCTGGGGTTCCTACTACATGCAGCTGGCCTTGATCCCTACAAGAATTGACCCTCAGGTCACTGATGCTCCAGCCCCTCCAGTCCAGCTTTATCTCCAGGGTCCACTAACCACCTCTCAGGGCCATGACGGCGTCCCTGGGTAACATACCCAGGACAGCTCGTGCGCCTCCCTGGCCCCTCTGCAGCGTGCAGCCGCTGCCTCCCGGCCTCCGTCTCCCCTCCTGGCCCGGCAAGTCACATCTCCTGGTTCTCCTGCCACTTCTCTGCCGTGGTTCTGAGGACTGGTCATCGTGAACCTGTCCAGTGCTGGAGTCCTTCAGGGCTGGCTCATCAGCTCTCTTTTCTTCTCATGATTCTTACTGGGAAATCTCATTCTTTCCACGACTCCAGTCATTACCATCAGACTTCCAGACACACCTAGAAGTCTGTGTCTCTGGGCAAGAAATGGGAGGAGGAAGAGGTTCCAAAGTCACCCTGAGCTCGGTGGCAGGGGCACAGCAGCAACAAAACCAGCAAGAAGTGGCCACTGTGGCTGTCACAAGGGAGCACTGGGCCAGGGAAGGCCCCCACGCCCGCATGCGTCCAGTCGATCCTGGCACCTAGGAGGAGGGACCTCCAGCTCACCTCCCGCGGAGGAACCTGGGGCGTGAAGAGCCGAAGGGCCTCCCCGAGCCACGGCAGAGCAAGGCTGAACCCGGCAACGAGGCCCCAGGCCCTGGGCACCAGCCTGTCACCCACACAGACGCCGACGCGTGTCCAAGTCAAGGACATGGCCTGCAGCGCCATTCCAAGGGCTAATGGAAAACGGGAGGCGACCTCATGCCCACCAGCCAGGGACAAGGAGCCGGCTGGCAGCAGAGGGCTGGGAACTATCCTCAGGGAAGCGCCCAAGGCCTGGACAGAGGGACAGTGGTGAGTCTACACAGCAGCACCGAGCGCGAGGTGGACCCAGCCATGAGAGGGACCGCAGGAAGGGCCGCGGAGCACCGGCTCGTCTGTGCCACACGCTGGTTTTTCTTTTACAAAGAGAACATTCACTGTGTCGCTTTTACATAATTTTAACTTTAAAAGTCATCGGCCAATAAGGTGATGACACACACAAGGACACACGCTGTGTGATCCCCACGTGAGTTTCCGGAGATGGGGGACCACAGAAGGGCAGAGTCACGGGCAGGGCGGGGCAGGGGGGGTCTCACTGTGGTGGGTGAGTTTCTGACATGTAAGAAGGACGGCCCCTGGAGGCCGCTGGACACCGTGGCACACGGTTAACTGTGCCGCTCTGTGCCCTGCACGCTGTTGGGAAGCGGCTGGCCCAGCGTGGTGTCCCGTGGTGAAGAGCGTCATCCAGGACATACGTGACTCTCCTCGGAGCTTCTTTTTCCAGGTCAACCTTCCAAATATGACACGAAGCCACTGGACCAGACCCCAGGGTGCACGGGGCGGGTGCCGTGGGGGAGGCAGGGGTCCTGAGGCCCTTCAGCCAAGACGCACTGAGCAAGGCACAAGGCAGTCCTGCAGCTGCTGCCTGGCCAGAGGAGCACCAGGCCCCACACAGGGGGCACCTCCACCCTCCACTGTGCCCAGGGCATGGGACCCCCAGGGGCAGAGGGCAGTGGGGGGTCTGCACATCTGCAGCATAGGCGTGGACAAAATGACCCTGGCCTCCTCCAGGGACTGCAAAGGTTAAAGTGATAACAAACCAATGTGTCTTGACACGGCCTGGATGTCCCCACAGCCACCGCCCTGGTCTAGGTCCCTCAATTTCCAAAACCACTACTCAGATAGCGCCACTAGCCTAGATGAACGTCCCCCTTCACTCACAGCACCCTGGAGCCTCGGAAGCCCATGCGCCCCTAGCGAACCCCAGGGCAGCGCAGACCCAGCCACCTGGCAGGGCAGGCAAGGTGGGCATCTCGAGCACCGCCCAGACACACTCAGCCAAAGGCAGCAGGCGGGCTGGCAGGCTCCTCCACCGCCTTCATATCCACACTCCCCTGAAACCTGAGCTCCAGCTTGACCTGGTCCAGAGCACCTGTGTCCAGGCACAGTTTTCTCAAGGAAAACCCAAGTTTTATCTGGGAAAAAAAAAAAAGATGAATAAAGCCTGGAATTCTGGTGCCACTTGAGGGACAATCATCAAACAGGCTATTTTTTCATTTTTCCACAATAGCCCAGATCTGGAACATGCACAGGTGGAAAAAGAAAATGTGGTTGCTGTACATGGTGGAATATTACTCAGTCCTAAACTATAACATGTCTTTATCATTTGTAGCAACATTGATGACCTCAAGGACCTTAGGTTACATGACATGAACCAGGCAAGAAGACAAATATGGCTCGTTCTCATCTACGTGTGGCAGCTAAGAGTAGATCTCATGGAGGCAGAGCTGGGAGGGAAGGAGGCAGGTGGAGGGAGGACGCTGATGGGTGCCGGGTGCCACTGGAGAGTATGAGGAACCTTTAACGTTCTATAGAGCACAATGGGTGATTGACAGCTGTATATCTCAAAATAGCTGATAGGAGGATTCTGAATGTTCTCAACACAAAGAATAAATGTTTGAGGTGCTGGATCTTCCAGTTGCCCTCACTTGATCACACCTGCATGCGTGTGTTGAAATAAATCATTTACAGGTGGGGAAACCAGGGCACAGAGAAATCAAGTAACTTCTGCAAGGTCACACAGCCTATTTGTGGCAGCACCAGGATTTGAACCTGTGCCCTAGAGTCCATGTCTTAACCACTGGGATCCACTGCCTGTAGCTTGAAAGATCAGCCCAGCAGGCTCTCTACGTGAGCCAAGGAGATGCTGTTTCACAAAGGACAAAGTTCCAGGGATCTCTCTTGGTCCAGGAGACATTGCCTTTGTGGTAAGAGGGTCATAACCTTTCAAACTCTCTTGGTGTGTCACAAGATGGACCCCATCTCCAGCCTCGTGCAGCCCCCAGCCCCAGCTCCTTCCTTGCACCCACAGGACTCTGCTAACCGGCTTTTCAAGACCCAGTGAGACCTAGACGCCCCTGTTTCCAAAGGCTACTCAGTGCTGGAGAAGAACCAAGGTCACTTCTCCTCACCCTGGCCCTGTGCAGCACTCGGGTGGAAACGCAGCAGGAGGCGTGAGCACGGCCCCCGCGGCCCCCTGCCCAGTGTCCACAACACCGAGAAGAGACCTCAGCAAATCTTGTGCCCAGCCAGGCTTGGATCCAGGCTTCGCTGGAGCCCAACGCAATGGGTCACAGCCATTACAGAGGACAAGGTTCACACAGGCAGTCCCCTGGGTTAGGAGAGGGACACCTTCCCTGGGCCTGGAACATCCTGAGGAGGCACAGCGGGGACAACAGCCAGGCGCACGTGGTAACGGAATGACCGACCATCGTGTAGAGCCCCGTCCAGGACTCAACCTTGGCCCTGTGGCAATCAGCCAGGGTGGCAGAGCGTGGGCAGGCAGGTCCCCTGGCTTTGTGCCTCTGCTCCCAACTCACCCAGACAGGGAAGCCACAGGTGCTCCCCCAGCCCGTCACAGAAGCTGCCACTTCCCCTGGCCTGCTCCACCTCCCGGGCCCGAGCCTCCACCTGGGCACAGGGGGCTGCCCTCCTCTCCTGTCCGTACGTGCTGCCCACTCCTCTGCCACCTTGGAGTCTCTGCCAAGCATGGAGACAGTGGTGACTCCCCACAGGGACCAGCTTTGAAGAGTTCCCTGCTTGCTTCATTTGTTCCCACCATCTCCATCTCCGGCTGTCACATAGAGCAAAATAAAGCACCGAGGTGGCTTTGTGCAGCGCAGACAGGTCCGGATGAGCAACCCAGATGCCCAAAACAGGGCTCTCACTGGAACACATGGGCCCAGAACCCAACCTTGCACCGTCCCTGTGTGGAACCTCAGTCAAGAACCCAACCCAACCCCCAGCCTCAGTTTCCACACCCGTAGAATGGACAGGAGTGACACCTTGCTGGTGGCTGTGGTCATGCAGAGAGAGATGCAGGCGAAGGGCCAGCCCAGGACCAGGCACAGGACACAGAGCAGCTTAAACACAGTAACAGCACCGAGGCCTGGCCACCCAAGGACATGCCCTGAACATGGCAAGGGCCAGGTTTGGCGGGGACGCCGCGAGAATCAGCCAACCCAGGCCTAGGCCCACTCCTGTGCTGCCCCGGTCACTCCGACTCCCCTCCCCACACACAGCACGTGACTATAGGTGCTGTCCTCGCGGGTCAGCACCAAGTCCTCCGTCCAGCACTGCACCCCTTTATTCCAACCCATGACAGGGCTTCCAGATCCAAACGCCCTCAGCAGCCAGGCAGGCATGTGATGTGGGAAACGAGGAGGGACGGGGACTGTGGTGGGCTAGAAGTGCACCGCGTCCAACCAGAGCCCACAGTGCCCGGCCACCAGGTCCTCACACCTGCAGAGGAAGAAGCATGTGTCCTCTCCCTGCGGGGGAAGGTGGCAGCTGGCTCTAGGCTCTCCAGGGACACCATGGGGGCTGAAGAGAGCTCAGCGGGCTCAGCCCTCCGCACGCCTTTGTAAGTGAAGGTTTATTGGTACCAGTCGCCCCTGCTTACCACGGCTGCTTTCACGCTGCACCAGCAGACCTGGGGAGCCCCCCAGGGTCAGCGCACTCCACAGTGCCACCGCCCAGCCAACCCCTTCCAGAAGGTCTCTGCCCGCCCTGTCTCCTGGCTCTCTCATCTGGTCCTGAGAGGCTCACAGAGAACCGCAGAGTTCTCAGCCGGGGACAGGTCAGCACATGGACGGCAGTGGCGGACCCCACGGGCCCCTGGAGTGCTGCCAGCTGCCTGGCCTGGCCGGGAGGGTCTGCTGCTTGTTCAGCCCAGCGCACGTGCTGACTGGCACCTGAACCCTCCTCCTCGGAGCATTTCCTAAAGACAGCCTGCAGTGGACACAGCTGCCTCTGACTCAGAGAAAGGCACAAGGACTCAAAACAACCATCAGCAAGGACAGCTCTGTCTTCCAGCCTCTGAGGGAGGACAGACCACCAACTTAGCCCAGGGCCAGTATGGGCAATCACGGCTGGCACTGTGTCCACGCCACCAACCTTGGTGTTGGGTCCCCTCTCGGCCTCTGGAGTCCTGCGCTCCCCTCCCTCACGCTCCCTTCCCAATGCCCAGCCCCCTCTGCACACGTGTGAGGGCCTCAGCTCCCTCCCTCCGGCCAGTAGTTACCCCAGCTGTGTTTATCTTTGACAAGCCCCAGCCCGTACCAGCCCATACCAGCCCGTAACTGGGGGTTTCCAAGAGCTGACCACCACCCCACCCGACCCGGCAAAGCCTCTTACCGGAGGGTGAACTGTTCTGCCACGGAGCCGCTGGTCAGAGAGACCAAAAAGGTGGCTGTGTCCCCTTCGCGGATGAGGTTCAGCGGGACGGAGAGGGCGACGTTCTGGTCCAGGTTCAGCAGGGACCAGCGCAGGTCGTCCTGAGTCGGGTAGACCACCACGCTGCCGATGCGCTCCCGGGCAGGGGGCGCCTGCGGGGGGCTGTCCTGGCCCAAGTGGATGTTGTTCTCCCACTTGCCCTCCTCTTCCAGGGGACACTGGCCCGCCGCGTCGGCTGGGTAGAGACTGAAGAAGAGCTCCATGGCCGTGCCCCCCAGCAGGGCCGGGATCTCCTCCTCGGGCTCCAGGTCCAGGCCGGAGCTGAACCACTCGGGCAGCAGCTCCAGCTCGGCCACGCACAGCCCAGGGGCCCCCTGCAGCCGGCAGCTAGCTGCCACCTCCCTGGCCTCCGGGAAGGCAAACATCTTGACGCAGGGCAGGTCCTCCCCCGGGTCACTGTCGTCCCAGGCCATGCCGGTGACGTAGAAGAGGGTCTGCACCTTGGGCCGGTTGGAGTAGATGGAGCTGTCGAGGATGTGGGGCTTCAGCTTCCAGTTGAAGGGGAACTTCTCCAGGTCCCCGAAGGCCGTGGGCGTCAGCAGGAGCTCCCGGGGCACCGGCCTCTCAGCGGAGAAGGGCCCGTAGCTGGCGTTGACCGAGGGCGGGCCCCGGGCGCGGTAGACGAAGAGGGACTCCACCCGGGCCTGCAGGCTGGCGTTGCGCGTCAGGTCCTGCCTGGCCTCCTTGAGGAAGAAGGACGCCTCGGCGCCGGCGATACGCAGGTCAGAGGGCAGGAAGGCCGGCAGCGAGGAGAACCTCTGCAGGCTGTCCATGGCACCTCGGCCCACGGCCACTGCGAGAAAGAGAGCAGACAAAGATGAGACCCTGTTCTGCCATGCGAGGAGATGACCCAACGCAGTCCCCCCCCCCGCCACCTATCAAGCTGCCCCTGGCCACAGGGAAAGCCTTGTAATTGCACACAGCGTGTTCTTCAGGACTGTCCCCAAACCCTGTGACGTGGGAAGGAGTCCTGATGGCCACTGACACGTGGCCCTGAGGCACTCGGCTGCCTCCCCCAAGGGCAAGTGTTACTCCTCCCATCTTGATCTCGCAGAGAGAGCCCCACACCCAGGTACGGGGTCAACTCGGTGGCCCCTTACTGCAGAGCACGTGGCACCCACTACGCCCGCCACCCAAGCCGGCCCACCCAGGTTCAAGACTTGGCAGCTCCTGCTTCTCTCCCCCCACCCCCAGGTGACAGGACTCAGACACAGAGATACATCCAGAGTCATCAAGAGGCTCGCAGAGCTCAGGCTCAGCATTTCCACTTCTAGGAATCCCTCCTTCTGAAACACTGGGGTGGGACGGGCGCGGAAAGCTTTCTCCACGGGGCCATTCCTGCCTCAGCTAGAACCGCGAACATACTGCAGAGCGTGCTGGAGCCGAAGCCGGGCCGTGAACCTGTGGCTGAGCAACCTGCCACAATGGCTGAACCTCTCTGTGCCTCAGAGGTCCTCACATAAAGGAGGATATAAAGGCAGCCCCTGGCTTCCTGGGCTGCAATGAGGATCGGTAAATAAGAAGCGCTGAGAGGGGTGCTGGCCTACGAAAATGACCATCAACATGTACTCGCTGTCATCACCACGTATCACAGTACCCAGACTAAGATGAGAGAGGCCTGAGGTTGTTACAAGGGTACAGACGGCTATGGACCAGGAAGTAGTTATGTGAACATACTTAAAATAAAACACTGATATGCATGAGGGATGCCCACAGGGGTCATAAAAAACACGTTATAACTGGTCGTCACGACTGCTCGAGTGTGTCCCCCAGAAGTTCCTGTGCGGAACCTTCGCTCTCCCCAAGGCAGCGTTGGGCGGTGGAGCCTAATGGCAGGTACCTGGGTTGTGGGGGAAACTTGTAAACGATTCCCGCCTTCCCTGAGAAGGGGAGCGGGGTGTCTTTTCCTTCTCCAGGTGCACCTGCTTGCCCTTCCACGTCTGCCATGAATTATGGCAGTAGGAGGCCTGCTCCAGAAGCTGAGCAGGTGTTGGCACCAAGCTATGCTCTCAGAACCGTGGGCCAGAATAACCTCCAACCTTTATAATCACCCAGTCTCAGGTATTCTGCTATAGTAACAGAAAACAGACTGAGACAGTCCCATATGACCCTACTTGGGGAAACTTTTAAGTAATGTATATGTGTATGTATTTAAATGCCCATGTACTTACATTTGGGTATCTGTGAAACCAAAAAGAGAAAGATTTTTGCTATTGATCATACGTATTTCTCCTTCCAATGTGTAACAGCAATCAAGTGTCGTTTGCTCACTGAAATGTATAAATCGTGCTCATAGACACGGCGTGTGGGCCTGTGTGCTGCTGGCGTGTTCCTTAGGCTGCACGTCTTTCAGATGGGAAAACACAGCGAAAGCCAGCGAGCTTTTTTAAAGGGAAGACAGCCCACCAGGAACCAGGGCACAAATCAGCCAGGAACACAGAGAGGTTTTTTTCCTCTTGCTCTGAAATAAACCTTGCCAATGGAGCCCAGGTTTCCAACCAACACAAGGAACCTGACAGCAGAGTCCAACCTGGGCCTCACCAGAGGCTGAAAGGGCAAGGGAATGCCACTCACCGCCCTCGGCCCAGTGCACGCTTCTCTGCAGCCATTACACACCCTACAAATGGATTTCTATTGATTGACGTAGTTTTCTTTCCCTTCTCAAAGAACTGTTTCTATTGAAATTTCCTTTCCTGGATGATGATGGAATTCTAAATAGGAGATGGTGAAAAGACCCAGGCAACTGGGGGTTGGTGCATCCCCTCCCCAGGGAGGCATCTGGAGGAGGGGTCTCAGCAGCAGCATCACGGCCACCCCACGACATGTTAACTAGCAGAGGATGGTAGTTACTTGTTCATGAATCCAACTGTAGAGACCATCTGTTGACTCTGTCCCCAGCGCTATGGCTGTTGAGGACATCACAGAGACAAGGTAGACCTGCTTTCTGCCCCAGGAACTGGCGAACTTTGGAGAAAGATGCAGCTAACAATCAAAGCAATTAGGAAACTGAGGATCCAGACCCTTCACAAGGCCGCCTGCAGCAGCGTCCCCCTTCACCCCAAGGATTTGTTCTAAGTGGTCAGGAAGGACAGTCACACGCAAGGATGTTCGTCACTGGCAGGATCAGCAGCAGCAGGAAGCTCCCTAGGGACTGTCATTAGGGGAAGCCACGCCACAGACAGTTCAAGCCACCAAGACCCCAACGTTGACACATGTGCAGCCCCGAGAAAACCCAAGTGTGCTCCAGAGCAGGAAGAGGCCAAGGCCCCCCTCATGCAACCTCGGCCTGTCCACACACAGATCCCTCCCCACCTGCACGTGCCCCACCGGTCGGGCCGCACTGGGCTCACAGGCTCGAGGGAGAAACAACACAGAGGAATCAGCCGCATCCAAGGGGCAGCTTCAGGCTGCTGCTGCCACTGGGGAGACCTGGGTTGGACAGTGTCCAGCGAGGCAGCAGCACCCTCCCCAGCAAAGTTCAGGTCAGTTTGGGGGCTGCTTTCTCTCCCCTCTCCAAACCAGGAAGCCACATTCCCAGACTCCACCAGGATGACTGGCAGTAGGACCACGGTCCACGGGAGACGGCTGCTTGGGCAGCGTGACGCCATCGTCAGCCCACCAGAGCTGGACGAGAGGGTCCCATTTTACCTTCTCAAAAAATGTAAGGGAAGCCCGAGGCCGGGCTTCAGCTCTGATTTACTCCCAGGTGCGGGAAAGAAATTAAAGTAACTGCAAACCTCGCCATGCTCTGCTCCTGGGGACGGCTTCTTTCTCCCTTTATCTCTACGTAGGAACTGGACGCCTCTTGGACACTGATTTACCAGAGATCTAAGGCTGCACCTCCTCTTTACTGCCGCCAAAGCCCACGTCTTACCTGCAGAAGCAGGGGGCGTTGGGCTCCTGTTCCCTTGCAACTCAAGCCAAAGGCAACACAAATTGCGTCTGAAAGCATCTACAGAGACCATAAGTGATGGATGCAGGGGGCCTTCCTGTGTCCTCACACCAGGCTGCAGGGAACGGGACGCCTTCATTCTGGGCCCCTGATGAGGCCCCACCTGTGGCCTGAGACACCGTGGCCCTCCCGCTGATCCCCAGGTGACATCTAGGAGCACATCCTCCTTCCCCTCAGCGGCAGACCCCGTGGCCTGTGTGCAGAGGGAAGTGAGTCCTAGATAACTGCTCACCCCTGGGGGCTGTCCACACTGATGGAGGGAGGGGGCCAGAAGTCCGAAGGCAGGAAGCCCCACCAGGAAGGACTCTCACTGCTGCCCTCAGGTAGCACTCTGCTGGAGGCAGAGTGGGGTCAGGTCCAGAGAGATGGGGAGGGCCCAGGCAGAGGCTCCACAGGTAGAGGGGACTGACTCAGGACAGCAGTGACAGATGGCCCCAAGGAGCCCCAGAGAGAGCACAGGGCAGGCAGGGGCTGGTGACCCCTGGAGTAAGCTGGGAATCCTGGCAAGGACAGGGTGACCCCCAGTGAGAGGACTGTTCACCCTGCGGGCACACAGAGCACTCCCCTGGGTCAGGACTGGGGGACCCTCAGGCCTCAACCCAGATGGCACAGCGTGGACCTGCTACAACCCTCAGACTCAGAACTCAGGCCCTTTCCCTGGTATCGCCAACCCCACCCAGAAATGAAGTCACCAGTTGTGAGGCCACCAATACCTGGCCAGGGACAGGGCAGCTGCAGCCGAGATTCTTTCTCCAGTTCACACAACTTGGACCTGGAGAACCAGGCACAGTGGCTCCCTCCAGGGGCCAGAGGGCAGGTCTTTGAAGACCACTGATCTGTCCAAGGGTGGCCCTGACTAGCTGCTGGCAATCCACAGCCACCTGCGGAGCCCAGGTACAGCTGTGACCCTCAGTGCCTCCGGGTCGGGAGGCCCAGGTCTGGCAGGAAGCCTCGGCAGGTGGTGCAGGAACTTCTCCAGGGCGAAGACCTGGACTAGAGGACTCCTGTGCTCCCCAACCCCGGGTTCCCCTTCTCCGCAGCCCACTCAGCCCGGTCATCTCACCCTCCTCCAGTCCTCTGCCCTCACTGGGTAGCTCCTCCACACAGCACGGAGCAGCCCCGGGACTCCAGCCCTCCCCCAAGCCCTCTGCCTCATGGGGAACTGACCTCCCCCTCCCCACTCTGCAGTACGTCCAGCCAAAGGGAGGCTCCGGTAGGAGGACTAGAGCGTGGAGACTGGGAGAGCCAGGGCACGTCTTCCTGTCCTCTCCCTGTCTGCTCGATGACTTCTGCACCCACAGTGCTCGGTCCTGGTCCCAGGTTCCCATAGCGGGGACCGTGGTACCCAGCTTACTGCTGAGTCTCTGGTCCCTCCTAGTAGAGCAAGTTAAACAAATGCTCATGGAATGGATATCCACCAAGTACAACTGCTTGGGTTCCATGCTCCAGAGAATAGATCTCCCGTGTTCCCTCCCAGTCTCTCTGGCTTCCTCTGGGGGTTGTGAACACTAACACACTCCACGCCATTCATCTTCCTCTCCACCGTCACGTCACTGGGTGCCAGGCTGGCAGCTGGTTTTGCCAAACAAGGTACTGCGATTTCCATGTGGCAAGAGAAGATATCAATTAAAGGAGAAGCAGGCTACTGAGGTGCCAGCACACCCGGGTCCACGTACCTGCCAAGTCGGGGACCCTCACGACAGTCTGAGATGAGCAGTCTCAAAACTGCCTTGGAAAAATGATAGAGCTAAGCCACAGAGAAGTTCAGCCATCTGAACACGGTCAGTTCCTTCCACCTCCACTTTCCAGCTCTGTCCACTGCCTGAGGTCCTCCTGGCCCGGTGAATCTACAGTGAAGGAGCCGGAGCTCAGAGCCCAAGGCCAAGTTCATGGACCATGCGCCAGCTGGGAGGTTTCACTGTTCTACAACCACAGCTGGCTGTGTCCCCCATCCCAAGTGCCCACTGTCAACCTGGATCTCCAGGTGGTTCAGGAGGATAGGTGTGTCTGACCCAGGGCATCTCAGCACAGCTGCTGCAAAGAGCCAGTGACCAGACCTTCAAGGCAGGGGTGAGTGTGGGAAAACACTGCCACCCGGAAGCACCTTGCAAGTCCCAGAGCCTCCGGAGGAACCACAATGCAGCAATGCGGACCAGAGGCCAGCTGCAGGCCACCCTGCATGGTGAATGGCCAGCTGTGTGGGTGGGTGCCCCTGCCCCAGGTGGCATCCCTTACTGCACCCAGGGCCAGGTCCTTCCACATCTCAGCACTGGAAACACTCATTACAGAAGCAAAAAGGGGGAAATGTCAAATACTCAACCACTGAATTCAAGTGCCACCAGTTTGTAAAATAAAATAGAAGAAGTCAGGTAAGTGTCTGCCTTCTCCAGCCAGATGGAACCCAGGCCAGGCAGAGAGAAGGCAGGGCCACTCGGCCGACCAGCACCAGCGCTAGTGCCTGCAGTCAGCAGGAAGGGCGACCCTGCCTTCATCCCAGGATCAGCCTTCTCGGCCCTCAGGCTGGGCGGCCTGGGCCGCCAACTGGGGCTCCACAGGAACAGGAAGAGGAGGAGACAGGAAGTAGCTAAGATGGAAGCAGACAGGAAGTCATCAGGAAGAAAAAGGGAGGAGCACGTCCCTGCTCCCAGCTCATGGGACCCTGGCTTCCTCCACTGGCAGGGCTCACGGGAGAACAGTGGGCCACAGAAAAGGGGGTGCAGAGTCCTGGCCCTGCATCGTACATCAGAGAAAAGAGGGCATGTTGGAGCTAAGAGCCAAAACTTAATAACAGGCACATGGCCGCCGACAGGAGGGGACATGGGGATGTGGAAGGTTTAAGTCACCCGACTAGTGAAGGGTGGTTTCAGAGCCAGATCCTGCAGACCCGCTGGCTGGACTCTGCAGCTAGGCCGTGGCTCAGGGGACTTGGACACTTTATCAGGTGCCCGGTTTCCACCCTCTCCAGGTCACCGACTGCTCTCCTCAGTCATTTATGAGGCACGATTCACCTCAATAGTGAGGTTGTTGTCCCACATGGCTAGCTGCTGTCCCCCAGCTGTGTGTGTGGCTTTACCTTCCCCTGAGCTGATTCCTGGGGCTCTGATTGTGTCATGAATCTGGCCACCTGCGGGGCCCACCTGCTGGCCGGTCATCAAGTTCCCTTGCTCTGCAGGCAAATGCGCACACAGATGCACCACGGCTGAGGGCAGCACTGAGGACGTGGTCACAGTGACCACAAAAGAGCTTGGGACTGTGTGGGGCTCCCTCCCCAAAATCCAGAAGTTACCACCTACAGGCCCGCAGAGCCCAGCTGTGGGGGGCCAGGGACTCTGAAGAGGAAACCAAGTTAATACTTGGTGTCCTTATAAACAGAGGGATATGAGGACATACACACACACGGGAGACCGTGTGAGGACCCGGGAGGTGCAGCCCCCAGAAACCAAGCAGGGGCCGCCAAAGGACCAGCCTCCAAACTCTGAGGAACAACTTCTGCGTGGAAGTCCCCCTGTCGGTGGCCTTGGGGACAGCAGCCCTAGCAGGCCAACAGAGGGACTGCTGTTCAGCACACTGGGCTGGCCTGTCTGTTTTCCAAGTCAACTTAGAATCATGTGTCCAGTTGCCCAGGTCAAAACCCTCATGCGCCCCGCTGGTGGTGAGGCCTGTACACTGGGGTGGCAGCGCCCTCAACCCCGGCGGCAGGCTCCCTGTCAAGTGTGTTCGAGTTTCCAGAGGGAGCAGGTGTTGTGTTCCATCCAGACACGGCAACACGTGCCCTCTGTAAAGCAAGACCTGGAGCGCAGCTCACGCCGCAGGCTGACCATGGGGTCCCCTTGAATGCACAGACACAGCAAGGGGGAGACCGGGGACTAGAGCATGAGGGTAGGGGGCGGGCGGGTCAGAGTTCCAACCATCAAGGGCAAGAGGGAAGCAGGTGGGTGCGTGTTGGGGGACAGGCAGTGGAGGACACCTCGGGCACGAACACTGGGCATGCTGCAGAGTCCAGAGGCTGCTCTGCCACTGGCCCCAGAGGGGCTCCTGACTCACCATGGGCACATACTGTGAGGCCAGGAGTGAGTCGAGGGGGTGACAGCAAGGGCACTGGTTATATCCTATAGATGGGACCCCCTCTCCAGGCAGAACCCCTCCAGTGCCCACTTCCAGAGCAAAAGGCAAGATAGTTGGTATTTATCCCCAGTAGCCTTGCCAAAAATAATAATAGATTATTCCCTAAGAACACTGAAATAACCCTCTGGAAAAATACGAGGTACCCAAGTGCAGATGCTGATGCTCCATCCTGAGAGGGATGGAGGTAATACAGCCATGGTGTGACCATGAGGACCAGAATTACATGCTAAGAACACAATGCAGGAAGTCAGAGGAGCTAGCCCCAGCGTGAGACGAAAAGCAAAAGAAAGTCCTGCTTGGCTGAGCTACTGTGGCCAAGGATTCTGTCACTTACAGACAAATGCAATCCTAAAAAAAAAAAAAAAAAAAAAAACAGAAGGCATGCAAATCAGCTAATCCTCATCTACATTTTTAACTCAAATGCTTGAGG
Organism: Urocitellus parryii; assembly: GCF_045843805.1. Classification (NCBI taxonomy): domain Eukaryota; kingdom Metazoa; phylum Chordata; class Mammalia; order Rodentia; family Sciuridae; genus Urocitellus; species Urocitellus parryii. The sequence continues at coordinate 133,785,711 of NC_135533.1, forward strand.
TAGCACATGGTGTTCTAGAAGTGATCACAGAAAACTGGAGGCTTTGGGGAGGGCGGTGGAGGCCGTAGTGCAATGGAAGGTGCAATGGAAGGGTCTCATATGTCTCTGAACATCTTCCTGCACCACCGTCTCCAGGTTTGGCTGAGGGGGAGTCAGCGGGGTCTGCACAAACCCCAAGGCACAGACAGTCTTGTGCAGAACACTGGACGCTGAGTGTGGAACAAGGAGAGTGAGGTGGGGGACATGGCCACCTGTCAGAATTTAAAAACACAGAACCCCCGGCCCCGCAGAGCACTGCCCACAGCTCCTCAGACTCTCCTGTTCCCAGGTGTGGCCATGGGACAACTTCTGGCCAATGAACTATGAGCACAAGTGTCACACACCCCCTGAAAGCCAGAATCAATAGCTGTCACCTTCCACTGGGGACAAATGTCAGACAAGGAGGCCCTAGGGTATGGCGGAGCTACCAGCTGGGAGTAGCCTGGGTCCCTGATCCCCACACCGAGGACCCTACCTGCCAGACCCGGGCACCCCCGTGGGTTCTGAGCAAGAAGTCCTCATAGGCGGTGCTGAGCCACAGGTGGAGCAGCCACAGCCACCAGTGAGAACCCACCATGCACCATCACGGAGTCTGGTCACATGTTGACACTCATCATCAGGCCCCCACTAAAAGCCTAACCCCTGCATACGTCCTTCTCAAGGTAAACTGCTGTGTGGGTAAGGAGGAAATCAGACAGGAAGACAGAGTGAGGAACTGCTGAGCCAATGGGAGGACTGCCCTGGCGCCCAGATGTAGAGGGCGTATTACTAAGTGGGTTATATAGACCTCTTAGTGACAGTGATTTTGACCTCCTATAGGCACCGTCAGCTGTTAAACAGCAGGAAATTTTGATGACCTTGTTCTAATTTCCATTTATATTTATTCTAAAGTGGACACCTCGGAGAATGTTAAAATAAGAGAAGGAAATTCACTAAGTAATCTTGACAGCTCTGCTGCCATCTGATAGGGAAGCAGCTGAGCTCAGGGGAGGCAGGGGGACACCTGGGCTACAGCCAGGCTGCCAGTTTACGCCTCAAGACGAGTCGCTTGGTCCCCTTGAGAATCAATTTCCCTGTGTGTCAAGTGGGATGTCGATTTCTACTACCCCCCAAGGCCACTCCATGAGGCCACCCAGCAGTGTGGCTCGTTACTGTGCAACAGGAATGTCATTCGGGCAGCCCCTTGGCTTTGGACCTCTCACTCATACAGATGAGACTTCCTTCATCAGTTCATTGTTGAAATAAAAGATGATTCCTTCAACACCATGCAAGTCTACACCACGCTAGAACTGAAGGGCAGTATTGTTGGGGAGTTTAGAGGTTGGCTAAGCTTCAGGTCTGGCTGGATTCAGCATTTAAAAGAGGTGCATGTTCACAAATGTCCTTCGGCAGATGCATGCTAAAGAAACTGTACATCCATGGAGTGCATCATCCGGCAATAACATGGAGCAAATGATGGATACCCACGAAGACAAAGATAAACCTCAAACACACTGTGCTGAGCAGAAGAGGGCGACCTCCAAACGCTGCCTGATGTATGATTCCCCTTATGTAACACTCTTGAAGAATCAAAGCTGGGTGGGGGAGGATGGGTCGGCTGTTCAGGAGAGCAGGGCTGGGGAGCTCTGGCTACACAAAGTCAGAGCCCAGAACAGGGTGTGGGGATGGAGCCGCTCTGTGTCCTGATAGAGCCACACACCAGGAAGTGAACTGTAGTGAAGAATCAAGTGATTTTAAGATGCATCATCACCTGTCACTCCTCGCTATCATCCATGAAGCTGACTTTATTCTCAACCTCCACGTCAGGGTGAACCCATCATCTCCAGGCCTCATGTTTTGCTTCCTTCAAATCTAACTGGAAGTGAGGAAAAACTTTCCGTTCCCCAGAGTCTCGGGGAAAACAACTCTCAGGGCTTCTCGTTGGCTCTGAGGGGCCATGTGCCCATCCCTGGGCCAATGCCTACGGTCAGGGAATGACTTCTTCTGATTGGCTCAGTCTTGATCATCTGCCCATCTTTGAACGAAAGCCAATGAATGGCCTCTTCTGATTGGCTCAGGCTTGAACATGTGCCCAATCCTGAGCCAATCACTTTGGTCAGAGAATGGTCTCTTCCGACTGGCTCAAATGCAGTCACACTCCATCCCATTAGCCTAGAGATGGAGTCACCCTTAGTGAAACTCTGGGAGGGGGTCCCCAAAGCATCACCAAGGTAATATTTTGACAGGAACAAGGAGGTTCGAGGTAGGGAACTGCACAAAGTCCACCGTCTGCAGCTGCTCCTGTTCATACCAAGTCCAGGCCTGCTGTTCCAGCCAGGGCTGCGCTCAACACCTCTGGGGCAACGAAGAGAAGGGAGGAGGATTTCGGGAGCCACAAACCATTTTAACAGCTACCCTGTGGGAAAGTGGTGTCTTTGCAGTTTGACGCACTATATTTGAAAGACAAGTTGGAGGTTCGAAACCCAGGACCCAAAGCAAGCCAACCCCCCCCCCCCAGAGGACTCCTGTGCGACTTCAAGAGCCATCTCAGGGTCAGTAACAGTGCCAGCTCCGTGCCTGCGGCCTGAGCATTCCCATGGGACTCCCTGCCCAGAAGGGACGGTGCAGGGCCTAAGCTCTGCTCCTTCGCTTGCCACCTCTGAATTCTGAAGAGTTTATCTTTGAACATGCTCCTTGGGAGTGACATCTGGTAGGACAACAGAGCTGGCCCACCTGCAGAGGAGCAGCGGGCCACATGCTTGTCTGCTGGTCCCAAAGTGAGTATAAGGAAACATGCTGCATCTACAACAAGAAAGCGGGAACCCCCGGTTCTGAGGATCCCTGCTGTCCATTCAAACTAGAGCTTGCTCCAAATGCAGAGGAAAGGAAATGATGTTCTCCAGAAGGAACTTGTCACATCCTTTGTCACCCATGTTTCTTCCTGCATTGGCCAACCACTTTTGCTGAACATGGTCACAGAGGCGAGGAAACCCAGAGCCCTTTGCTCCTGCTCCTTCCCAACTCAGCTTCGGAGAAGGGGCTGGCAGGATGCCGACCTTTCAAGAAGTCAAATAAAATTGCAGAGTCGGTTCAGGGCAGCACTCCTGTTGCTCCAGTGGGAACAAAACACCTGCACAGACATGAGTGTCGAGCAGGAGCCATGTAACATTGAGGTGTCGCACGCGCGTTCACTACTCTGACATTTGCATTAAGAGCTGATATTTCACACTTAAAATGAATGGTAAAGTGTCTGCTATGACTTCAGGTTTTAATTTTTCCTTTTCAGAATATCATTAAAGAGCAAATAGAAACTCTACGGCAGGTGAGAGAGACCCAGAAGGGAGGAAAAGGATTTATATTCTGTCCTTTTGAAGGTACTTTTTTTCTCGTTGTTGAACAGGAGACTGCATCTTCCTCGGGCCCTGAGTGCACGGGAATCACCCCAGGAAGACAGGCAGGCCACCACCCCCACTTTTCTCTGGACACTTTGTCCAGAAGTTTAGAAAGCAGTCTCTGAGGACTCCATCTGGGTCACAGACATATTTTTTTGACCTACCCAGTGGTTTTCTAAAAATGAAATTGGTCACAAAATATTCAGATTTCTGGCTTTTCTGTAAAAGTAAAATAAGCATTGAGCCAGCTGGATCGTCCCCTGACCCACAGCCACAGCTCGACAGCCCTGGCCACTGCTCTTTAGCTAGTGCCTACACCATGAAGCTCGCCACAGGCCCCACCGCTCCCTACCACCCACCCCAGCTCTCTCACTCCTGTGTGTCCCCTGCCTGTCCCTCCTGCCCAGTGCCTAAGGATAAGGACAGCACTGAGGACAGCAGACTGGGAGATGGAGGCAGAATCCCAGGACCTGCAGCCTGGACTCAGACACCTGGGGTTCCCAGGGGGCACTAACTTGATTTGCCTCATGCAGTGGGGGACAGCATGTCCCTGTCTCCTCTGGTCTGTGCTGCTGTAGCAGAACACCTGAGGGTGGGTGATTTATAAAGAAGAGAGACTTATTTCCTACGGTTCTGAAGGCTGGAAGTCCATGATGAAGGTGCTGGCATGTGGCAAGGACGACCTTCTTTCTCTCTTCACCATGGGGAAGGTGGAAGGGCCAGCGTGCATGGGGACAAGGGGACCCGGCCAAACTCTTCCTTTCTTTGGGAGCCTACCCTGGTGCTAGGGCACGAATCCACTCCTCAGGGCAGAGGCTCCGAGGCTGCCTCACCCCAAAGGTCCCATCTCTCGACATAGTCACACTGGGGACCAAGTTTCCAACCCATGATCACTGAGGTCACATTGAAGCCCCAACAGTCCCCAAAAGAGATGTTTCCAAGTCCCAACCCCAGATCCTACAAATGTGACTAGTTTAGATTTGGGAATAGGGTTTTGCCAACGTGATGATGTTAAGGGTCTTGAGATGAGTCATCCTAATGCCAATGACAGTGTCCTCATATGAGAAGGGACAGGATGCCCAAGATATACAGAGACCCAGGAGAGCCCCTTGTGAAGACGGAGACCCAGAGGGACCGCGAGGGCTGCTGACAGCACCAGAGCCTGTCCCAGGCCTCTCCAGGGCTTCAGAGGGAGCCAATCCGCCAACGCCATGATTCCACACTTCGGCCTCCAGAACACGTGAAAAACAGTTTCTGTTATCTAAAGACACCAGCTATCTGATGATCTGCCACAACATCCAGCAAACAGGGGGCTAAGACACACTCTGGACATTGCAGGCCACCGGCCAGACCGGCTTGGGAGCCTGAGTTCACAGAGGACATCGCAGCTCCTTCCCACCCCTGAATCGCAGCTCACCTTTCCCAGCACTAGAGACCACTCAGGAAGGGCGGGCGGCTGTGGAGGGCCTGGGCCCTCCCCCGGAACTGCCTGGTGAACCCCAAGCATCCTCAGGAGCAGGGGCTGGAGCCATAGGAGCCAGGGGTCTTCGCCTCCCTTGGTCTGTTGGCCACCCGACTGCCTCAAGCCCTTCTCACGACCGGAAGGCCCCTCACACAGGCCTTCCACCCTCACACCGCCACAAAGCCTATATCTGCCTGAATTAGTTTCTCAGGACAGTAGCAGAGAGGCCCCCCCAGGATGAAGCCGCACAGGCTGGGGTGGGGAGGCAGGTGGGCTGCAGGCCTGCCAAGGGCTTCTCTCCATGCAGAAGTCACAGGTCCACCAAAAACCGGATGAGCAGTAAAGGGAAGTAAAACAACCCATGGATGGTCACCGAGCCAGGCAGAATGTGTAGTGTTGCCAGGTCTCAGAGAAAAGGAGGTGGACATTGGTTAGGAATTATCACACGTCCATTGTCAGAATCCAATCAATCAAATGTTGGTAGTGATGATAAAGCAGTCACAGCTAGGACCTGTCACAGGCTTACTGTGTGCCACTCGTCTACCTTACCCTGTCTAACACATGTGATCACGTGTTCCAGATGTGTTAATTTGCATTAGCTCCTTGTACATTCTTCACACAATCCTGTGAAATATAATACCGATCTCATATTATTATTTTGTTAATACCAAAACAGGACTGTTACATAAATAAAATTATTATCATATGTATTTACGAATTAAAAAATGAAAACGGAGATGTCAAGGCCACACAGCAAGTAAGGGGTGGGGCCAGGGCTGGGTTCCCCAAGTCCAGGCTTAACTCCCAGGATCTGTGCCTCATCTTCTTGCTCTGTCACACCGCCCCCCACACACATACACACAAACCCCCATTACAGCAGGCTCCAGATTTCACCAAAGCAAAGAGGAGTTCAATTAGTGCCTTTAGCTGACTTCGGGACCTGGAAATCTGCCCACAGGGGAAGAAGCCGGCCCTCTGCGTCCCATTGGCCCAGGAACTGCCTCCTGGGGGCAATCCATTCTCAACAATGGCTTGGAAAATCTTGGTGGGAAAAAAAGAAACGTCACTCGACTCCTCTCCTCTTGAACGCCATGAATGCCGAATGCCGGCCTGATGCCGAATGCCGGCCTGAGCTCCTTGGCCTCCCGCAGACTCGGCGGGGTGGGGGTGGGGGGCCGAGGCTCAGAGACCAGGCAGCTGCAGGTGCAGCCTGGACCCGCCTCCGAGCTTCCCGGCCCCAGCGCGGCAACACCGCCACCTGCTGGCCGCGGCCGTCCACGCCCTCGAGACGCGGTGCAGCGCTGGGCTCCGCGGGGCATCCAAACGCGCCCGCCTGGCCCAGGCTATGCAGCCCGTAAGGACCGGAACCGCGACCCTAGGCTGAAGCGAGAGAGCCTCGCCCCGCAGAGCGCCAGGCTGGACGGGAGGAAGGCAGGGAAGTGGGCAAGGCAGTGGGTGCCCTGGCTCTGCAGGATGAAGGACCTGCAACCAGAGGAAGCACCCACGCCCACGTCTGTGACCTTGGGAATCACCCAAGGGCGACAAAAGGGACCGCGACAAGTGTAGCTGCACTTGCAGCCCTTTCCTCCACCCTGTGTCCACAGTTCTGACCCTGAGAATCACAGGTTGGAGCTCACTTCTGTGTGTCCGTCACATCCTCACCATGAACCATTGGCAGTTTCTACAGGGGCTTTCCTCTGTGTCCATGTCCTTGCTCCAAGGCATCCCTGCAGTCCAAGCAGGAAGACTGCCCCTGTCCTTCCTTCATGGACCACCTGAGTGCTCAGGCGCGCCGGGAAGAAGAAATCTGTAAGCTGCCAACCCCAATAGAGTCAAATGCACAGATGATAACCAGAGCCACAATGGCTGAGGCTTCTGTTAGGAAACCGTCCCCACTGCCCCCTCAACCCATCCTCTGTGCTCTTCCTGCCAATCCCTCCTAGCCCACACCAAGGAGTGGAGGGGACACTGTCCAGGAGCCAGCCACTGTCTACCTCCCGAGCCTCCTGGGCAGCAGATGGGGTGGACTGGCCCACCACTGCCAATACTCAGCTGGGGCTGCGCTAATTACAAGGCTGTGTGGGAACAAGTGGCCTTCATGTCTCAGTGACCAAGGCTGCACGTCCAGGCTGAGGGGCCAGCGGCTTGGCAGCTGGTGAGGGCGGCACCCTGGCTGGGGACAGCACCCTCCTGCTGTATGTTCCCGCGGTGCCAGAGGAGGCCTGGGTGTCTCGTCCCCTGCCCTAAAGACACTGGTCCTGGCCTGGGCAAGGGGTCCCCCCAGGCCCTGCTCCTGACAGCATCACACTGGGGGGCTGGGCCTTCCAGGTATGGGTTTGGGGGACACAAACACCCAGCCCACAAGCCCTTCATCCATCCAGCAGTCACGTATGTCCCTGAATTCTGAGGTCCTCAAGCTGACCACCACCTGGACTGCAGAAGGCCACCAGGATGGGAGAACATGGAGAGCTGTTCCATTGGGAGGACCAGAGCGTAATTCCCCAGATGGGGGAAGGGGTGGGAGGGGGGAGAACAAGCGCAGAAGGCGCCAGGCCCGTCCTGGCAGATGGTGGCCGCTGGCTGAGCCCGGGAAGGCAGCCTGCAGAGAGGCCAGTGCTGCCTGGGGAGTGTGCAGCTTGAGTGTTTCCTAGAAATGCCCTGGGCCACGAGCTCAGGAGACCTCCCAACAAGAGACTGAGATGATCTGGACACCATCAAAGGGAGGTGGGGACAAGTCACCACCCAAGGAGAAGCAGAGAGGAAGAGGACCGTGGGGAGGAAGGCCTTCACACAGAAGGGCTGGCGGATGCCTGCAGGCAGAGAGGATGTGAGTGTCACCAGGACAACCGAGGGACGGAGCCTGCCCCACACTCCTCACCTAAAACAGGCCAGGGAGGGGGACAGTGGCCTTTCCAGCAGAACCCCAAACACTGAAGCAGCAACTTCCAAGCCCACCACTGACCGTCCCTCAAAGAGGCCATTCTTTTCCCCGAGCAGCGGCCAGCCCCCAGGCCGGGTCTCCTAGCACTGAGGGCAGCCCGAGCTCGGGACCCTCGAGGGCCTTTCCATCACCAGGCACCCTGCTTACCGCCCCCGTGGCTAGTCCTCTTCCCTCCCTTTGGAGAAAACCCCAGTGACTGGTCATCACTGGGCATGGGACCCAACTGCAGAGCTCCCAGGACTAGCATGGTGCAGGACACAGGCAGCTGCTGCTCTGTGACTGGGGAGCACAGAGCTGCAGGCAGCATGGTGGACAGACCAGGGAGGCCAAGAGGAACTGGCCCTGGAGATGGAGGAAGCCCTGCATGGCCACAACTCACCAAGAAGCACACACGGGAGGACACCACAGCGTCCCAGGTGGTCCCCTGATGTGTGGAGAAGAGGAGGAGGAAGTCCCAGTGACACAGTGAGCCCAACGTTCCAGGTGAACAGTTGGGAACAAGAGAGGCCAGACCATCCTTCACACACACACACACACACACACACACGCACGCACCCAAGGGGGAGCACAGAGGGGACACCGTCCCAGCATCCTATGAGTGAACCAACTTCTACAGAAGACAGAGGTCCACACTTCTGGAATCCTCTGTAAAACTTCAGATCTCTGATCAATAACTTTCAATCCGTGCATCCAAATGATAACTCCTTGCACGCTCAGTGGGTAACACACTGACAGATCAACCCTGGTCACCTCACCAGGGTTGTCACACCTTCCAGACAGTAGGGTCCCAAACAAGGTGGATACTGGAAATGCGCTCTGCCCCCTGGGGTGGCACTCTTAGTGTCACACCTCCTGCCTGGGTGAGAACCCGTTACACCGCCACGGAGCCACGTTTCCATGGGAACCCAGAGGCTTCCTGTGGGCTGGGACTTGTGCTCCTCCCCGTCTCCTAGGCTGGCAGTGTTACCCAGGTCTCCAGGCCGGGAAAATTCAAGTAACCACACGTGTCCTGAGAGACCAAGTGCAGGACTTAATCAACAACCAAAAATTGCAAATGTGATGGCATTGGTGCCTCCAGCTGTGACATGTCCCCCTGAGTGACCACAGAGTGACCACGGAAGGGCTGTTTCCCAGCAAGGGACCATCTACCCACTGGGCTCAGAGTAGGAACCGGCCATGGCAATTCTGCTTGATCCCCACCAAAGCTGAACCCCACAACTAGTAGGTCTCCCCCATCAGGTGACACATTCCAAGAGCAGGCTGGCTCTGTTCTGCGGAGCATGGGACACGAGCTCATCTCTCACGGGAGCAAAACTGACCATTTGGCAGAATCCATCTAAGATTAACTTGTGCATATCCTGTGACTAGCCCCAGTTCTCAGGACTTGTCCTGGGGCACCCCGCCTGCGCCCAGGGCCCTTCTTGGAAGAAACATCTGCACCCACTCACTGTGCACCGGGCACTGCTGGGGCCTCCAAACACTTGGGCTTCTGCATGTGGCTCCTCACCTGTCGGGCCCATGGGGCCTCCTGGACAGATCCTCCCTCTGATTGCACTGCTCAGCTGCACCTGGGAGTGTCCCCATGTTCACCAACTGCTGGACCCACGTCATGTGCCCCTTGGAGCCGTGGGAGGGAAGCTCTGGGGACATTCATAAACCATCCTGCATCTCCTTTGGTGGTCGCCTGGCGTAGAGCTGCTGGGCCACGGCAGGCTCTGCCTACACCTTCCAGAAGCTGCCGGAGCTGCCCTGGAGCTCCTGTACCTCCGGCTCCCACACGAGAGGGCTCCAGTCTCTCCCACCTCAGACGCTGGACTGAGTCCTTGCACCTGCTCCTGGATCTACCTCATTGTGCTTCAATTTGCATTTCCTGAGGATATCGGGGATCTGTTCCGTCTTTAAAAAATTAGACTTAAAAGTTTGAATCGGTAACATAGAGAAGTTGAGAAATGGCCACATAAAAATCAGGACTTTGGGGTTTCTTTCCCCCAAATCAGAAAACCTGGCAGCCCCAGGTCTGCGCTCCATGTGGACAGGTCTGTCACCTCTGTCCAGGGCTCCCAACTGCTGGCTTTCTGATTTGGAAAGCACCCCGGAGCACACACCGCACACTGCGGCGCCCTCAGAGGTCAGACACAGAGTCCTTCCTGGTCAAAGACATGGCCAGTCGCCGGAAGTGGGACAAAAAGACGTCATAAATGAGTTTGGGTGAGGTCCTGCCGCCCAATGAATCTGCAACAACCTCCCAGGAACATTTTGGTGTCCAGAGCTCTGGGATTTGGAATTGCTGGGAAGAGACTTGGGTCTACGCAACTGCTGCTTCTAACAACGGTGTGTGCTCTCCAGACACCACGGAGTGCCACGCGTACCAATGGCCTGGCCCCTGAAGGCATCCCCCTCATCCCCACGGGACCTGATGTCGCAGGAGCACACTAGAGGTTCATCTCAGTGCATCCATCTCCATTGAAGTCAACCAAAGACGCAGAGGTCCTCTGGGATCCTCCTCCCCGAGCCTCCCTGCACTAAAGACAGGGTTGGAAACGCACCTGAGCTCTTTACAAAACAAACAAACCTGTCCTCTTCCTGGCCGAGCGCACCTGCCGGTCCCACCGGAGCCCTGGAACATTCTCTGCAGGGCAACAGGCTGGTTCCACCAGCTAATAAAAGCTGACTGTTTCAGAGCCTGCTGGCAAATCTTATTAAAGTAATCCCCTCCCTGAACCCAGATTATTACAGCCACCTTTATGGTAGAATAAAAATTAATTTTCTCAGCTATAATAAGAACGATAAGAATGAATCACTTGGGACCAAATAAAGATTACAATTAGCTCCAACAGAATAAATCTAAATTTAACGTGGGCCAGCAATTTATTTCCTCCGGTTTTCTCTCCAGTGCCTGTATGAACAAGGACTGGGATCAGACTCCCTCACTACTTGGGAGGGGGCCAGGCCCCAAACCTGCACCCCAAGGCAGAGGGCTCAGATCAGAGACAATGGGTCCTTGCTGGACAGGGTGGGGGGTGCTTCCCCCGACACCAGGGCTCACTGGCCACCTGCTGCATCCATTCCCCTGGGAACTGCACCCAGAGTTTCCACTGGGAACCACCTCGTCCCTCTCTCCAGGCTTCAGTTAGCAGCGATCCTACTCTTGTTTTCAAGAATGGGTACTTGAGCAAAGCCTGGCCCGTCAGAGACCCAGTGTCGGCCAACAATAATGAGACTGGATTTCTGGTTGAAATATTTGGCAAGAATATTGGTTCTTTATTCCCTAATTCCCTCAGGGCTTTACTAAAAGCCAACTTATCCCCATATACATGCATAGAATTAGTCAATGCTCAGAGGAAATGCAAGACAAGGAGAGATGTTAGGTCCTGGCAGCACTATTTGATCCCCCCTGGTTCGAGCCACACCGAAAGCTGTTTGTCTCCCTCCCCTGACAACTGTGTGAGCCAGTATATTCCCATTCTCCCTGTTTAATATTTTTTCTCTCTTGAAATTAAAAATGCCCTTACTGATATGATCACTTCTCAGAATTTCATAGACAAATGATTCTGTTACTAAATGGACCCAGCATGATAATAAAGGGGGTGCTGAGTCTTAAACATCAGGGGAAAACAGGCTGTCCCCTCCCATGACACAGTGTCCCACATCAAATGAGAGAGCAAGGAGTGACCCAAGGAGCAGGACTGTCCCAGCAAAACCAGGCGTGCTCTCTCCAGGCTTCCCGGGTGACCCACTTGGCTTCCCACAGGACTGGGCCCTCGTCTCCCGCAGGACAAGCAGCCCCGCCTCAGCTTCCTGAGCCCCGAGGTCCTGGGTGTGGGCTGCCGGCTTCCTCAGACACGGTCCTACGTCCACCCTGCCTGGTGCCCACAACCAGCAGGCTGCTTCCTGTCCCTTGCCCTATCAGGACGCAGGCGAGCCTGGCGCTCCGCTCTGTGTGGTGCACACCTGTGACTCAGGATTCACCCTGCACCCAGGGACAGACCCCACTTGGTGACAAAGAGGAACCTAAGGGACCTGAAAACAGCTCCCCTCTTGTGCCCTGACTGCCCCAGCACAGCGAGCACCTCCTGGGCTTGCTCTCACTATGAGCGGCGGCCACCTCCGGGGTCCAGCCCTCCATCAGTAAGGGAAAGTGTGCCTGGGTCAGAGGGGACAGGCTGCACCACCCGTGTGAGTGGGAGGTCCAAGCCGCACCACCTGGGCAGGTGAGGTCAGCCCGAGGTCGCAGCAACGCTGGGCTCCAACGGCCAAGAAGGACAGCTATGCCCGTGACCAGAACAGGAGAAGGCGCTGAGCCCCTGGCTCCAGACCAGCTGGTCCTCGTGGGCCCAACTTGAGACCACAGGCTCCTTGGTGCAGAGGCCTAGGAGGCACCAAAGCGGGGCCTCTCCTGAAGGACCACGTCCTTGCTACCCCACCTCCTCTTGCCCTCCACCGGCCCCCACTGAGCTGTCCCCAGCAGCCTGTGATGCATGGCACATTCCCCTCACCGAAGCCGAGCTCACTCCGTGCACCATCACCTCCGAAAACCCTCTTCAGCCCTGGGGGGGTCCGTGACTAAGACTCCCCCATTTTACAGTGGAGGAAACTGACCCTCAAGGGAACATGGCTCTTGTCCAATGCCACCAGGACCCAGGCAGGACTTGAGCCTCTTCTGACTGACTCCCTTACCAAGGTATCACCTGGCCAACCTGAACCTAGGGTCACCCTGACAGCCTCTGGAGATAACCTGGAGGCTCAAGTCCAGCAGGGAAATTCCAGAGCATCCGGCCCCAGTGACCTGCAGGCCTGTTTCTCAGCTATGCAAATTTTCATTCAAACAAAACATTTTAAAATTGATGACACGATACCCAAGATTTACAGAAGGGGTGCGGGCGTACAGTGAGGGTACAAGTTCCAACCACCCACCTGGGAAACTGTCCTGGTAAATGTGCTCCCTGCTGACCCCCTGGGGACTTCTGTGCTGACATTTGTTACGTAGTAACAGCTCCTCATGTTGCCAAACGTTCCTTTCTAGACTTTTGTGCCTGATAGAAATAGCATTACCCTGTGGCTGCCCCGACGACGGCACTTTGCGTTCAACATCGTGACTGTCAAATCATTTCTGTGGAGCCATCGCCGGACCTGCCCACTCCCTGCCCCGCATCCCTCCACTGGTGGGAATCTGGAGGCCCTGTCCCCCCTCGGTAGGCTGAAACTGTCAAGTTTTCTGCGGCTGTCAGTGCCTCAGGAAGCAAACCCCTTGCACCACCTCCTTGCTTACATCTGCATCCCACTTCCCCTGGGCCGAGGGGGCCAGCCCTGGAAGCCACGCCCAACCCCCCTCCTGGTGGCCCCAGGCTAGCTGTGGACGAGCCCAGCAGGGAGACACTCGCCAACAGTCACCAACGCGGAGATGATCAGACCAGACCCAAAGCCGGGCTCCCAGCCCAGGGAGAGGCACCTCCGCCCCACATGCTTCTTGCTTGTGCCCTTCTGGTAAGTGCGGTGAACACAGGCGTCCTGTGGGCTTTGCACACCCATGCCCAGCAGGGAGCCTCCTGCCGTGGACACCCCCGGGGGGGGGGGGATGCTGCAGATGGGCTTCCACTCCAGCTCTGTCCACCCCGTTCACACAGCGCGCTCTGCCACAGCCCTGGGCAGGTACCGACTCAGGGACCCTCCCACCAACCACAGATACTATTACCCACTGCAATGATGTGGAAACTGAGGCTCAGAGAGGGTAAGCAACCCGCAGAGTCACACAGCTGGGTGGAATGGGGCCTGGACGTGAGCTCAGGCCGTCTGGCAGGAGGGCCTGGCCCTTCCCCTGCACGTGACTGGCCCTGTGGTGTGGTTTCCAGCCACCCTGGTGGCTCACCCCAGGACTCAGAGCCTTTGGGCTGCAGGGACCGCAGGCACAGCTGAGGAGAGACGGGCGGCCTGGGAGCTGTAGCCCTCTGTACAAGACACAGGCGCCCAGAGGGGCCAGCGGGACTGGCCAACACAGCTTCGTCCCTTCAACAGGTTTTCAAAGTCATATATCTAGCTTTTCATGTGAAATCTCTTGCCTTTTCATGTTGACCATTAATTTGAATTTTCTCAGACCTTGTCCTGGGTGGGGACGCTGGCCCTGACCCCTGATGACGAGCCTGCTCTGCTGCTCCTGCTGAACAGCGCCCCTGTCACCAGCCCTCTGCCAGTCACACCAGGAACAAGGAGGAAGCCACAGGCCCTTTGCACCACCTGCTCCCTCCTGGGTCTCTACATACAGTAGTTGGCTCCTTCCTATCACTCGGCTCCCAACTGTAGGGCCACCTCCTCCAGGTGGCCTTCGTTGACCACCCTCTAGGAAGCAGCCTCATGGAGGCAGAGGAAGGTGTGCAGGGCTCTCTGTGCTCTCTCTGTGACTTCTCTCCACATCCAAATTTGGTTCAAAATAAAGGGGTTTAAGAAGAAGAGAGCCCTTAGCCTGGTGCACTGAGGGAAAGCAGGAAAGCCCAGGCCACCAGCGGGGGACGAGAAGTTCAGAATCAGGTGGGAAGGCCCTCGCCAGGTGGGCCCTGGGAAGGAGTCTGAGGTTTGGCTTCTTCTCAAGGGGTCTCCAGCAGGAGCTTCGAGGGTCGTGGGTGCTTATCTACAGGACCGTCACCTGGAGGAGTAGCTAGATGTCCCCAGAACAACCCCAGAATCCAAGAGGACCTGAGAGGCAAGTTCCTCAAAGACAGACGGAGCTGAGGAGCCCCCAGGGCCCAGCAGGGGGAGGGGAGGGGGTCCTTGCTGGAGATGGCACTCGGGGGATCCGGCACCCCAGACAAACCAATGTTCCAAGGCCACTGTGCTCCCCGAGGGCTGGCCACTGAGAACATTCAGCTGGGATGAAATCAGAGTATTTTACATTTTAAGGACCCAGACTCCTGGCTTCTCCTGAGACCATTAGCTCTGGTGGCCAAGCTGGCCTTCACCCCAGTGTCGCCACAACTGCTGGAGAGAAGACTGCCACATGGGACTGCACCCGGGTCACCACAGTCCCCACCACCCCCCAACAACCAAGAGGCAAGTGACCCCAAATCTAGGCTCCAGTTCTAGTTCTGCTGCTTCCTGGCTGGGTGACCTTTGGCAAGTCACCATCTTTCTGTGCCTGTTTCTTAGGTCCCCCGAGCCCCGTGAGGCTGTGTGAGTTGAGACCACACCGGTGCTCAGGGCCGCGCCTGGTGAACAGCAACCAGTAGCTTGTCACTGAGTTCCCTCCCTGGGAACGACTCAGCACTGGTTTTGCTGGTTTTGGTGGCCATTTTCCAGACCCCAACCTTTGTCCTGCCTGTCCGTCAGCTGCCAGGTGCCTGGGAAGGACTGAGCCTTCAGCCCAGGGGACCCTCTGGAGCCCGCCTGGGGAATGGAGGAGAGAAGAACCCAGAACTGAGCACCAAGACACCCAGCCTGCAAGGGCCGCCAGGCGAGTGCCCCCACTCCCCTCCCTGCCCACCGTGTCGTCTCCCCTGAGGGGCCAACACACAGGAGGGAGCAAGCCACCTGAGCCACTGGAAGCAAAGGTGACATTGCTTGGCTAATTTTTTAGTCCAATTCCTGAAAGAACAGACCAGGCAACCCAGATGGTCATTATCACCAGAGAAGGACAGCTCTCGGCCTCCCCGCGAGAGGGACAGCAGCCTCTGGCAACCTCAGTAATTTGAGCTGGAAAAAGAGCATTCTGCCTCCCTGGTGGGTCCACGACCTGGAGCAGGGCTCCTGCTTCTCAGGGTGCCCGGCATGGGCGCAGCCTCTGCAGGAGGACGATGAGCCCCGGGCCACGGGGAAGCCCGCACCACCTCTGGGGCCCCAGGTGTCACTAGTCCCATCCCTCACCCTCAGGCAGAAGGCAGCTCCAACTTTGGAACCAGACTTGTGAGCAGGGAGGACCAGCAGGCCACCAGCCAGCTCCAGCAAGAACTCTAATCACTGTCGCTCTGATTCCTGTCAAAATATCCAGGTCCAGAGAAGTGTGGCCTCATCAATGTCTCCAGAGGGCCCCACGGGAACTTGAGGCTGGCTCAAAAACGCGGCTGGGACGCAGCACACTGAACCAGGCCACAGAGGGAGTGCATGGCACACCCCACCCCGTCCTCCTCTGCCCACAGCCACGTGCTCGGCAGGCCGCCAGCAGGGGCTGGATGAGTGCAGATGCAGAAAGGGGTGCCCGGCCCAGGGGGTGGTAACCCCACTCAACTGTATTCACTGAAAGCCACCAGGTGCCGCGAGACAGAGACTCGAGGAGACACCAACAGAGGGGACCACTTTAGTGGCGCAAGGATCCTCTGCAAAGTGACAGTACCCTGGTCAAATTTTGTCAAGAATTTGATGATGAAATTACATTCTTATGTACAAATGGATAGAGCACAATAAACCCACAATTCTGTATGATTAATTCACACCAATAAAAGAAACTGCTGAGAATTTCAAGACAGGGACAACAGGACGTCAAAGTGCAGAGTCCTTCTGGTGTGGTGGCTTTAGGGCCACAGTTTCCACATTCAGGAGGCAGCCTGGGCGTCAGTGGCAGGAAGGAAATTCTAACCAACATGAGGGAGGGAGGGGGAGGGGAGGGGGGAGGGAGAGAGGGAAGGAGAAGAGGAGGGAGGGATGTGAAGTCTTGAAAGAGAGGAAAGGAAGGCACACAAGAAGGAAAGGCTCTGGCTCCTGTCACTAGAGCAGCCCAGGACCTTTACACCTGCCCAGGGGCCAGGATCTGACCATCTCTAAAGTCACTGTTTGCTCAAGGGGCACAATCGGCTGGCCCAGCTCCTCTGCTGTCAGGATGGCCCTCTGAGGGGCATCCTCCTGCCCCCCGTGTGTAAGGAGAGGAAACAGGTGCAGGGACTCTGGCACATAGCTGGGCACGTAGCTGGGCCAGGGTTCAGCCAGGCGCCTGACACCCAGCTCACACTCCAGGCATCAAACAAAGATCATGATGTGTCCCCTGACCCTGGTGCGTACCACCTTCACCTTCTAAGGAAGCAGGAGTGTCCACGGATGCCAACTGCATGGCGGGGGATAGGACTGTCAGCAGCAGAGGGGTCAAAGGACGCTCTCCCGGTCAACTTAAGACGTGGGCATCCCAGACACACACTCCCCCCACCACCATGTACCCGAGGCTGGGCCAGGCACAGGAACATACAGGGCAGGGAAGGGAAACAGACACAGGGCACGCAGCCCCCTTGTCACCTCAGAGGCCTCATCCGAGCCTCCACACATTTCTTCGAGGTGAGACCAGCAGGAGCAGCAGGAGAGCAGGTTTGGGCATCTCCTGGGTGCTGCCCTGAGTGAATGCAACCGTCCGGATGCATTAACTGTGCCATCCATTAGCCCCGCAGGCCCTGAAAGCAGAGGCCATGCTCCCCAGAGATGGTGGAGCTCAGGCTGCACTCTCCAGACGATGCCTCCCATCCGCTCCCACGTGTCCCCCGAGAGCCACCTAGGAGCGGATCTGGCCACAGCGGAGCCCCTCATTCCTAATGTGAATCTCTTGATAGCTCTAAACACGGGAAGCTCGAGGCAGGATCTGGAAGAAGGCGTTGATCACGTCTGGACCAGGAACGGGACCAGATGAACCCGAGCACCCAGGCGGGAAGCAGGAAGCTCTGCACGGGGGATGCAAGTGACCCAAGGCCACTGAGGGACAGCTCCTGGCCTTGACAGGATGACTGGAACACCAGAACTTCTTATGACAACCAGCAAACATAAAGTCCACGGTCGTACCCAAGAGTCAGCCCAGGAAGGCCTCTAGGCTGGCTGGTCTGGAAATCCTCAGACCCGTGGCCCCAGACTCCTGTCCCCACGGCCACGCCTGGCTGGGGCTGGAATGGCTGAGGCCCAGGGCCTCCTCCTAGCCATGGCCTCACCATCCTTTGTTTCCCAAAAGCCCCTCCTTCATGCCTGCTCCTGCCTCCTCCCCCTAAAACACTGAGCAGGTCTTGAGTCAGACCTGACCTACCCCTGCCTGTGGGTGCTGCATCCAGGAGGGAAGCCGAGCACGGAGGAGACAGGTCTCACGCTATGTCGGCCCCGCCCACGTCGGCCCCGCCCACGTCGGCCCCGCCCACGTCGGCCCCGCCCACGTCGGCCCATTTGGTTGTGGTTTTGCACAGGGCCCTAATTCTGAAGGCTCCTCCAGATCCTGCTGTGGCTGGGCCTGAGGACACAGGCAGTGGCAGGATGACGTGAGCAGGTGCTGGTAGGGGTCAGTGGAGGAGGAAAGCCACGTCCAGAGCCCTGGAGGACCTGGCATGGGTGGGAAAGGAAAGGACGATGACCGCTAGGCAGCCTCAGGTGTTTGACTGGGCGGTGGCGGATGGGAGGGAGCTGCCCACTGAGAGGATTGGCTTTGATCCCAGTTAACTTGGACCTTTGGGCACTGCTCCTGGCCCAGAAGGACAACTCACCATGGCCACTGCATCTCAATGTCCCTCTGACTGATGAACAGGGAGGCCACGCGGGGTGCGCTGAAGACCCAGACAACATAAGAGCTCCCCTTCCCAAGGCCACCTCCTGGGGCTCCACATGCAGCAACAGTCCCACCGCTGATCACGCTCAATTGTGTGTCTAAGACAAACGCAGGGCACACAAGGTTTTGTCCCATCTTCCCAAAGTAGCCTGGAGCAGCGAGCAGGAAAAATTCCACCTGACAGACCTGGGAACAGGTGCATGGCCAACAGGCTGGACAGCAGAGCGGGGAGGTGGGGGGCCTCTTCCGTTCTTATGGCTGCTGGGTGGAGTCCAAGTCAGGGAGACATCTGATGTTTCCCAAATAGGACAGGAGGTGCAGCTCCCAGAGGCAAGGTGCCTCCAAGTCCCTGGAGACGCAGAAGCAGCCAGGGTGGGAGGGGACAAGGCAAGGAGCCTGTGGCCAGCTGCTGTTGCCATGACAACAGAGGCCCCGTGGGCAAGGTGGCCACTGAGAGGCCACCTGTGGGCCGGCATGAAGGGTCCAGAGGGAGGAGACTTATCACCCGGGGAGGGACTTGGTCTTGAAGAGGGTCTCATCTGCTTCCTGACTCCTGGGACCCAGGGCCCACCCAAGGGCCCTGCTCCTCAATGTGTTGAAGAGATGCCACCAGGTGCTGGGCACCCAGAGTCCCCCAAGCCCCTACAAGGCCAGTCACAACCACACAGCCATGTCCACCAGGTGCTGGACACCCAGAGTCCCCCACAGCCCCTACAAGGCCAGCCACCACCACAGGGCCATGTCCACAGGTCTCCCCAGGCCAGGCTGCTGCCCGCCAGGGGTCAGGGTAAACACGTGGGCAGGTGGTAGGCGGCACTCCCTCAGGGGGCCCAGTAAGTCCCTCAGCTCCCCTTCCATGGCCGTCACTTCTCTGGGGACAGAGCCCCTCCCTCCAGCCTGGGTGGGCCCAGGACCAGCCTGGCAGTGACTCTGGAGCCTGGTGAGCTGTCCCCAGAGGCAATGTGAGTCCTGGCCAGTCCTCTGGACACAGCCACCCCTGCAGCGCCTGCCTCTTCTGAGGGCCCCCCAGCTACCAGGGAGGCCTCAGGAGGTGCCCAGGACAGCCCATGCCAGCAGCCTCACCCCGAGCGAGCCTGTGAGCTGCTTCCATGGAACCCCACCAGGCAGTAGAGAGGGGAGCAGCAAGGCCGTCCTGCACCCCTGAGCCGCTGTACGCCAGGGAGCTGAAGAGATGGCACTGAAGCCACCGTGGCAGTCACAGCATGTGTCACCAGAACACAGCTCCCGGATCAGCCCCTCACCTCCAGCCCCATCCTCTCACCAGGGAACCTGGGGACTCGGCCTGAAAACCACTTGGCCACCCAGCAGCCACCATCAGCTCCCCGATTACACGCTCCTTGGAAAGAGGGCAGCTGACTGCCTGTGGCACTGCCCGTTTCCCCCCAGAATGGGTGTCCAAGGTGACAAGGGCCATGCCAGAGTCTCCAGCTTAGAGAGCCTGCACGTAATAGGTGCTCAGCCAACACTGGTGAGGTGAATGACCACAGGTTGTACAAGAGAACGCAAATGACGAGGGTTCTGGAGTGGGAGGATTCTAGAGCAGGGGGTTCTAAGGCAGGAAGGTTCTAAGACTGGAAGGTTCTGGGGCTGGAGGGTTCTGGAGCAGGTGGGTTCTAGAGCAGGGGGTATTCTGGAGCAGGAGGGTTCTAGGGCTGGAGGGTTCTGGGGCAGGGAGAGTTCTAGGGCTGGAGGGTTCTGGAGCAGGGGGTTCTCCCTCTAGATACATGTAAGCAATAATAATTACCAAACTATTAGAAGCCAGCTGCAAACCACTGCCCACCAACCTTGAAGAACAAACACCCAACAGAGAGAGGAAGAGGAATGGGTTTTCTTTTCCAGGTAGTTTCTGTGTCTAGGAAAACTAGGGAGCATTCTTTTCCATGTAGTATAGAAACCAAAGCTTCCCAGAAGGACATGATGGTGAACCTGAATATCTCCTGCCCAGGACGGCCATGGCCAGCCTGGTTAGAAGAGCGGAGAACTGGAATTCGTTTAGAATTTAATATCCCACTGGATAAACCACACACCATGGAATATTACACATCGGGGGAAAGTGGCCCACGTCCTGATGTGGGAACACGGACAGGTCAACAAAATACAGCAAGCCTGGAGAAAGCAAGTTGCAGAACACGGTGGGCATGGCCACATTCCAATCAAAGTTGAAAGACCCCAAACAATACATTGTGTGTGGTTGTGCATGAAGTAAAACTGTCAAGTTCACCATTGCGACTGCCTCTGGGTGGGAAGATGGAACCGACAAGGTGCCAAAGAGAATCTGGGTGTTTTCTGTTGTGTTTGGGAACTTTTTTAATCAAATGATACAAGACGTGCCGTGTGACAGAGTGTCACAGCCGACATCGCTGGGTGCCAGTACACGGGGGTCTCTGTTACTCTTTGTACTCTTCACATTTTTTTGTTTCTCAAAATAAAATTAGAATTGAGAAAAGGCAGCGAGGCCTGAGCCAGCCGTTCAAGCGGCCTGCTGGGGGTGCGGGGCGTCTGCCTGGAGGGGAGAAGAAGACCCAGGCAGGAGCTTCCTGGCCCACAGAGGGGGAGCTGGGAACCAGGCAGCTCCTCCTTCTAGAACAGTCTACGGCCGCGGCAGAGGCAGAAGCCCACACTGAGAACCGGGTGACGCCATGTGCGAGACGCTGCGCAGAATCACACCCCGGGCCACAGCGTTATTCTAGGGCACGCATTTCCCTACAGTCTGTGTGTAGCTCAGGTATGGGGTAGGGGAAGCGCCCACCATGGTGCCCCTGGAGAAGTGGGGGAGGAGGGTCTGGGACGCGGGACACACAGGCCCTACCTGTGATGTTTTGGTTTTGGTCTAAATACCACCAGCCTCTTGTGTCCTGTGTTTGGGACGCAGTCACAGACCCGCTCCCTCTTTAGCCCAGCTGTGGCTCCAGGAGGTTGTACCAGTCGTTCCTGATTCTAGGAAGGATCCCAAGGCACAGAGAGAGGAAGGAGCTGACTGGTGCCAGGGGGAACCCAGGGGCCACCGCCCCCAACATGACTGTGGACACAGCCGCACAGAGGCCTCAGGTCCACACCGCGTCGAGGGGGTTCAGAGATGAGTCCTGTCCATGCCCGACACAGACCCTGGCGACACAGACCCTGGGGGCAGGGGAAGAAAGCCCACAGAATAAAGGGACAACAAAGCAGAGGATGTCACAAGAACCACGGAGAAAAAGAAGGGGGGATAAGGAACGTGGGCAGGAGATCGTACTGTCATATGGTGTGCATGAGCGAATGCGTAACAACAAATCCGACCAGTATGTATAATAATGCGCCAATAGACAGGAAAGAACCTGTCAGGGAGGATGGGGGGGTCACAAAGTCAGCTGGGAGGGCCAGGAGTGTTCTCTGGGCAAGGGCCACCCTTGTAGAGGTCAGAGGAAGTAAGGGCTCCTCAAGGAGGAGGTTCCAGGAAGAGGGGGCTGCAGGTGCAAAGGCCCTGTGGCAGGACCATGCCTGGGGTGTCCTGGGGCCTCAGGAGGGAAGAAAGTCACCGAAGTGAGAGGAAATCGTTCGGCTTCACTTTGAGGATGTTGGCTTTTACTTGGGAGCAGGTGTGAGCCCGTGGGGCATTCTGAGAAGCAGAGGGGCATGGTGCGCTTGGCACTTGGCTGACCTGCCCTGGGTGCTGTGGAGGACAGGCCTGGGGGAGGCGAGGGTGGCAGCAGCCAGGCCTGGGCCTGCAGTGGTCCAGGGGAGCGGTGGCTGAGCTGGAGAGGGCAGCAGTGACCGAGTCTGGCTGCACAGGAACCACAGAGCCACGGAACGTGCCTGAGCCTGAATGGGAGAGGAGGTCAAGGGCAGCTCTCGGTTCCCAGTCTGCACAGCTGGGGGGGGGGGGGCAGTGCCACCCACACAAACAGGGAAGGCTGGTGGGGACAGGTGAGGGTGGGGACAGGTGAGGGAGGGTCAAGACTGGAGCCTCGGCTTTGGAGACGGAGGGTCCACACGGCCGTTGGGCAGAGGTGCCCGGCGCTGGGAGAGCAGCCCTGGTGCGCCATGTCACCAGGCTCCCCAGCCACCTGCTGGCAGTTGTCAGCCGCCCCGCCACGGGGGCCATGAAGGGAACGTGACCGGCCATCAGTGAACACCAGCGTCCCCTGGCTTTCGCCTGCCTGGGGGAGACCCGCTCCCTCTCCAGCCCAGAGACCCCCTTGGAAGCCACCGACTGGCACAGCACCAGATCCTCTCCGTGCATCTCCACCACCTGTCCCCAGCTGGCCAAGGGAAGATCGATGTGACCATAAAATGCAATGGCATGTTAATGCAAACCTTAAAAAAGATAAAAGGCTTTTTATCTCAGTCTTAGGAAAACCTAATAAAGGATTAACAGCCCGCGACGGCGTGGGATTTCACTCGAGGCTTACTTTATGTGGGGACGTCTCA
The DNA here is from genome assembly GCF_045843805.1 of Urocitellus parryii. NCBI lineage: Eukaryota > Metazoa > Chordata > Mammalia > Rodentia > Sciuridae > Urocitellus > Urocitellus parryii. The sequence goes on from NC_135533.1 coordinate 133,808,438, forward strand.
GATCATTAACTGTTAACCGAGGCCCCCCCAGCTCTGGGACATGCAGCCGCCATCACACACTGGTGCTGGGATTCATCATACGGGACCTCTGCTTCCTGTGGGGACTTCAGCTACGGACTCCACCTGCCGCGTCCACACCCGGCAGATCCCAGCACAGAACCGACACCATTTCTAGGGGCTTCTTACAACCACCCAGCATACTGTTGTGGTATTCCCATTTTATAGATGAGAAAGCAGAGGCCCAGAGAGGTTGAGTGACCCCCTCATGGTCACACAGTTGGGTGTGGTGAGAACTTCAACCTAGAACTTTAACAGAATCCACAGGAATCACGTCCTGCCCAGCAGTGCCCAGTACCGTGGGGCTGGACACGTGGCCACTGCAACTGAGGAACTGAATGCTTACTGTTATTTCATTTCATTAACGTAAGTCTATGAACCAACACTCAACTCAGTGGCTGGTACTATTTGGATACGCAGACCTACTTTTTCTAAATCCAGACTAGGTGTCCCAACAAAGATGGAGAAACCACATTGAAAGGTGTTGAAATGTAAGATTCTCCCCCATCTCAGATGGAGTATTGGGAAAGGTTTCACTGATGACGTCTGCAGTGTAATATGAATTGTAATACGTTCCGCTGTCGTATATAAAAAATAAAAATTAAAAAAATAACACTTGCATATCGATCACATGTTGGGAAAACAACATCTTGAATATAGGTGCTAAATGAGATACTTTATTCAAATTAATGTCACAGCTTCTGATGCCAGGAAACTCTCAGCCACACAAGGGCCGGCCCTGGCGGCTCCCCTCTGCCTGACTCAGCACCAGGGCCAGCCCCGGGTGCTGCCCCTCGGGTGTGCCCATCAGCAGCAATCACAGCGAGGCCAGCCGTCAGGCAGCACCGAACGGAACCTGGAGATGAGCCCCGCGTCCTTCTTGCTCCTCACAGAGGGCAAAACTGGGGTCTCTCTCGCCTGAGACCAAGGCTCCGACACGCGGCAGAGCCGACTCTGCCCCGGCCGGAAGCACTCACGGTGCTGCCTGCTGAGCTGGGGACTGGGACCACCCGGTGAAGAAGGGAAGAAGGGGCAGAGCTCACTCCAGGACCAGGACCCAGGCTTAGACCAGAGACCCCGCATCCAGGAGAAGGGGAAGGAGGCCGGCTCTCCATCCCGCAGCTCAGGAGCCGAATTCCCCTCCACTGCTGAAGCAAAGAGGTAAAATCAAGGACCAATAAGTGGGTTTTTTATCAAACTAAAAAGCTTCTTCACAGCAAAGGGGACAGTCAAGAATGGGAAGAAAATCTGTGCCACCCGCACCTCAGACAGAGCTCTAAGCTCCAGGATGCACAAAGAACTCAAAAAACTCAACACCAAAAAACCAAATGACCCAAGGGAAAAATGGGCAAAGGAACTGAACAGACACTTCACACAAGAAGACAACAAATCTATGAAAAAAAAAAAAATGCTCAACATCTCTAGCAATTAGAGAAATGCAAATCAAAACTACCCTGAGATTCCATGTCACTCCAGTCAGAATGGCAATTATCAAGAAGACAAGCAAAATTAAATGTTGGTGAGGATGTGGGGGAAAAGGCACACTCATATATTGCTGGTGGGACTGCAAATTGGTGCAGCCACTCTGGAAAGCAGTATGGAGATTCCTTGGAAATCTGGGAATGGAACCACCATTTGACCCAGCTATCCCTCTCCTCTGTCTGTACCCAAAAGACTTAAAAACAGCACACTACAGGGACATAGCCACATCGACATTTATAGCAGCTCAGTTCACAATAGCTAAAGTGTGGAGCCAACCTAGATGCCCTTCAGTAGATGAATGGATAAAAAAAATGTGGCATATAGACACAATGGAATATTACTCAGCATTAAAAGAGAATAAAATCATGGCATTTGCAGGTAAATGGATGGAGTTGGAGAAGATCATGCTAAGCGAAGTTAGCCAATTCCAAAAAACCAAATGCTGAGTGTTTTCTCTGATATGAGGATGCTGATCCATAATGGAGATGGTGGGGGCCATGGGAGGAACTTCAGACAGGGCAAAGGGGAGGGAAGACGGTGGAATGAGATGGACATCATTACCCAAGTACATGCATGAAGACACGAATGCAGGTGTGACTCTACTTGTGTACAACCAGAGACGTGGACAGCCGTGCTCTAGGAGTGTGCTGTGAATGGCAATGCATTCTGCTGTCGTGTAGAGCAAACTAGAATAAATAAGTCAATAAATTTTAAGACATACACTCCATGTCATGAATCCCTAACAAGAACACATAGAAAAGGAGAGAGCGAGGGCTGGCCCTCAGCAGCACCAGACCCCTGACCGGGCCTTGCACATGTGCAGGCCCCCCCAGGAGGACCCGCCGTGCCCTCCCCGGCCCCTCCACGCAGCCACAGGCCACCCGCCTGTCCCTTCACTTCCAGCCACCGTCTCCCATCAGCAGGGGCTCCGGGCAGGAGGACCTGCCTGGGCTCTGAGGCTGCCCCACCGAGGCCAAGCACCAAGGGCCTCCAGGGGCCTTTGCAGAAGAGGCTCCAGGTGCCCATCCTAGGAGCGGCTCCCCTTTAACAGGGGCCGCGGTGCCCCTCGGCCGTGGGATTGTGCGTTTTCTTGATTGTCGCTGACTCGTATTCTCGACCTTCCATGACCTTTGCTGAGAGCATAAAGATCTACCCTGCAGGGGCTCCGGGCACCCACCCTGCCACTGCTGCCCACGCCCATGTCCCATCAGGTCCCCATCTCACTACAGACGCCACTTCCTCTGCGCTTGGGCTTGTTCCTGGTCCTGGAAATCAGTTCTGCACGTCATTTAGAAGGCCACCGAAGGCCGTTGGTGGCTCACCCACAGACGCACGGAGCCATGCACCTGCCTTGACTCGGGCCAGGGGGTTCCCAGGAGCATGGCTCCTGCCAGAGACCGCGTGCCTCCCCCCAGGGGGAAAAGGCCTGCTAAGCCTAGTTTCCACACAGGGTCAGGGGACAGGTGTCAAGGTCAGAATAACCTCCAAGGTTGCTGGAAGGTTAACCGGGGAAACCTGGGCCTGGTGTGGGGCTTCGAGCAGAGCATCTGCTGGCCTGTGTGACAGCTGGGTTCCACCCCAGCCCTGCAAAGAAAGCTACTTGGGCGCCCAGTGTCTGGCACACATCAGGCCCCCAAGGGCAGCCATCACTGTCTCACCCAAGAAACCCAAGCCCATCATTGGGCCCCAAGGCTGTGTCCATGTTCTTACCTTGCTCAACAGCCCCGGGTGAACCTCTCTGTGCTCCCCCATGGTGCTCCTGTCCCCGGGGAAACCATCTCCTTCTGATAGACCTCCAATAATGGATCCCCTAGGGCAGACAGCATGGGGGACACCCGAATGTCCACCACCCCAGCTTCTTTGCTGACAGTGTCCCACCTGCCGCTCCATCAGGCCACACTTAGAGGTGTGGACACCAGCCACCACCTGAGGTCCAGAGGGTCTTCGTGAATGGAAATTCAGACCAGGCCCAGAGGGACGGCCCACTGCGCCCAGGGAGGAGGCCTGCACTGAGGGCTCTTGTGCCCAGCATGGTCCTGGGAGGTGGGCTGTGGGCACTGGGGTTCTTCACTGACCAGCCCAGCACTGGGCTTGGGTGGCTGAAGACGGCACTCGGTGGCCATCAGAGTGGCTGGGGCTTCTCACAGCATGGCCAGAGCCTCAGGAGAACCCGGCTGCATGGTGCTGGCCCAGCCCCAGAAGTCACAGCGTCACCGTGCAGGTCCCAGCTGTCACAAGGCAGCCCAGATCCAAAGGCACAAGATACAGACCCCACCTGTCAGCAAGAGGAGACTCCAGAACTCGTGACACTTCTGCAGAAACAACTGTGAAAAAGCAGCCCTCTTCCCGTCCCTAGGTATAAGGAAAGCGTAGGTCTGGACGCCAAAGTGCACACCAAGAAAGAGGCCGACCGAGAGGCAAAGGCTGAGGGGAGGTCGAGTCATGATGGCTTCATCTCTGTGCCTGGATCCAGCCATGCCTGACGCTGTCATTCCCAGATATTCTGGTTTCGTGAGTCAACCTCCCATCTTCTCCCTTTCAGCCTCTTCTGAGCTGCGCTTCTGTCACTTGTGAACAACAGATCATAGCATCCATGATGAGTGCCCAGGGTCTCTTTGAGACCTTGCTGTCATACCAACATCAGCCAGTGCAATCCAGAATATTCTTTTTTTTTAATCAAATCTTCCCTGGCTGGAGGCCATGAGCTCCGAAACGAGAGAGATGGAGACATTTCACATTTGTTCCAGCTCATAAAACCTTTCAAGCCGACACCTCCCTTCCATTCTGTCACTGCAATTTTTAAAATAAAATGGGGAGTTAAAGTGTTTCTAAGCAACAAGTTACACACGTGAAGTGGGAGGAGGAGTCAGAGGGTCTCGCGGGTTGAGGCCGCTTCCATCCTGCCCTGAACCCGCCACGCACGAGGCCCCACGGGAGGAGGAAACCAGGGTCCGGCTGCTTGGATTCCTCTCTGGTGCGAAGGCAATAAACACCCTGGATATTCGCCAGCTGCGACGCTCGGCCCAGGCACGTGGGTGAGCCTGTGCTGCTGACAGACTTCTGTGACCAGCCACAGCTCTGGCCATCGAGTGCAGTTCCCCTGTGTCGTGGGTCACCACAACTCAGCGCCTCAAGACCAAGCGGATCTGAGTGGGACGGAGACTCCGCTGGGGAGAAGAAAGGCTCTGCCCAGGCTTGGTGACCACGGCTTTATCTGGGCTTGGTGACCCTGGCTCAGCCAGGCTGTGTCGGTGCCGCTGTGCATCTAAAATGGTCAAAGGGGTACATTTCCCATTTTTCTGAAAATGCAAATTTAACTCCCAGTTTCCCGGGCAGAGGTCCAGGCAGGTGCAGGCTGGGCCCCCATGACGGGAGCCCAGGAGTGTCCCTCAGGGGTCTCCTGGGCACCAGGATCCTCCTCCAGGCTCACCAGGTGCTGGCAGGGTGCAGGGCATTGCCCCACGAGGGCGGACATCTGTTCCCTGGTTGGCTGTCCCCAGGGCTGTCCGGCGTCCTCAGCCACCTTTCTGGTCACCAGGCCCCTCCCTCTGCAAGGTGCAGCCACGGAGCCCATCTCTCGCCCCCCGTCCCTGACACTGTGGCCCTGAGACTTCTCAGTCTCCAGCCTGCAGACCTTCACTTATTTAAAAGGCTCAGATGAGGAGCTCAAGGCAGCCTCGGTGACCCCTGGGCTGGATGGTCTCCTTGCTAGGGCAACGCGCCACGGCCAGTGGCTTGGGACAGGAGCTCACCTCCCGCCGTCGGGAGCAGCTGGGGTCCTGGGGAGGCCCCTGGGGCCAGGCCCTGCCCTCCCTGCCACATCTTCTTGCACAGGAACCAGAGGCAGCTGGGCCCTGCTCCTTCCCGGAGGGACTCATGCCACCCACAGGGCCTGGCTCTCAGGTCCAGTCGCCTCTGGAGGCCACTCGACACATGAATGGAGGGGCATCATCACGGAGCCGTCACCCTGCTGCCTTCAATTCAGCCCTACGTCAGGGGTGACCCCGTCTCAGGAGCGACCTTGTGGCCCGAGGATGACTCAGGGTGTGCACATGGGGAGAGGGCCCTGGAGGCAACCTGCGGGTCTGTCCCCACAGCCCCTGGCCCCAGGGCCTCGCACCTGAGCACAGACCCCACAGCCTTCGTGGCTCTGGTCCACAGGAGATGTGCCACTCACGCACCGCCATCCACTGGCCACTTGTCACAGCCAGGAACAGCCAACAGCCCAGACGTCCACCGCAGAGAAAGGATGCAGGGTGCACTCAGGCCCCGGGGCCATACAACAGGGAAGTGACTGTGGGTGCCCATCGGGGTGCCCTGGGCGGCAGCAGCTGATGACACACATGTGGACGGCAGCCTGCATGCTGGGTTCGAGCAGCAGTGGCCTCGGGAGAGGGAAAGGGTCTCAGGGAGGGATGCACCCACGGTCATGGTCCCTTTCTTTAGCTGGGAGTGGGTGCAGGGTTCACTGGGACCCTCTCCCCTTGGCATGTCGGGGACATTTCCCAGTGTCAGTGAGAGCAGGAGGTGGGAGCTGGACGTCCCTCCCCACCACTGCCCGGGGCCATGCAGGGGAGACTTGGGCGCCAGGAGCTCTGGGTGGGTCAAGGAACATGGGGAGGGACCCGCCACTGTCATCTGGGGTCTTAAACACACCAGATTCTCGACTCTGATGAAGCCACCACCACAGGGAGAGCACACCATGTCCACTTCCTCCTGCTGACAGACTGGCTGTGACTCAGGGGGACACAAGGCACGACGGGCCATCACTGGGGCCAAAGAGCAGCAGACACCTCACAGCATGACCAGGGGACAACAGGTCATGAGCCTCAGGGACAGTCCAATATGGGAATCCCTGCCCACCTATCCAAGGACCTGGTGGCAAAGCCCACGTCCCTGGAGCCAGGGGGACCCAGGTGGCCACTTCTCAGCCATGTGACCGCGGAAAGCTCCTCGCTCTCTGGGCTGCCATCTTCAGGGTGTTTGTGAGGCATGTCCACAGCAGCAGGAAGCTGGACAGAGCCAGGTGACCCCCAAGATGGGGTGGTGATAAAAATAAGCTCGGCCACGGAGCCCACCCACGGTGAGACGCTGGGCCTCCAAAAGGGAGCGGGGTCTCTCCAGGCCAGCAGGAGGCACAGGCTGCCGAGAAGGAGGCCGGGACGAGCTGTGGGGACCCTGAGGTGGTCACACTTCTGTCTGATGAGGCGAGTGACCGGCTGCTGCAGCTGGGGGCTGCTCAGACCCTAAATCGTGGGGCTCGACACACCACCTCACCCCTTCCCCATAATTCACACCCTGGACTTGGCCCCAGGGATGCCTCACTGCAGAGACTGATGCCCCCGGTAACTGCGCGCTTCCCAGGCCACATCACCCACGCCCGGGGTCTTCCTGGGTCCTTCTAGAAGCTAGTAAAATGAAGGCCGGGCGCAGAGGCCCAGACCCAGATTCCGAGGGTGTGGCTGCCGAAGCTGGTTCCTTCCCCACTTTCCCCGAGTCTGAAATCTCAGGGAAGCATTTCAATGTCCTCTACAACCCCACTGGGCAGGCTGCGTGCCCAGGCTTCGTCCTCGGGCCACCCCACCTCCAAAGCAACACCAGGTGCCCCGACCCATGGCCAGCCACCCTCTGCGCCCTCGCTGCCTCCCGCGGGCACCTCTGGGCTTCACCCCTGCCAAGGCCTCGCCCTCCCCAGACATGAGGGCTGGTCCTGCTGAGGGAGCCACCCTCTCCTGCTGCAGCCCAAGGCCAGGCCCTGGGTTCCTCCTGGCCAGGGCTCCTGGGTTCCCCACACCCCTGAGTCCCATGGAACCACTTCCTTGTGCTCTGAAAGAACGTGATTATGTCCCGTTTGCTGCTTCTGCTGTAGGCGACAGCCAGCCCCTCCCCTGCCCTCCTCCCTCCCCGAGAACCAGGGTCCCCTCCCAGGCCTCCCTGCAGCCCCACGTGCTGCCCACTGGAGCCCTCTCCTGGGCCCTTGGTCTCTTCCAGGTGTGTGGTGACGTCCTGTGACTGTTCTGGCCAATGAGACAGGAGTTGTCCCTCAGGGCAGGAGGACGATGGCAGGTGCAGGGTCCTCCCTGGGCCTTGGCTCCCAGCAGCAGAGCAACATGGCCACCCCAGCAGCCTGGTCCCTGAGTGAGGGCCACACGGAGCAGAGCCCCTCACCAGCCTGTGGGGGACACGTGGGTGGAGCACGGCAGTGACCTTATCTTAAGCCGCTGAGATTCGAAGGAAGCTGCTCCTCCATTGACCCTCACTGACAACGCCTCCGTCCAAACAGGGGGGCACCTTCGGCCTCCGGGGGCAAAGGCAAGGCCCAAGCAGCCTCCGGCCCCGTCCACGACGAGTGCTGTCCTGGAGGACCCTGGGCGACTTCCAGCCACCGCTCCTTCCCAGTTCCGAGGCTTATGGGTGAGGAGAGGAGGGACAGGCCACTCAAGACGGGGATCAGGCAACCCTGCCCCTGAGGGGAGTCATGAACTTCAAATCAGCCACTGTGCAGGCGGTTCCCAGCCGGCAGCGGGGGGGCCTCGGCAGGGTCAGAGGCTAACACCTCACTGCACCCAAGCGACACCTTCACTGAGGCGCACCTGGGAGTTCTTTCCATGCTGGGATTGAGTTTATGATGAACCGTCCCGTCGGGGGTTCCCAAGACCACCCACATCTGGCGCTGGGCTAGAAGGCCCCCAGGGCTCAGCACACAGTGGTCCTGACGGCTACGTGACCCACACAGTGGTCCCGATGGCCGCGTGATCCACACAGTGGTACTGACGGCCACGTGATCCACACAGTGGTCCTGACGGCCGCGTGATCCACACAGTGGTCCTGACGGCCGCGTGATCCACACAGTGGTCCTGACGGCCGCGTGATCCACACAGTGGTCCTGACGGCCGCGTGATCCACACAGTGGTCCTGACGGCCGCGTGATCCACACAGTGGTCCTGACGGCCGCGTGATCCACACAGTGGTCCTGACGGCCGCGTGATCCACACAGTGGTCCTGACGGCCGCGTGATCCACACAGTGGTCCTGACGGCCGCGTGATCCACACAGTGGTCCTGACGGCCGCGTGATCCACACAGTGGTCCTGACGGCCGCGTGATCCACACAGTGGTCCTGACGGCTATGTGATCCCCAAAGTGGCACTGATGGCTATGTGATCCCCAAAGTGGTCCTGACGCCTACGTGATCCACACAGTGGTCCTGACGGCCGCGTGATCCCCAAAGTAGTACTGATGGCCACGTGATCCACACAGTGGTACTGATGGCTATGTGATCCCCAAAGTGGTACTGATGGCCATGTGATCCACACAGTGGTACTGATGGCCAAGTGATCCACACAGTGGTACTGATGGCCATGTGATCCACACAGTAGTCCTGACAGCTGCGTGATCCACATAGAAGTACTGATGGCTATGTGATCTCCAAAGTAGTACTGATGGCTAAGTGATCCACACAGAGGTACTGATGGCTACGTGATCCACACAGTGGTACTGATGGCCATGTGATCCACACAGTGATACTGACAGCTGCGTGATCCACACAGTGGAACTGACGGCCGCGTGATCCACACAGTGGTACTGACGGCCATGTGATCCACACTGTGGTCCTGACGGCTGCGTGATCCACACAGTGGAACTGATGGCTGCGTGATCCACATAGAGGTCCTGATGGCTGCGTGATCCACACAGTGGTACTGATGGCTATGTGATCCCCAAAGTAGTACTGATGGCTATGTGATCCACACAGTGGTACTGATGGCTATGTGATCCCCAAAGTGGTACTGATGGCTATGTGATCCACACAGTGGTACTGATGGCCATGTGATCCACACAGTGGTACTGATGGCCATGTGATCCACACAGTGATCCTGACGGCTGCATGATCCACACAGAGGTACTGACGGCTACGTGATCCACACAGTGGAACTGACGGCCACGTGATCCACACAGTGGTACTGACGGCCACGTGATCCACACAGTGGTACTGACGGCTGCGTGATCCACACAGTGGTACTGATGGCTCCCTCCTCCTCTACCCTCCATGAGGGTTGCACAGAGCAATCTGCTCCCCTGGGACAGAAATACCACAGCACGTATGTGATGATTCTGCCCAGGAAAGACCGTGAGGGACCCTGTGCTCCAAGTTCTCACTGGCAGACACTCAGGTGGCCCCCTCTGGCAGATACCCAAATCCCAGACTCCTCGAAGGAAAGCAGCTCACCAGGAGTCTCCCAGGAGTCTGGGTATGGGCAGGAACCGTGGGACAGGATTACCTGTAGGGACAGCTCCAGGGTCAGGTTCCGGGCCACAGGCTGGCCTCCATGAGGACAGCAGCCTCCGCCCTGCCAGGGTGAACTCCATGCACACCTTCCACAGCCTGGGCAGACCTCACTGTCCAGGATCTCCACAGACAGGTGGAGCCGGCCAACCACAGATGATCACATGGTACTGATGGCCACGTGATCTACACGTGGAGCCTTGGGGGGCATTGACCAGCTGGCCAGCCCCTGCCCTCAATCCAGGATGGCAAAGTGTGTGTAGCGAAGGCCCCAAGGCCCAGCACCAGTGGGCATGTCTGCACCCCATGGCCCCCCTTCCTGTGAGGCAGGCAGGCCCAGAACCCTCCCCACGCTGGGCCAGGGGGGGCCATCTGTGCTGAGGCAGAGTGGCCAAGCAGGCCTCCCTCTGGGTGATCTCCCACCTGGGCAGGACTGGGCCGTCATAGGTCTTCAGAGGAGGACGCTCAGGAGTATGTCTCGGCCACTCCTCCAGGTCAGCACCCTGATCTGGGTTGACCTTCTCGCTCACTCCCTCCCTCCCTGGTCTCCAAAAGGGAGCTCAGTGGCCTTGAGTAGCCAATGCTACCTAAATGTGCACAAGGAAAGAGCTGGCCAAATACACCGAAAGCCCCAGGGCTTTTAAAGTGAGGGAGATTCACGTGTATTGATGTGGAAAGACGTCCTTACTGACAGTTAAGTTTTTGAAATTAAAAACCAAGTTGGGGCTGGGCTGGTGGCTCAGTGGTACAGCCCTCACCTGGCGCAGGTGAGGTCCTGGGTTTGAGTCTCAGCATGATAAACATATTGTGTCCATCTACAACTAAAAACATTAAAATCAGGTTCATTGTCATTTAAAAACAAAGAGAATTCACAGAAAGATCTGGGTTTCTTGATAAAGGAAATATGTTCCATTCTGCAGACCAAACGGCCTCTGTTGGAGCCACACACCGCGGTGCTCTCCTGAGACGCTGACCCAGGCACAGATGAGATGATGCGGCTGTTTTCCAGTAAAACTTGACCTGTAGCTCGCAGTGGGGCGGACGCAGCCCAAGCCCTGCTCTGGACGTACCTCCTCCCCAGGCCGCCTGGGAGGAGGGGCCACAAGCTCCGGCCACTTTTAAGACACGGAGGAGAGGTGGCCACGGGGCGGGGCGAACCCAGCGTTCCCGACTTTGCCCATCAGAGACGCCAGCTCCGTGTGGACACATCTTTTAGAGACACCAGAAATCCAGATTCTTATAAAAACTCTCTGTAAAAGGCGGCCACTGGCCTCACTTTGAGAACACCTGGCTCCCAGGGCTGCCACAGCCACTGACCGCACCCTGGGGGGCTCAGGACAGCAGACACTCATTCTCTCACATTTCTAGAGGCCAAACCAAGGCATTGGCTGGGCCGTGCTGGCTGCAGAGGCCGGGGCAGACCCGTCCACGCCCCCCTCTTCCCTGTGGGGCGCTGGCAGTCCTGGGTGACCTCGGCGGTGGACACAGGGCCTGATCTCGGCCCCAGTCTTCACATGGCCTCCTTCTCTGTGCCCGTCTGTCCCCTCTTCATGACGAGGTCATCAGCCACACTGCACTGGGGCCCACCCTAACGACCTCGTCCTAACTGGACTGTGACTGCAAGACCCTCTTTCCAGCCAGCTCTCCTTCCCGGGGCCTCGAGGTGACACTCCCTGACACCAACCTGCGGTGCCTGGAAAGCAGCTCACAGACTCGCTGTCGCCAACCTCGTCATTAAAACCTGATGCAGCAAGCAGGTGCCTGGAGGCCACTCTGTGAGGATCGGAAGTTATGCCCAGATGGACTCTCCAGGGGGCTTCACCTCCCGACCGGTGACAACCAATCCCTCGAGCAGTCCCCCTCTCCAGACCAAAGTCCCCGCCGCCTCTGGGAGGGCCCGCTGGCTTCCCTGGCTCTCTGACAATGGCTACTGCACCAGCTGTCAGGGGGACCCCAGGCCACCATTATGTGACTGACAGCCACACCAGCAGGGGATAGGTCAAAGCCAAGGGCGAAAGCCAGCCTTGCTTGACTGACAGACGGCCCCCCAGGCACAAGGAGCCTGCCGCAGACATTCTCACCCTCCCCATAGAAAAGCTGCATCCTCTCGCCCCCACCCCGCCCCGCCACTCAGCCTGACTGACACCCAGCAGCCTCCAGACGCCAGGTCAAGCACAGCCCAGGGCCAGATCATCAGAGGTCTATCTAATGGTCATTAGAGGAGTGTGGGGCCAGAGAGTCTACCGAATCTGATGGCTCTGTTCTAATTAGCCAGACGCCCACTGTGGCTGTGGAGCCGGCACCGTGATCAGACCTGCAGGTGCTCGGTGCTCGGATAACACCTGCTGCTGGCAGCTGGAGCAGCTGACCCTGTCAAGGTCAGAACAGAGCCAGGGCCATCTCAGCCCTGGGCATGAGGCCGCGCTATTCCCCTTCATCCTGTATCCAAACAACCAGCAGATGCAGACCACGCACCCAGAGAAGAGCACGCCACCACACAGAGCTCAGTCCTCGCTTAGGACGCTGCCTACCGGAGTCGAGATCCACGGCGGCCACCAAGAGGACGTTTGTCATCGTCACTGATGTTTACCTTTCCTTTTTTTTTTCCCCAAAGCTTTCAAAGGTTGCAAAATAGCAGAATGATAACAAGCCCCAAAGCTAGAAGGGAGGACGTGGTCAGCATCGGTTCAAATTCTGACCCACCTCAGAGTTACCGTGATCTAGGAAACTGACCTTAGGTACTGGGAGGGCTCCACTAACACCTCCCGGAAGAGAGCGCCTGGGTGAAACCCTGTGCTGGTCCCCGAGGGACAGACAAGGAGGAGGGAGACCTCAGAGGGCCCCAAGTCAAGGAGGAAGACCCCCCATGGAGGGCTATCACGGTGACAGGGCTGAGCCCCCACGCAGGCCCCGAGAGCTGAGTCTCCACTGGGCTGTGACCAGGGCTCCAAGGACACAGAGACTGGGCAGCTGAAGCTCCGAGCTGGCCCGGGGTGGGCAGGTGGGTGGCGGCCTGAGGACTGGAGGTGTTCACTTCACCTGTGACATGTAAGTTGTGGCATCAAGTTGTCTGTGCAGAAGGGGACCTTAGGACCCCTGCAGGTGACACCTCTCTTTCCTTCCCAGGTCCCCAACAGATTAAAAGAGGCAGAGATCACTGTGAAATTAGTATGGGGACCGTCACCCCTCTGCTTACAGGAAGGCAGAAACCCTCTGTACGTCCCCAGCCCAGAGCTGGGCAGCTAGCGATGGCTGCAGGCAGCAGCAAGGACCTAACAGCACACGCCCCCACCCAGCTGGCAAAACCGAGCGTGGTGACACGTGCCAACCAGGCTGCAGAGCCACCAACACCCCCGGGTCACCAGGCTGCACAACCACCGTGGGAAACGGCCTAGCCCATCTCCTGGAGCTGAAGATGCGAGGAACCTGGAGCCGGGTCCTGGAGCTCCCCCACGTGTGTGTCACACAAACACGATGCTCACAGCAGCCTGTGGACAGAGCAGGAAGCTGGCAGCGGCCCAGATGCCCATCCATGGGAAAATGGGGAGCCGTCCACATTCTGCCATGGACGAGCACAGGCCCGGCTAGGTCCCACCTCACAGGACATGGATGGTCCCCAGGGAATGGGTAGTGGCAGAGCAGCCACACAAAGGCCACCCGTAGTGCAGAGCACCTTTCAGGGACAAAAACACAGAGGAACGAGAGGCACTATATTCAGAGAGAGGCTCTTTCTGGGCGGAGGGCAGGGAAGGGCACAGAGAGGGCTGCAAAGTGGAGGAGACACACAGCCCCGTCCAGCCAGAACACTCCTCCCGAGGGGGGCATGAGTTGGACTGCGCTACCCCGAGAGAAGGAACTTGAGACGTGGGGAGGTGGACGTCAGGGCTCCCCCAAGAACCTCAGCGTCTGCCCCACGTACAAGGAATGACAGGTCCCCTGCAGTTTCCTCAAACTAAGGGTCCCGGGCCTGGCTACTTGGTGGTTGTATTCCTGATGCTCAGTTTATAAAGATGATTTTGCTTCTATTTAAAAAAAAAAAAAGTCATGAACATATATACACAGGGTCCCATGGGCAGCTTCCTGGATACCCTGTGAAAGAGAGCATCCACTGACCTCTCCAGTGGCCTCCTGACCCTGACCCTGACATGAGGCCGCGTCTGCCCCAAGATGATGCTGAAACGCACGCAGGCGCCCCTCTCTGCCTGCCCCACTCACCCTGAAAAGGGAGGGGCAAGGTCTACAGCAGGGACAGTGATGACCTGCCAGGCAAGGCCACCGTGAGAAATTAGTCCTTAATGTGTCCGGCGCTTTTTCCTCTCGCTGGGTCATTTAATAATGCGAGGACGAGCTCCTTCCCTCCGCCTTCAGCTCCCCATCGCCATGGAGACGATTGTGAATCAGCAATCATAAATAAAAATAAGCCAACGGCACTCGCCCGCGCCACATGCCACTTGGAAGTGGTGCCAACTGGATTTTATTTTTTCCTTCAGAGCGCGCACGGGAGCTCAAGCAACCAGGACGCCCCCTGAGGAACAGAGCCACCTGGCACCTGCTTAGGGACAGCGCTGGGCCCTCGGGGTCAGGGGCCAGGCCTGGCTGCCTCTCACCACCCGTGCCTGAGTGGGAGGATCCAGCCCTGGGGGTCAAGGAGGCCCTGGACACCTGTGCTTTGTGCTGAGGGACGAACTGACCCCCAACATCACCCACAGAGGCTCCCTGCAGATCCATGAGCCCCTGGCTGGGCATCCAGAGCTGCGGCACCTCGGCCCCTGCCAGCCTCACTCCCGCTCCCACCACCAATATGGAGGACGGTCTACGGAAGGGCTTCTGGGGACACCGGGACCCACAGTTAGGAAGTTGTCCCATCTTCATCGCTAGCAATCCCGAGACGGGCAGGCACCTGAGTTGCTGGTAGCAGGTGGCTGACGTTTGGCTAATGGTCCTTGTTACCCAAGAGGCGGCAGGTCCCAACTGAGAGCCCTCGGTAGGCCACAGCGCCCAGCTCCGTCTCTGTCCTGAAGGTTTCTGGCTACAGAGGCAAGGGGCATCCGGCTTTAGATCTGTGCTGCGAGTCTGGTTTCAGCATCAGCATGTCTCAGGCGATGAGGAGGCTTCACTATTAAAAACACAGAGCAGGAGAAAACTCCAGCTGTGGCCCGAAACACCGAGCAAAAGCAAACAGGTCATGAAGTCAGCGCATGTGAAGCTGACGGCTGGGAGCACGTTCTCCTCCCGGGAGCCCCAGGCCTCCCGCTGTCCACATGCTGGCCATGCACGTGGCCTGAGGTTCAAGGTGCTAGGAAGACAGAGGACCATGGGGGACAGACCAGATGCGCAAGCCAGGGTAAGCCGAGTGCCGCCTCGGGAAGGGCACATCCTGGCTTCTCTCGGGCCTGGCAGACCATGGTGGCTGCAAACACCCAGGACCAGGAGACCAAGACTCGGGACAGCCCTTCCACCTCCCCACGCCCTCGCCCATGGCAGACACGGCCAACCAACCATGAGCTTCCCCCCACGTCACAGTGCTGGCTAGCCACCTGAGTAGTGGGGTGAGGTCCTGTGGCCATCCCTGGAGGAGCTCCTGCCAACTTGCAGTACCCTGGGGAGTGCGGCCTGGGCAATAGGACATCAAATGCCAGACTCGGCCTGAAGCCAGCTGGGCAGAGCTGGGCAGTGGCCCCAGAACACCACCGGTGAGCAGCACAGGGGAGCAGAAGTCTGGTGTGTCTGTCAGTCCCGGGGCTGAAGGGGCAGCCCCTCCACAGGTGCACTTGATCCTGAGCACATGATTTCCAGAGGCATTCTGTGTACTTCTGCAGCCTCGGTACAAGAACCCTGAGGCCCTCAGTATCCCCTGACCTTGCCATAGTTACTATGGCAACATAACAAACTGCCCCACCCCTGATGGCCTAGGATGGTGATCACTGCATTCTGTTGGTGGGTTCCATGGGTCAGGAATCAGGATGGGGACAGCTTTGGTCTACCCCGGGTGCCTGGGGCTCAGGGAAAACTCTGAGTCCAGAGGTGATTCCAAGACAGTTTCCCCACACACAGCTCCAGGACCCCGGGGGGCAGGCTGAGGGCAGCTGGGACTCTCGGAGGAACAGCTGCACATGGCCCATTACCCTGGGGCGGCCTCAAGATAGAGCCTGGGCCACTCGGTGCCCCAACAAACAAGGCCAGAGCCCAGTGCCCTTGAGGACCCCCTTCAGGAGATGTATGTCCGTTCTCTATTTGTCACAGAGGTCACAAGGCCACCCAGACTCAGGGGAGGGGACAGATTCCTCTTCACAGAAATGATGTACAAGAGTTCAGGACAGGGGTTTAAAGCCACCCCAAACACGTTTCTGAGAACTGAGCATCGTATCTAAGGAAATAAGCACTCAGACGTGATAATGAAAATCTACCAAGAGCTCAGAAATGAACCATGACGTCAGCCTGGGGCAAACGTCCTTAACGCACAGAAGTGTTTTAACAAAACGCCAAGTGGAAACAGCTGTTTTAACTGCCACACTGCAGTTCCACGTCCTTCCTTGGAGCAACCGCACATCCTTTCTGGGAATAAGTGGATTCAAACACTTTAATACAGAGGGAAGCCCTATTCACACGCCAGTCGGAGCTCCATTAGCACCCATCGTCCCCGAAGTTGAGCAGGTAATTGGAGACTCTCGACTTGACTTTTTCTAAATTACAATAATCACTATGGCTGATGGCACGGAGAGAAAAAAAGCCTCACATATCATCGGTGGGGAATGTCAACAGATAATCTCTCTAAAACGTAATTTGGCAACTCAAAGCAAAACACCAAAAAATATTCACATCCTTAACCCAGTGATTGTACTTCTAAGAATTTATAAGAATCAGCAATACAAGAAAATTCACTGGGATGAACCTATGGCAGTGAGAAATCAGCAAAAACCCAACTGCTCAAAATGACGGGATGACTCAATGAGATCTGCCTCCGCAGTGAAGTACCACGGTCTTCCAAGTCCACACCTGGATGATGCAGAAGACATCAGAACGTGTTCAAAATCTCCCGTAAAGTGGAAGAAAAATGAGCTGTAAGCCTACACATCTGGGGTCATCATCCAGTGATCTGCATGTGTGTGTGTGTTTGTGCACATGTGTCAACATGTGTAGAAAGCAGACTGGGAGGAAGAACATCCAGTGTGCTCTCTTGCACGGCTCTGGTTTGTATCCTTTATGTTTTTCCGTATTGTCTAGATTTTCAGTATTTCTCTTAACATTCAGAGCGAGGGGAAGAATGCTTTCTAAGAATTTTCAAGAGGACTGATGATCTGGCCTTTACAACTCACTGAGTGCTTTATAATTGGGGGGTGGGAATACCTTGGGTTTGTGGACACTTTCAGTTACTAGTACAGAGCAGGAATTGAAGGACAACCAGCCAGGCCCACGCCTTGGCACAGCAGCCTGCAATACACTCAAGGCCCAGCAGGAGGCAGTGTCTGCCTGGGTGGTGCTAACTTGACTCATGCACTGAGCTCTCTCTGGGCTGAGCATGGGATGGCAGCACAGTTACGACTGAGATGCAGCCACACTTTTAGGTCATCCAGCAAGGAAGCCTGAGCTCTGAGCTTCCCCAGACAGTGGAAGGGGTTTGGCTCTATCTCTATCCCCTCACTCCCCCAGGAACCAAGTATTCATTGGACAGAAGCCACCTGGGCTCTAAGAGAAGGCACGTTTTCATCCGTCTGTCCATTCCACAAAGACTTGGCACCCACAGTGTGCCGGGCCCTGGACAGACACCAAGAACAGGATGGGCACTGCTCCTCACCTTGTGCGCGAGTACACAGTCCAGTTAGGTGGGAAGAGCACTGAACCAGTAATAACAATATAGCTTGGAACCCGAGGAGGGAGAGCCTAACAGAGTCTAGCCTGCAGCTGAAAATGGAAGGAACTGGTACAGCCAGAGGGTCGAGGGGGCAAAGAAAGGAACAGTAGCCTAGACCGGAGGAAACCAGTTGTGCTGAGGGCAGCGAGAACTGAAGTTCAGCGTGGAGTGTCAGCGAGAGCCGAGATGGCAGGGGCCAGACCCCACGGGGTTGGAGGAGTCTCCAAGGAGGAAGTGGCATCTGTGGTTTTTGTCCTGGGACAGGGACACCCTGACAAACGTGCCCTCGGGTAACGTAGTTAAAGCTCCCACCCGCCTTGCCACCCGCAGAGGTCCTCGCAGCAGCTGTCCAGCGCAGGTGAGTTTCAAGTAACCGCTGCCACCTACCCTCTTTTCCATCCTCCTGAGAGTCTGCAGAGGGCAGGCTGGAGCTGGAGGGACCTCAGGGCCCTGCAGCTGGGCCAGCCGCGCGCCCATCACCAGAACCTTCCGGCGACTGCCCCACGGGGCGGGGACGGCGGCTGTGTCTGTGGGGCTGTGGCCACGTTGCAGTGAGGGTTCCGTCTGGGTCCCAGCAACCGTCCTGCGCGCATGAGCCTCAGCGCAGGCCGCGGACCCCTCGGGGCCCAGGCGGGGGCGTTCGCAGCTGGGCTGGGCGGACAGAGTCCCAGCCTCCGCACGAGGACGCACCGGTGCGCGGTTCTGCGGTCCCCGCTCCGCCGCTCGCGCCCTGCAGGGAAGAACTACGCCTCCCAGGTGGCCTTGCACAGCAGCCCGGCCCCGCCTCGCCGCCCTCCGCCCTGTCGTCGCAGCCGAGTCCGCCCTCGCGGGCCCGAAGCTCCTCGCTGCCCGCTGCTGCCGGCTGCCCCAAGCTCTCGGCCCCAGCCGGCGCATGCGCAGAGCTGGACAGCGAGGGACTTGA
The DNA here is from genome assembly GCF_045843805.1 of Urocitellus parryii. NCBI lineage: Eukaryota > Metazoa > Chordata > Mammalia > Rodentia > Sciuridae > Urocitellus > Urocitellus parryii. The sequence goes on from NC_135533.1 coordinate 133,827,033, forward strand.
CCCCTGGACAGCGCTCCCTCCGCGTCTAGGGCGCACAACCCCAGGTGTGCTGCGCTGCGCCCCAAAGCAGGCTCGGCAGGACTGGTCCCCCTCATGCAGCCTGGGCTGGGTTTTCCCTCCTTCCGTTTCCTCTTCCCAGTTGCCCCATCCACTGCCTTTGAGGCCATTCCCAAAATATGTCCTGCACAGCACACCAGCACAACGTCGCACTGGGGACCCAAAGAGCAGAGTTCAGGAAAGGGGCGTTTCCTGCGTAGTGCAGGCAACTTCCCAGACGCCTGCGGAGGACAGCCTCCCCAGCCTCCCTGCCTCCCCCTTCTCCTGCTGTGGAGTGTGGGAGGCTCAGTGGAGGCTGGACCTGGGACCAGGAAGGGAGGCCCACCCTCAGAAATGGCCAGGAGCTGGCAGGGATTGCAAGCTGGGCAGCCCTGCCGTGATGCCTCCTTCTGCCCTTGAGGTGAGAGGGGGACTTCTTACCCCGCGGTCCCACCTATGGCATAGCAATTGGTCAGGCTCAGCCTGGTGTCCTGGCACCAGGGAGGGCGGGGACAGCACAGTCCCTGGACACCGGGACTCCTGGTCCTGTGTAGAGGACCAGGTCTTGATTCGCCCAGGGCTGGAGCCCAGCCGTCCTCCCCACACTGCCTTGAGGAGCGGCTGTGCAGAGGACCCCAGGACACAGGTAAAGGGCTGATTCCAGCCCCAGCCCCCACGCAGCTTCCACCTCTCTCAAATCTCCCAAGAAAAGCGCCATTTCGGCGGCATCTCTGCCGGGCCCAGGAAGCTGCCGGCCCCCTCCACAAAGACCCGCACTTGTCACCAGCTTCCTGCAGCCTAGGAATCGTTATCTTTCCTGGCTCCGCTGGAGTAGGTGGGGCAGCAAGGAGACACCGCGTTCCTGGAACCCCAACAACTCCCAGCGCTGCTCCTGCCCAGGCCTGCCAAGTGCCGTGCTTAGGTGACGGCCAGCGCCAGGACACTGGCCAGCCTGCTCGCACCATCAGAGGGCATCCTGGAGCCCCAGCCCCTGCAGTAGGGCTCTCACCCAAGGCTGTTAGCACTGAGACACAGGAAAACAGCAGCGGCCGCAAAGGACCAAATTAATTACACCAGCTAGAAAAATAGATTCCAACTTGCAGTTGATCAGGTGGAGAGGCTCCTCCCAACAGCCTCTAAGAGCTGGCAGCGTGGGAAGATTGCCAAGGAAACAAGACAAACGAGGCACCGCCAGACACGAAAAGGGGCTGATTTTACCTCCCCACTGCTGGGTGACACCCAGGAAAGCCTCACCCTCTCTGAGCTTCACTCCCCTTTCTTGGTTTTTCAATCCAAATTTTCTTTATGTTTTGAAAAGGTAAGGCGTTCATATGTCTCCAGCTTTAAAAATACAGGATTCCAGAATAAAGTCCCTCCCTTCTTCTGCACTCTGTTGTCACTCAGCTCCCCAGAAGCAACCCGTGGCATCTGTTTCCTATGAACCTTCCAGAAACATCTGATGTATTCAAAAGTGCACACTTTTGCTTTTTAGCACAATGGTTGCACATCATGGCCACCAGGCGGCTTGGTTTATTCTGTTTTCACTTAGCAACACGGTGACCCCAGTGGACCAGCTGCGGCTGTGCCTCGTTCCATTGTGTGAATGCATCAGACCTCCGGCCTCCTGATGGATGGTCAGGGCACTTCTGGCCTCTGCTCCTGAAGGTTGCCTGAAGGCCTCGTGCATGGGTTAATTTGCACATGGACAATCTCTCTGGATGATAAACTTCATAAATGAGTTGAAGATTGTGTGATTGTGTGCATTTGTAACTTTGACATAATGTCAAATTGCCCTCCCCCCGGAGTGACCCCACATGGCCATCCTCCCTGTATGAAAGTTCAGTACTGTTTCCCCGCTCAGGGAGCTAGTGGGTCCCCAAGCTGTGCCACTCACAGGAGAGCAGCCTCTAACGTGGGGACCACACTGGAGACCCACAGGCCAGGCATGGCTTGCACACCTATGTTAAGTGCACCCAGCATTTCTTAAATTTAACCAAGATTGAAAAATCAAGAAATTTCTCATTTTAAAAAAATGCAGATTTCTGGCTTCTCTTGAAAAACCACATCTGCTAACTGTCTGCTCCTATTCCTGCAGGGCTTCAAACAGCTGCCACCCCCAGGCTCACACCCTCCAAGGAGCCACAGTCCCCACCCATCCCTGTTGTCTCCCAACTGTGAGCCCAAGCTTCAGTTACCTCCCATCATGCAAACGTTGATCAGGTGGAGAGGCTCCTCCAAGTGACTTTCCTGGTGGCAGAGAAGCTCCTGTCTGTGACCAGGGCCTATCAGCAGGCAGAGGAAGAGGTTCGACAGGTCATTCTAGTTCCCCTCTCCCTTCTCTTTCCGTAACACAAGCCCCCAACCTGGAGCTGCCGAGGTTCCCTTATCCCGGCTCCCTGCAGCTGGCTGTGTCCCGGGACCACTTCCAGGCTGAGACACAGCCCAGGCCAGGCATGCAGTTCCCAGTCACAGCCCCTATGGGGACAGGCCAGCCCTAACTGTGAGGGGCAGGCCCCAGTCCAGGTGTGACAGCAAAGACCTGGGAAAACCCAGGATGAGCTTGAGGTCAGGGCAGTAGCCCACCTGGGACAGTTGCATGCGACAGCCCTGCTCTTTGGGGTCTCCCTGTTCCCAGACTTAGCGCCCGTACTGCTTGGCCTGCGTGCCGGGAACTAGCCCTGTTTGCTCACCCAGCAGCACAGCACAGCTGAACAAGCCACTGGAACAAATTCCCGAGACGATCAACTCATCAGGAGAAAAGCCGTAGCCTGGCTCAGGGTCCTGCGGTCCAGGTCATGGTCAGCAGGCCCATGGTCAGGAGCCTGTGGCGAGTGGCCCACCAGGCAGTAGCACCCGGCAGGGAATGAAAGAGAGAGGAAGCAACAGAGAGGGGAAGGGCCCGCCCCCAGTGACCAGGAGCCCCCAGGCCCCAGCTTCCGGAAGTGGGTCCCCACCTCCCTCAGCACCTCAGAAGGAGGCCCAGCCTGCCCCACGAGGGCCTTCAGGGACACCAAGGTCCAAACCACAGCACCTTCCCAAGTGCCAGGCGACTTGCTCCTCCTCACAGCGCGTGGCCTCAGCATGGGCAGGGAACCCTGACCTGCCTGACACCCCGTGACCCGGGGACCCACTGCGGGGCTTTGGAGAGGGAGCCCTGGTCACCCAAGGCTAGCACAGATTCCAGATGCCGAGCTCGGGTCAAAGAAATCACCAAAGTGCCAAAGAAAACCTGGGAGGCGTTTGACTTTTACAACAGGGAATGGACAAGGCCCAAGCCCCAACTGGAAGCCCGACAGTGATGAACTGGAGAATCATGTTTTAAAAAGCCGTTTTCCGCAGGGCAGCCCCAAAGAATGGCCCACCCCGAGCAGCCAGGCCCTGCTTCTGCCTTCATGCCCTGCGGGTGGTCTGCATTTTTGCCAAGGGTGCCCATCTCTGAAGGCAGAGTGCAAGGCGTGGACACGTTAGGTAAGGAAAGTCTGACCTCATGCCAGGGAGACTGGTGTCCCCACAGACGTGAGGCCACCACCCCAGAACTACGGGTGACACACAAGAGCAGGCTGGTTGGTCGTGGAGGAGAGAAGTTCTAAGTGGGAAACCGCTGGGTAAAAGCCTTCCCTGCCGAGAGCTGCTCAACTCATTCTTTAGGATGAAACCGACTCCAATCGGCCCCGATCTGAAGGGCCCAGGAAGCTGGCTGGTTGCCTCTAGGAGCACCAGGCTTGGCAAGGTGCACCCCCCACCCTGACTGTCTGCCTGGAAGAGCCCCTCCCCAGATCTCAGCTGGATTTGGGGTCAGAAAGTCAAACGCCTGCGGGGACCAGACAGCCTCGAAGGAGAACGGAGGCGGCCAACGCGCTGAGCTTGAATATTAAACACAGGCAGCGAACTTCACCTCGACAGAGATGTTCTCTCCTGTTGTTCTGGAAACACAACCCTCTGCAAATGCCTCTCGTTTTTGACAGAGTCTGGGGAACAGAAAAGACTCCCCTGCCCTTGGAAAAGCTAGAGTTCAAGGACGAGTGGGATCCATAACTGCCTGCCTGCGTGTTGGGCAGACGAGAGGGGGAAGTATGACCTACAGGGGCTCGCGCCGGGCAGCCCGTCCCCCCAGCCTGCCCCTAAGTGGGGACGTGGGGCCAGCATCACGCTTCCTGTATTCAAGGCAGGCCCAAACCCGGTCCTTGTGGGCAACAGGCTGATTTTCTTACATCACCCTCTACTCTTTTCAGACACTCCTGAGGCAAAACAGAAGATATCTGTTGGCCAGACAGAGTCCAGGGGGCACCGTTTGCAGGGCCTTGCAAATCCAAGCATCCGGGAACACACATGGCCCCTTTCGCTGGCCTTCCTCTGGTTTGAGAAATGCCCCACTCAGCCTCCAAACAGCCCAGATACCCTGGAGCCCCTCCATCTCATGATCTTGTTCCCTGGGTGAGGTCCGCTGCCTGCTGCACCTGTGGGCCATATTGAGAAATTCAGAAGCACATCCTATCTGAGGTCTGGGGAACGTGGCCATGGTCCCCGTGAGGTCCAAACATCACCGAGGGGCAGCATCTCCTCTGCCTGCCAACGGGCACGGAAGCCCACCCCTCAGGATTTCTAACTCAGACGATGATATCAGAGACCCAAGACCCCACGGTGCATAGTCCCATCCCGGCAGCCCAGAGGAGCAAGAGGGCTATAATATGGCATTCCAGGTCCCAAAAAGTGCCACGTCCCTCTGGGGAGACTCACTTTGAATTTCCTAGAAGTCAGTAAACAACCATCTGAGAAAGTCTATTTTGTATTTTTCCTTACAACCTTTTTCAGGAAAGAAAAGGAAAAAATGGGCAATGAAAACAGTCCCAGAGCTTAAGGCAGGACCCGTCCTTGCCCTCGAACACTGGACTAGAAGCTTCTCACTGGGAAGACAAAGGCTGGAAGTCATAGAGAGGGAGCAGCCAACTAGCAAGTTGCAGCCACAGCCAACACCCTGCTTCTCCAGGGGAGCACCAGCCGCCTTCCTCTGGGTGGTGAGCTGTGGAAAGGCTTTTTAACAACTGTGTTATTGTGGTACGCATTAGCAAGAGACACAACTGGACAGCCACCCAGGAGGGCCCAGCAAGACTTCCACCTTAGCACGAGAATGAACTTGGCAATGACATTTAAGAACAAGAGGGTCGGTTTAAAGTTAAATATTACTAAGTCAGGGAAGAGTTGGTGGCTGGTTAGAAAGTGCTCAGGACGCCACAGCACTTGGCAAACACTGGAACTGGTCAAGTAGTGCTCCCTTCACCAGAACCTTCACAGGTTCGAGCCCGAGGCTCAGAGCAGGGACTTTAAGACTCCCAAATGTTGACCAAAGGCGTCAATGAAGAGCAGCTAAATGACCAAATGAAACCAGTCTCTGGACACTGACGTTGGCTCTGATGTCCCTGTGAAGGTGCAGCCTGGCTGGCAGAGCGTCCTCAGGGTGAGGATCTGCAGCAGCTACCAGGTCGGCCTGCAGAGCTGCTCAGGTCCTGGGGAGAAGCCCTTCCTACACTACGTGGCCAGATCCACGGCTGTGGGAAGGGTCCCCTCCAGGTAAATGGGGATGGCCAGGGGCCAAACAGAAGACGCCCTCAACCGGAAGGCACTGGGATGTCCCATGACCTGAGGGCTGGCTTCCCTGTAAACAGTCATCCCTTCCCAGAGCTATTGGCCAGGCACATTGATCTTTCTTTCTGTGAATAAGTAACAAGCAGGATGTCACTGCCAACAGTCCCCAGGGATTAATTACAGAAACCACTTTCAGAGGGTTCCTCAGACCTGGTTCCTGCCCGATGCACGGAGCATTTTTCAAACAGGAAAGAGAATTTCATTTGAAAGACCAGTGGCCCATGGGAGCAGCAGCATCCGTGGGTTCCCAGTCGACCCGGGGACGAATTCCAAGCACCCAGAAGGTCAATGACATTCTTGGGGTTTTTTTCTAGTTACTTATCTTGTGACAATCACTGCAGCTACAGATGTCAGACTCAAGGAGCAGCTGTCTGCCAGGCTGGTCCCCGGCTAGGAGATAGGTCCCTCGGATGCCCCTCCTGCATGGCTCTCTACCAACTCCCGTGGGGCAGGCACTCCGGGCACACCCAGGGCGCAGGTCTCCCAGACAGCAGGTCCCTGATCTCAGGCAGCCCAGATCAGGTACAGCACCAAGAGTAGGGAAAAAGATCATTCCAGAAGAAAGCTAAATACAAAGGTGGTCAAGGTGAAGGTCGGGGGAACCCAGCTCAGGCTTCCCTCTTGGCATTCCCTCTCCCAGGGTCCTCACCCTCGTCCCCCGACTTGGTGTCCATTCCATTGGCTGAGGCGTTGCCCCACACCATCCTCTCATTTGATAAGGATGCAGAGACTTCCTGTGGCCTGGACCACTGGCCACTCTCCCCACAGCTGGCTCCTTCTGTCCCTTCAGAATTCAGATTCAACGTCACCTTTCAGAGATGCCTTTGCCAACCACCAGCCTGAAACAGCCCCATCCAGCCATCACCAACCCCTTTGTTTCCCCAAAGCACGATACTGTGGTTTCCCAAGATGGCGGCTCCACCCTTCCCAGCCCATGGGCTCCTCTGTGCTGTGATCTTACCATTCCTGCCACTAAGAGGTGGGGTCTCAGACCCCGCCCCTTCAGTCCGCTGGATAGCTGGACTTGTGACTGCTTAGACAGGGGACACTGCACAACTTTGGAGGCGGGGGACTTGAAGGCCACACAGCTGGCCTTGTGCTTGGTGCCAGGAGGACCATGTTGTTAGGTGGCCTGATCACATGCAGTGGCCCCATGAGGACCCTGCCTGGCAGGCCTAGTCGTCCAATCATCCCAGTCCAGGGGTAACTCCTGACCCCACTGCTGGGTCACCAGCAACCTGGAGTCTTCCAGGAGCTAAGGCCCAGGATGCTGGGGGCTGAAACCAAGGCTTCCTCACGGTGCTCTGCTGTCCAAATTCCCAGCCCACAGGATCTGGGGGCACAACAAAATGGTCGTGCTAAGGTGCTTATGTCCTTTAGCAGCATGGTACCTGGGACCTTGCACCCACTGCTCTGCCAATCATCCCATGTATTTGTTAAATATCTGTCCTGCCCACTAAGCTCAACATCCCACAAGGCGTGTTTTGTACACTGCCCATTGAACAGTGTCCACACACAGGACGCACCCAGCAAAGACTTCCTAACCACCTAAAGAGGAAATAGTGGCCAAAACTTGCACAGTTTGAAAATATGGTATGAGTGTCCTACGGCTACTATAACAAACGGTGCAGTAACAAGTTGGTGACTTAAAGCGACATGCATTTCCCTCACTTCCGGAAGCCAAAAGCCCCAAATCGCCACCATGTGGTAGAGCTCAAGTGTTGGCAAGGCCACACGCTCTCCAGAAACTGGCTGGGAGCATCTGCTCCTTGCCTCTCGCAGCTTTTGGGGGCTGCGGGTGTGGTCTGGCTTGTGGCCGCATCACTCCAATGGCCACCTCTGGGGTCACGGTCATCTCTCCTGCCTCTGTCACTTCCCTCTGTGCCTCCTGTGCAGAGGACACTTTGTTTTCAGTTAACATGAGGCCTAAACAGAAAATCCAGGAGTGTGTCCCCATATTGGGATCCTGAACTTCATATGCCCTGTGAAGTCTTTGCCACATAAAGCCCCATGCACAGTTCCAGTGACTAGGATCATCTTGGGCAGGAAGGGGAATATTCAGCCCATCCCACCATCCAAGAAGGTAGACCCAGCTCCCAGGCCACATGGCAGCCCCGGGGCCACCCACACAGCCACAGGGCACAGCCAGCACCACCCCTGTGGCCAAAGCAAGGCACAGCACAGAACCCCCCACTCCAGGAGCAGAACCCCCCTGTCAGCAGCGGGAAGAAGCCTCTGAGCTTCGGCGGGGACAGGGATCCTCCCAACATGGCTGCATCGGGTCCTTGACGAAGGGACCAAAAACACACGTTGAGAGAAGACAGCCTTTTCACAAATGGTGCTGGGAAAACTGGTTGTCAAGTCTGGACGGAAACTAGGCCCTTCTCTCTCGCTGGGCACAAAAAACAACTCAAAATGGATCAAAGATCTGGGAATTAGACCAGAAGTATGCAACTCCTAGAGAAAACGTAAGGGCAACACTCCAGCCTGTAGGGACAGACAGGACTCTCCCAATAGGACCCCTAATGCTCAGGGAATAACGCCAAGAGTTAACAATGGGATGGAATTGAATTAAAAAGCTTCTGCACAGCAAAGAAAACAGGAAAGTGAAGAGAGAACCTACAGACTAAGGGAGGCTTTGCTAGGAACTCCTCCGGCAGATTCATATCTCAAATATACAAAGAACTCAAAATGCTTGACACGGTAAAAATGATAGCCCAAATGATAAACGGGCAAATGAATTCAACAGACACATGGCAAAAGAAGAAGTACAAATGGCCAACAAATATTTGAAAAAATGTTCAACGTCAGTAGCGATTAGAGAACTGCAAATCAAAACTACAGGAGATTTCCTCTCACTCCAGTCAGAATGGCAGCCATCAAGAACACAAACAATGATAAACACTGTAAGTGATATGCAAATGAATGGGTGTGGTTTTGTTCCAATAAAACTTTATTTACAGAACCAGGCTGGGGGCCAGATCTGCAAAACTCTTGCCTTCCAACACAGCCACCAATAAAACCTCAGAGTAAGTGGGACTGTGGTGGGACTGTGAATTGGAACAACCTCTGTAGAAATCAGCATGGAGGTTCCTCAAAAGACTAGGCACGGAGCCACCACAAGACCCAGCTATACCCTCCTTGGGGTTTACCATGATGCATTAAAGATGAGCACACTACAGTGAGCACACTACAGTGACACACGCACCCCCTGTTTATTGCTGCACAACTCACAATGGCTGAACTATGGGAAGAGATAAGGAAAATATGGTATATGTAAGAATTGGGGTCCTATTCTGCCATCAAGAAAAATGAAATCATGTTATTTGCAGGAAAATCGATGAAACTGGAGGCCATTATATAAGGAAAATAAGCCAAACTCAGAAAGTCAAGGGTCTTGTGTTTTCTTTCATATGTGGAAGCTAGAGAGGAAAAAATGGAAAGAAGGGAGGTGGGGGGGGGCGGTCTTGTGAAAATCAAAGGGAGATCAGTAGAGTACAGAAAAGAGACCAAGGGTGAGGAGTTGGGGGGCGGGTGCTGGGGGTGATATTAGCCAAATAGCAGTTATATTGTGTGCATGAATGAATGTGTAACAATAAATTTCATCATTATGTAAAACTATAATGCACCAATAAAATAATGTGGAAAAGAATCTACTTGCTGGAATTACAACTAAGAAGCAGGAATTCCACATACCAGCTTATAACCCCTGGGGGACAGAAAAGTGGCCCAGAGGAGGTGACAAAGGGTAAATGAACCGTCCTAGGGAGCCCTGAACTGACTAAAGGATCTCACTGCTCCAGTCTTTGTTCCCACCTGAGGAAGTTTGAAAACTAGAATCATGCTCTGACACACATAGGTAAACGTTTACCATAAACAGCCAGGAGGGGAATATTTTGGACTTGCAGGTCCCATATTCATCTCTGCCTGCCCCCAAGCAGCTGGAAGTGATATGCAAATGAATGGGTGTGGTTTTGTTCCAATAAAACTTTATTTACAGAACCAGGCTAGGGGCCAGATCTGCGAGAAACTCTTACCTTCCAACACAGCCACCAATAAAACCTCAAAGTAAGCTTTCAGGGTGCTCCACACCTGCCCTCACTCTACAATCATGGCCAATGCCTCTGCGATTCTTTCATGAGTTTGCATTAAAAGGACAAATCCTGAGAGCTCATGCACTCCACCTTGGAGTGGCTGGACCGTGGCTCCCACACAGCCGCCCACCTCCTAATGTGTCTGTGAGAAGAAAGAGCGGCAGTTCCCTGTCTCCTGCCCTTGGAAGCTAATCATTTTTCAGCTTCGCTGTTCAGGGTTGGATGACAGGTGCCAGGACGTGAGTGCACAGACTGACCCGGGGATCCGAGAGATGAGAAATTCAAATGCATTTTTTAAACACACACACAACCAGGGGGCTTCAAACTGGATGACAAGGGTTGACAACAGATGCATAAACCAGGCCAGGTGAATTTACTAATTGTTTCCCATCATTAGATGCTGGCTTCAAAAAACCTGTGATCAGTCTCGGCGAAGCTTCAACCAGAACATATCCTTCCAGAACATTCTTTTCATCTTTACTTGTCAAAAGATGTTATTTTCCCTCAGACACATCTCTCAAGAAACCTCATTTCACCTGCACTCAAACCACCTCCTGAGACAAACATAAGTAAATGGAATGTAAAAGGAAAGAGTAGGGACCTCACCCAAGGTCCTCGGACCCTGCCCATCAGCCTCCTAGCACCAGGCTCAAGTGGGCACCAAGGTGGACTGTTTGGACTAATCGCTGAACAAGAAAAGATCCTCCTAATATCTCGAGGGCTGAGCCTCAGGGAGCCTGTTATTGAAGATAAAAAGAAAAGGCATCAGTATGCAAGGGTGTGTGTGCACACTTGCCTTTCATTAGCAGATCCTTCTGTGGATTTTGACAGTCACCTTGAGCAGAACTGGAAAGAGCCGGTAACTGCCTGAAGCGCACAGCACAGCCCCACCGCCCTGCTGGGCCAGCAGCACCCACAGACCTGCTCTGCAGCCCCCACGCCCAGCCCTACCTGAGCCAGGTTCTGAGCCAGACCCAAGGCGGCAGAGGCGGGATGAGTCACAAGAACTGCAGAACTAACTGCACACCCCACCCAAACGCAGGCCCACATCCAGCCCCTCAGGGAGGAAGGGGTGCCCCTCACATGAGTGGGAAGAGGCTGGCGGGTGGCTCCTGGGCCCAACAGGGCAAGGAAGCTCTCCAATGACAACCTGTCCCCAAGGGAGACCAAGGACCATCTTCATCCAACACCAGGTTTCCCATGGATGACAGAAAGGAGGCCCTGGGCAGAGCTGTCCGTGGCCCCAACTGGCAAAACTGGCTCCTTGAAAAACACAACCCCGGGAAGCTCATGTTCTGGGGGTGAGGGCAGCGGGTCCCAGCTCCCTTCTCCCCCTCCTGAGCAGAAAGAGAGAGAGAGAGAAGGGGGAGAGGAAGGGAGGTGGAGGGAGAAGGAGAGAGAGGGAGGGAGGGAGATAGAAGGAGAGGGAGGGAGGGAGGGAGGGAGGGAGGGAGGAAGAGGGAGGGAAAGGGAGAAAAAGGGAGAGAGAGGGAGGGGGAGGGAGGAAGAGGGAGGGAGAGGGAGAGAGAGGGAGGAAAAGGGAGGGAGGGAGAGGGATGGAGAGGGAGAGAGAGGGAGGAAGAGAGAGGGAGGGAGAGGGAGGGAGAGGGAGAGAGGGAGGGAGAGGGAGAGGGAGGGAGAGGGAGAGGGAGAGGGAGAGGGAAAGAGAAAGAGGGAGAGAGAGAGGGAGGGAGGGAGAGGGGGAGAGAGGGAAAAAGAGTGAGAGGGAGCGACAGAGAGAGGGAGAGAGGGGAAAAGAGAGAGGGAGGAAGAGGGAGGGAGGGAGAGGGAGGGAGAGAGAGGGAGGGAGGGAGAAGGAGAGGGAGGGAGCTAGAGGGATGGAGAGGGAGAGAAAGAGGGAGAGGGAGAGGGAAAGAGGGATAGAGAGGGGGAGAGAGGGAAAAAGAGAGAGGGAGAGGAAGATAAAGAGAGGGAGAGAGAAAGAGGGAGAGAGAGGGGGAGAGGGAAAAAGAGAGAGAGGGAGAGGAAGATGGAGAGAGAGGGAGAAAGAGGGAGAGGGAGAGAGATAGGGAGAGAGAGGGAGAAAGAGAAAGAGGGAGAGAGAGGGAGGCAGGGAGAGGGAGAGAGAGAGGGAGAAAGAGAGAGAGGGAGAGAGAGGGAGGGTGAGGGAGGGTGAGGGAGGGGAGGGAGAGGGAGAGAAAAAGAAGAAGAGGGAGAGAAAGGGAGAGAGGGAGGGAGAGAGGGAGAAAGAGAGAGGATAGAGAGAGGGGGAGGGAGAGAGAGGGAGGGAGGGAGAGAGAGGGAGGGAGGGAGGGAGAGGGGGAGAGAGGGAAAAAGAGAGGGGGGAGAGAAAGAGAGGGAGAGGAAGAGAGAGGGAGAGAGAGGAAGGGAGGGAGAGAAAGGGGGAGAAAGAGGAAGAGAGAGGGAGAGGGAGAGAGAGGGGGGGAGAGAGGGAGAAAGAGACAGAGAGAGAAGGAGAAGGAGAGAGAGGGAGGGAGGGAGAGAGAGAAGGAGAAATGTGTGTGTGAAGACTCTCTTCAAACCCTGGCCCACCGCTTCTGAGCCAGGTGACCACAAGCATGTTCTAGAAGGTGGTGGTAACAGCCCAACCCCATGGTGTTCTTATAAGGAGAGAAAACAAGTCCTGTGTGAAGGACACCCACCATCGTGCTCATGAAAGTCACTCTTGGTATCAATACTGGACAGACAACTGAGCACAGCATCCAGCACAGAGTCAGCATTCGAAAACATGACCCTGGGGGTCCGACAGCAGGACCTCACAACACGGGTAGGTGCTGGGGAAACACAGGTTCTGCCCAGGGAGGAGGTGTCATTGGCAGCTTCCTGAGGGGTCATCTCCTCCACCGAGCTCACTGCCCATCGGGCACCCCTGGGGTGCCGCTGCCCCCTCCCAGCTCCGTGGGCTGCAGGATACAGAAGGGGGTCCCTTAGGCTACTCTCATCTTCAGGTTGACCCTTCTGAGTTCCCAGGAATGTCACTGTCTTTACGACCATCCCAGTGGGCCAGCCTGAGATCAGAACCACGCAAGTCCAGGGCAGAGGACTTTGGAGCCTGGTAGGTCAGGAACCAGATGGAAGGACTTTGAACATGAAGCCAGAAGACAAAGCTCAGGGAGGAGGTGGTCCACGGGCGTGGGAAGGCACACTGTGCCTGTCTGAGGTCCGTGGGCAGCAGGCTTAGGATCCACCCTGAGACCGCACAGCACAGGTCTGCGGGGACCCCTTGTCATGGTGTAGACCTGAGGTGTGGCTGGAAAGCTCCCATGTGGGACAACAGATCAAGAGCACTGTGACCTCCCCACTTGATTAATCCACTGGGTGAATTAATAATCTGGATGGATTAAAGGGCAATAACCATGGGCAGGTAGGTTACTGGGGGTGCCCTTGGGAATCATAGTGCCCTGGCCCCATGCACTCAGATCTCCACCTCCCAGCTGACATGAGCCCCGACAGCTTCCATCCACCATGCCCCACTCTTCAGTTCACCACACTCCTCCTCCCACAATGCCCTTCCATCCCCCATGCCCCTCTTCCCACCATGCCCTTCCATCCACTATGCCCTTCCTTCCACCATGCCCCTCTTCCCACCATGCCCCTCTTCCCACCATACCCCTCTTCCCACCATGCCCTTCCTCCCATCATGCCCTCCTCCCACTATGCCCTTCTATCCCCCATGCCCCTCTTCCCACCATGCCCTTCCACCATGATGTTCAGCCTTACCTTGGGCCCAAAGCATCAAGGTTCACTAGTCAAAGTAAACCTCCATTCTTTATAACTCACCAAGTCTATGTTGTCAACAGAAAACAAACACAAACACCTGCTATTTTTTTTAAACTGTAGTCAATTGTCAACATTTTAAAATTGGGAGATTTCACATGAAAATCCAAATGTGTCACCCTTCTGAAAAACAGCTCTAGAAACATTGGGCCTCTATTCCCAAATGGAATCAATGAGCTAGAACCAAGTTGTCACTGTCCCCTGCCTCTGGTGTGGTCACCAGTTGGCCACAGTCCCCTCCATTCCCTGTCACCCACCAACCTAACTGGGGTATCAGTTGTTCCGTTGAGCTCCCAATGCTGCTCTTCCTACAGTAGGACATTCTGCTCGGGCCCTAGCACCCACCTGCAGAACCGTGCCCAGACGGGAGCAGGAACGCCCACCCCAGCCTGCCTCCTCCGTGTCCCTGTCGGCCCCCAGGTGCTCCAGTCAGCACTCCTGGCTTAAGCCTCACAACTGCTCTCAGCCAGGGGCCTAGATCTGGTGGCATCTTGATCCCCAAGCTCAATGACAAGTACATTTCCATCCAGCTCTTTTTTCTCAAACGCTATTTCATAGTACTTATTGTTGAATTTTAAAATCTAACTCAATTTAGCCCAAATTAAAGATAGTTCTTCATATTTGCAAAAATAAAAATCTCACTTTCGCAGTTGAATGCACCCTCCTACGGGCCAGACAGGGCTCAAGTCCTGGGCCAGCCCAGGAAGACACCGGTGCCTCCTGAAGTCTGTCCACTCCAGCAGTTTGGAAATAAAGAAGTCATAGGCAGCCCCACCCATCCCAGGCTCTGCCCGGCACTTAGTGCAAAATTAGCAATCGCTGGAAATTATCTCTGCTTTTTAGACAGAGAAGTCTCATTAAATGTCACCACAAAATCGAACAAGGAATTCAAGGCATCGGAGCCAGTAAATGCTACGAGGTCACCTTGGGAGTTGCTGGCACATGGGGCTGGCCTGTGCAAGGGACTAGATGGAGACCAGGTTTCGGGGCCAAAGGTGAGGCCAGTCCCAGCCACCCTCCCAGCAGGCCAGGGCAGGCTGCAGCACCCTGAGGGACAGGGGCACTCTGGGAAGGTAAATAGCCATGCTCGATGGCGCTGCAGTTTCTCTGTCTCTTGGTCCCTCTCATATCACTCTGCTGGGCCTTGTGTGCTCACTGACTCAAGGAAGAGGACCCAGAGAGCCAAGAAAGAGCAGTGGACACGCAGCTTCTGTTCCAAAGCTGGCCCTCTCAGAACACATCAGCACTCCTATATTTAGGCAAAAGGTTGGAGAGAACAGGGACAAGCAGGAGGGATGCTTTTATCCTGGAGGTGGCAAACGATCCCCAGACAGAGGGAAAGGCAGGAGAAGGTGATGGACAAGGACCCAGAAGGTGGAGGAACCATGGCGACCAGGATGGAAGGGCCCAGAGAAGCCTGACAGGCTCGGGCTAGAGCGGCAAGGGCACTTCCTGCCAAAACCAGAGTAACTTGATGTTTTCTCTTTGTAAGGAGGACTAAGGACCGTGGGCACTGAGCCAGTGTCCCTTGGGTGTCTGAAACATCTGGTACCTCAGGACCAGTGGCCCAGGGACCTCATCCACAGCTCTCATGGCAGGCATGGGCTGAGCTGCCCATCCCCACGACAAGGGTTGTTGCCCCACTGTCTGATGGACACCTGCTTACCCACAGCCAATGGCAGTGACACATGCCAGATCATGTCCATTTCTAGGGTGACAGATGGAGACAGTTCTGTCCATGCAGAACTCTCCAATCAGGTCCTGAACCTCAGCCTCAGCCTGCCTCCTCTCAGAACCCAGCCTTCCTCCCCTGCCCCACATTAACTGCCCACCTGGTCTCCAGATGGACAGCCACTGGTTTAGGGCAAAGGGAGGCTAGGTGCCACTTGGTCCCCAATGAGCTGCAAGACCTGGGGGAGGACCCTGGGCTTGTTTTTCTAACAGTGACATGGGGATCAACCATACTATCCCCTACCCCCGCTTTCAGGCTAGGGGTCTCAAAGGGTCAGACCTCCTGCAGTGAGGACAGCCAAGGACTGCTTCTGTCAGGAGTCACCAGGGGCCACCACCAGTGAGGACCGAGTGGTATGTGTCCCCATGTGGCACCCCTCCCAGGCACAGCTGCATTCACAAATGTGACTATGGGTGACACAGAAATTATCACATCATCTTCATCTTCACCATCACCGAAGGGTGAATGGACCACCACAGCCCCTGCAAGTTGCTGGGGAAGAGGCTGTGCCCCCAACCCTAACACATCCAGGGGCTGTTTCCACACAGTGCCTCAGAGGGCAGGTCAGACACATCGCATGGCACCCACCCTGTGTGGCTCCCACCCTGCACGGGTCCTGTGTTCGATCAGGGTTCAGTGCCTGGGGGCTGGTGTTGGATGCACACCTGGGGGGGAGCCACTGGCCAAGCAACCTCCAGTGTCACTTGTCTGTGTCTGAAAGACCCTGTTAGATCCCATGGCTGAGGTTAGGGAAGGGTAGGACAGGTATTATTGATCTTCATGTCATCACAAGAAAACAAGCCCAGAGAGATTACGTGGCACTCCCAACCCATCCCAGACCACACAGCTCCTAAGCACTCAGTGACACCCAAACCTGTGATCACCAGTCAGGAGGCCCAGCAAGTGGTTAGTGAGAGGGAGCTAAGTTTGGTTGCCAAGGTTGGGTTCCCAGGTTGAGGACTGAGTGTGGGGCATGTACCTGTGGAAGTGGGCAGAGAGACAGACTCCAACACCTTCCCCAACCCATTCCCAGATCTTCCCACAATAAACTCCAGGCTACTCTGGGACAGCACCCAGACAAGCAGCCCCGGGGGGACTGGGGGCCACCTTTAAACGCAGCGGACAGGCTACTGTGTGATTTATTAGGCTTCCACGGGGCTGCTCAGACACAAAGCCACAGGCATGTTCCAACGGTTGTTTATGCATCTAGTGCTATAAACTCTATCAAACGCTATATAAATCCAGATAAAAGTAATAAAGTCAGTGTCGTGAAAGCCGCCGGGCAACGCAGTAATTGATGGCCCCTGGTAACCTGCGGTAGCTATTACAGTAACTCGAGCCCCGTGAGGCCGCATTCTCCGCCCCTGAGAGGAGCCTGTTGGGGAGTCAGACATTTAAATGAGGCTCCACTGAAGTCACCTGGTTCACATTCAGAAACCCGCTTCTGGTGGCCCCGTGACTCGGTTTCCTTGGGCGCATCTCCCACCAGCTCCAGTGTCTTCCTTTGTGTTACTGAGTTACACAGGACCGTAGGGGGCACCTGGACACCCATGTACAGCGGGGTGGCCGGCTCCTACTTTTCCCCTGAAGAAAGACAAGCCCAGGGACCCAGAATTACAGGACCATTGTCTAAATGACCTGCCACGTCACCTGCGGGTGACAGTTACAGTCTGTCTTTTCAGACTTTCTTTCCCGGTCACCACCTACAAGATTTGCTTCTGAGAGTGAAAATCACGCGGCTGGAACTTTATTTGACGTCCGCGCCACTGTAGCAGAAGCGGGTATCCAGAAGCATCATGGTTCCCGATGCTTTTCTGCTGAGGGTCACAGAACGCTAACTCCACTGGCCTAAGTGAAATGGAGAGTCAGCTGGCTGAAGGGGAGGCCCTGGAGGCGCCCAGCATGGGTCCTCTGGCCCCAGAGCTCCCGAGGCTCGTCTGGAAGCTCAGTCCCATTCCGAAGCAGTGATGGAGCAATGCTGTGCTCTGATTGGTCAAGGTCTGCAATGTACTGATTGGCCAGCAAGGAGGCTGCGCTCTGATTGGCCAGCAAGGAGGCTGGGCTCTGATTGGCTGCTGGGTGGGCTATGTTCTGATATGTTCTGATTGGTGAGCAGGGAAGCTATGCTTTGATTGGCCAGGATACTATCTCTGATTGGTCACCTGCCACCCTGGTAGGTCCACTGTCCCTGAGCCAAATATGATCACTGGGAAGGGATCTGGGTGACAGGCTGGGAGCCAGCTGCATAAAAAGAGCTTCAAGGACTGTCAACGGCGCAGACAAGAGCAAGTAAAAGACCTGCAGAATATTGGGAGGCCCAGGAGACCCCCCCCAGGACGTATCTTCTAGGGGGTTGTGGACTAAGTGAACTTAAGGAAGCTGTCCCAGGCCAATT
The DNA here is from genome assembly GCF_045843805.1 of Urocitellus parryii. Lineage (NCBI taxonomy): Eukaryota > Metazoa > Chordata > Mammalia > Rodentia > Sciuridae > Urocitellus > Urocitellus parryii. Next base: position 133,844,692 of record NC_135533.1, read on the forward strand.
GTCATCAAAATGAAATCCAACAGAAAGGAGAATTTTTAGCCTGAAGATGAGATGACTTTTCTCAAATAAGTAAGGTTTCAACCGTCTGGTCAACTCCAGAAGCTCAAACGGGAAGGTAATTAAGAAGAGGAAGAAGAAGACAGACTCTGGCAAACACACCTGAGCTTTGGTGGAATGAGAAGGCCTTAGGTAGTGAGCGCCCCAACACTCATTCAACCAAGCAGTACATGGAAGGAATATCCTGTGTAAGGGGGGGAGGGGCCCCTCTCAAGTTCCTTTCACTTGATTTGATGTCTCCTAAAAATATCCATCCCAACACAGCCTGGTGGTGCAGGCCTGTAGTCCCAATGACTTGGGAGGCTAAGGCAGAAGGATTGCAAGTTTGAGGCCAGCCTCTGCAACCTAGCCACTCTGTCTCAAAATAAAAAATAAAAAGAACTGGGAGTGTAGCTCAGCAGTAAAACACTCCTAAATTCAATCCCCAGAAGCAAAATCTGCCTATCCATCCCAAGCCCAGGAGAGTAATGAGGTAGAACAAATGACAACCCTGTCCCCTCCTCCCCACCCCACGCCCACCCCCAGGCTGTCCTGATGTGATGAAATGCCCAAACTCCAAACACTGTCACATCAGAGACACTGCAGATGCCTAACAAGCAGATGAAGTCAAAATGACAGATTCCTCCAGACTGCGAAATCCATCACTTCTGTCCACAGGAACAAAGGGTGAGGAGAGGCGCGCCTGAAGCCGCTCCCATTTAAGAATCAAAGCACTTCGGCTTCTCACAAAAGAGCCCCAGATGGAAAAAAAAAAAGTCAGTATTTGTTTGTGCACTGAGGCCAACACTGGGATCTTGGGCTTCCTTTTAAATGGTACTGTGCGTGCCAGAAACGCCGAAGTCGTCCCCAAGTCTCGAGCACTGTGCATTCATGCCAAATCGGATGGGAATCACTTAATAAGGGCCTCCAAACACGCTGCACAAATAATAACAGTAATCACCATCATAACGCTGGCGTGCTGCGTTGAAACACAGCCCCAGTGGGGATGGCCTGTTAATAAACAGGGCGCAGAGATGCAGCCCCGGAAGCCGGTGGCCCTGCATGGTCACAGCCCTGTGCCTTGTTCACCCAAGCCAACTTCCTCCTCCTCCCAGTCCAGCTGGTGTTCCTGATGGCAAGAAAAGTGGAGAGGGGAGGGGCACTGCCAGGCCCGCACTGCCCACTGCACAGTATTTACCACCTAACAGGATGGATGTGCCACTCATCACAGAAGGTTTCAGTCCAGTCAAAAGCCACCAAGCAGGGATCCAGAGATCCCAGGAGAGGCACTGCCATCATGGCCAGGGCCTGGGCCGCCCCCCACCCCCAGTCCACAGAAGGGCTCTGCCTGCCCCAGCCGTGGGTAAAACACACGAGCACCCAATCCTGTGTTATCATCATTACCCCAACTCCCATCTGGCCCTGCAGAGGTCAGGGAGGCCACTCAGTACCAAGGCAGGCCTGGCCAGGAACCCGTGGCCCCACATCAGGGCCTGGACTTGAGGGGCAGCTGAGAGTAGAGCATGGGGCAGGCGTGGGGCCCCAGCGAGGACATGATGTGACAAGCCAGGAGCTGAGCAGGTCTGGGCACCACCCAGGCTGCTGCACCCTAGGGCAGAAGGACCACATCACCAAGACCTGTCACAGCCCTCAGCCCTCTACCACCGGGAGCCAGGGACCAGGGCGCCCACACACGTCATCACCTCCCTGCTCAGGGGCTGGGGCGCAGCTCAGTGGTGGCAGAGCACTTGCCCAGCATGTGTGAGGCCCTGGGCTCTATCCCAGCACCACAGGAAAGAAAAGTCACAGCTCCCACAGCCCCATCCACACTGTCCTTCCTGGGGGGATCAGTGCCACCCCTCCAAGTCCTTGAATCAGCCCACGCCAGCCTCCAGATGAGGCCCCAGCCCTGCCTGTCCCAAGTGTGCAACCAGCCTCTGGAGCCAGGTGCTGGGGCCCCCAGCAGGGAGGCACCAGGCCCTTCCTGGACGGTGCCCTGGCCATGGCCTTCTGCAGATAGAGCCCAGACCCGGCCCCAGCAGCTCCTACCCAAACGGCCTGTGACCAGGACCAGCTTTCAGGGGCAGGCAGGGGTTGCTCCATGGGGTCCCCCCTGGGGACTTGGGGAGGGGACACAAGCCCTCTACCCATGGACCCGCAGCAGTGGCCCAGCTGGGAGGGCCAGGAGCAGGGCTTCCAAAACAAGGACGGTTTCTTCGTTTCCGACATTGCTCTTTTATAAAAGCACTCTGAAAGGAAACCCGTAAAATGAAAGAGAAAATGAAATCCAATAAAACCAAAGGGAGCCAACAGTAGTCCTGTGTTTCCTTCAAACAGTCTCAGCAACACTGGGCCGCCGTCCGTCCAGGGTGTGAAGCTGTCGTAAGGAAACATATTCAAGTGAAAAACTGCTGGGGACGGTGGGTGCGGCTTGGTTTGGGAAGCCCTAGTCAGATCAGCCCCCCAGTGCCCAGAGGGGGACACAGAGGGCAGCCAGGAGGGGCGTGGCTTCACACAGATGGTAGGGCCTGGAGAGTTGGTGCCTGCAAGCCTGGCACCTACTGGCACCTCTTCAGGGGCTCAGTGAGCTGCACCAGCTCCTCACCTGGGAAGCTTCATTCATCTCCCCCCACTTGGCTTTGAAGGTGTTGTCCAAGGGGGTCCCTCGGTACCCAAAGTGACCTGACTTGGTTGGGGGAGGGAAGGAAGGTCGGGAACCAGATGAAGCTGCTCCCTGGGGTCTTGGCTGCAGAGGACACAGGATGGCCTGGGGGAGGGAGGCTCATGGGAAGTGAGCCCCGCTTACCCACGGGCAGGGCCAGGCCTCAGGGGCCCCCTGGAAGCTGACATGGCAAGGGCCACCACGATGGGCAAGTGTCACGCAGGCTGGGCCACCACCTCCTCATGGCCATAGTCGTGCCCATGCCACACCCTCAGATGCCAAGAGCAGGTTGAGGCTAACAGGCGGGCGTGGAGGGCCACAGGAGCAGCTGCTCCCTGCACCAGCATCCACTGCAGTACGCTCACATTGCCCAAGGGAAACGGCCCCAGGGCCCTCCACCAGGGCTCAACCACGGAAACACAAAGCCCTGGCACCTGGGGCAACAGACATGACCCAGAAACATGGCCCTCGGTGAAAGAGGACAGCGAGGTCAAGCGCCACCAGAGCCCCCTACAGGAGAAGTGCAGAGCAGGCGACTTCTGGACCGCAGCAGCTGGGTCAGGACCGGTGTCCTCTGGGGTGAGGAAGAGGCTCGGGACAAGGCAGCCGGGCTGGTGGCACCACAGCGAATGCCACCCGTGGAGGCTTCTTCATGTGTCTTTTGGCTTTTAAAAGGAAGGGGAAGTTGACAGGAGGGAGCCACAGGCCCTGGGAGGCCTCCGGGGCTGGACTCCCTGGCTATCTCAGAAGCGCACGTCAGCCATCAGGGAATCCCCAGGACAAGGGACGCTGCTGGCGAAGCCCTGAGTGAGGCACTCCTGAGACGCCCCGGAGGGCCAGGCATTCCCTGACGCAGAGGGAAGGGACCCGACCAGAACAATTTCAGAGGAAATTTCATTTGGGGGCTCACGGTTTCAGGGGTCTCAGTCCACGGACAGCTGGCTCTTTCTCTTGGGCTTGAGGTGAGGCGAGACATCATGGCGGAAGAGCGTGGCAGAGGGAAGCAGCTCACATGGTGATCAGCAAGCAGAGAGAGGGACTTCTCTCTTCACACACAGAATATACACCCCAGAGGGACACCGGGAATGCCAACTCCTCCCGCCACCCCCACCTGCCTTCAGTTACCACTCAGCTAATCCCCATCAGGGGACTGACTCACTGATTGGGTTAAGACCCTCACAACCCAATCATTTCCCCTTTGTCTCCCACATGAGCTTTTGGGGGACACCTTACATCCAAACCCTAACAGCCCTCTTTAACTGGAACGTGGAGTGCAGGCAAGGCTAGCGGGGAGCCCCTAGGATGCATTTAGATTTCCGTGAAAACGGGCTCAGCTCCAGGTCAACTTATGCCACTTGTTGGTAGTGCAATCAGAACACTGTGGACCTCAGGGATAAACTAAGACAACAGTAGAACCAGCTCCGAGTACCCCATTATTGAGGGACCACGAATACAGGTAGGTTACTGTTTTTGCCGTGCTGGGATTGAATCCGGGGCTTCACGCATGGTAAGCAAGCACTCTGCCCCTGAGCCTCACCTCCAGCCCCAAACAGGTCATTCTTCTGCAGAATTCCAGCACAGGATGGGGCACTTGGACGCATCTCAGTAAACACCTGTTGTTATTCTATTTGCTCAAAATGAGTGTTCCAGCTCCCGGATGTGCCCAACAGAACTCCATTCCAGAGCCCAGTCTGTGCTTCTCTCGAGTTGGCCTTCCAGCTGGCTCACCGTAGGAAGGAGACCCTGGACAGGTTGGCCACAGACGATCACGTGCAGCAGACTCTAAGGAAACTTACACATGCCAGTCATCGGATCCTGTCACACAGACATGGGGCCAGAGGAGCGTTCTGGGACGCCTGTGTTTCCATGGCTGGAGAAGCAGCCAGGTGGCTCAGAACCACAGACATCTCTTCTCTCCTACTTCTGGAGCCAGGAATCCAAAGTCAAGTTTCTGCCAGGGCCCTGCTCCGTCTGAAGACTCTGCCTAAGGTGACACTGAAAGCCCACTGTCCAGGAGGAGGGCAGGTGAGAAGAAAGAGGGGTCCTGGAATCACCAGCCACATCCAGATGGAACCAGAGAGCATCCCCAGAGAGTCCAGCCTGGGGAGTGGGCAGAAGCAGGGGTCCTCGCATATGGATGGGAAAACTGCCACTGTGGGACCCCAGTGTCAAGAGGACGTGGTCGCTCACTGAGACCCTGAGCAGCCAGCCCCCAGTGGCAGCAGCACCTGGCCACACCAGCGTGAGACACCTTCACGCCGTGCTCACATCGGCAGGTCTCAAACCTACACGCACAAGCTCAGGACCACGGTCCTCACGGCGCCCCCAGTGCACCCTTGCCGTGACGTGTTGACACGGCAAATGCCACACAAAATCCTCGGATTTTGTATTGGATTTCAGAAAAGCTGGCTCCCTTTGTCTTCCTCTGGAGTTTATCAGACACGCTTGAAGGTGTCTTTCTGAGACGGCTTCATCTAACTACCAAAGGGGTGTGTGGCGCAGGCAGGCTGGGAATCCCTGCCTTGTGAGGTGCCAGCCACTTCGGGAGGCTGGTGACTGTTCATTGGGCACCCGTGTTCGCTCAGCGTTCTGCATCAGATGTGTGACGAGGGCCAGGTGCTCCAGCTTCCAGCCGGCAGGTGCAGCAATGTCCCAAGGAATCACGTGCCAACCTCCTATTACAAATTGCCTCGAGCACTCTGCCCAGGAGCCTGGGGCCAGGGTGGGAAGCAGATGCCAGGCCTGTCTGGAAGACCTTGGTGCTCAGGGGGCCAGGCAGCTGGGGAGCTCTGCACCCGGCCCCTGGCCACGCCCGTGTGGGGATAGTGCTCATTTCTGTGGCCTGTTTTGCTGTGTGGTTATTTGTTCATCTGCTCAGTGCTGGGGACTGAGCCCAGGGCTTTGGCGTGCTGGACCTGAGCTACACCCCTGGCCCCGGCATGTCACCAAGAGGTCAATGCAGGGTCCTGGACTGGCGCCCACCTGCCCACCCCAGCCATCCAAGGCCAGGGAATGTGCTCACCATCCGTGGATGGGCTGCCCTTGGAAAGGAGTGTGGTGGGGCAGTGCAACAGATGTGTCCCAGGCTGGACTGAAACTCCGTGTCCCTCCAGAGAACCCAAGTCTGGAGAACGGGGCCACATGGCTCATCCTGTGCTTCAGCACCAACCAGAGGCAGGGACAGTGCGGGGTCGGGGACAACCCAGGGGTGAGCTGCAGGGGACAGAAGCCGCTCAGTCCTCAGGAGCAGAGGGGAGCCCATCAGAGGGAGCGAGGGTCCACACCCACGGCAGGTGGGAGAAACAGCTCCGCAGAAGGAAGCCTCGAAGCCTGTGGGGACCCAGGGTACCGGGCCAGCTAGAGTACTGGGCCAGCTGCATTCCCTGTATGATCAGGAAGCTGGTGGCTGAACGGGGATGATGTCACTGAAATCATGTCACCATCGCCAGCACCTGGAAGCCCCCCTAAGGAGGCCGATGGCCCGAAGCCAGAGAGCCGACCACAGCCCCACTCCTGCCCACCAGGTCCCGGCAGCACCTGGACCCTCCGGCTCCTTCTCCTGATGGCTCCTAAGCCTGGAATTCCTGTCTCATCTCAGATCTCAGTGTCTGTCTGTCTCTCTCCCCACCCCACCCCACCCGGTTGCTCCATAATTCCTTCAGTGCCAGACTGAAACTCCGTGTCCTTCCAGAGAACCCAAGTCTGGGGGACAGGTCCACATAGCTCATCCTGCGCCCCAGCACCAGCCAGAGACAAAGACAGCGCAGGGTCGGGGACCCCCCAGCAAAGCAGCGAGTGCACTCCTGGGGTCCCCTGCCCTGCCTCCCTCCCCCTCCCAGCCTGGCCCCCTTCTTTCTCATCATCCCCAGGCTGCTGGATGAAACCCGGGGTGCCAAGGGGAGTCAAGGGGGCTCTGGTCGGGAGAACCATAAAGTCCCGCATGGGCGAAGCTTGCGAACCACTCACCTCCACTTATTTCAGAACAGCCTGTGTCTCATCCTTCCTTCTAGACATTTCTCTGGCTTCCAAAGCTTTCCACACAAAATCTACCTCAAAAATCAAGCCCAGAAAACAGAACCACTAGACTTATAAAAATGGCGACTGGAGTCACCGTGACAGCAACACAAAATAACACCAGGTCAACACCTGGTGCTGCTGGGAGGGACACAGCAGAGCAGCCTGGAGCAGAGAAAGCGAAGCCTGAGTCTGCAGATTGTTTTGACAAATGGAGGCGACATGTGAGAGAAGATCCGTAAGGACCTGCCGAAAGTCCCCAGCCTCCACCCGCTCAGAAGCCAGGCCCATTAGGAGAAAAGAAAAAGGAACAGATGCCCCCAAACCCAAGCCCAGACCAGTCCAGTTTCAAAAAATAACTATGAGCAGCCACTGTGTGTGATCAGGGGCTTGGGGACCTTCTCAGGTGAAGAGTGACAAAGACTTGACCCAGGGACCTGGAAACCTGCAGGTGGAGAACGGAGAGGGGCATCCTTTGGTTCCAAGATGTCTCCTGGGCACCCTGTGCCCGCGACAGCCTCAGCACAGGGCATGAGCCACCCTCGAATAGCAGGTGCAGGACAAGCACAGGACGCAGAGGACAGGAGGGCCAGGGGATGGAAGGGCCAGGGGACAGGAGGGCCAGGGGATGGGAGGGCCAGGGGACAGGAGGGCCAGGGGACAGGAGGGCCAGGGGACAGGAGGGCCAGCAACCTGGGCTCCTGCTATCTAAAGAGCCTGTCTGAAGTGAGGACATGAAGGCAGGAGCCCAAGGAGCCAGGGTTAGCAGAGGCCGCAACACCACATCCCCTAGCGCCCCCTGGGGGTCACCACAGCACTGGAGGTCACCTGGAGGCCCTCCTCTCCAAGGCTGAGCTCTGGAGGGAAGGGCCAGCTCAGGCCTCCAAGGAACCTCCCTGCCTGAGAAGGGACAGAGCCGGGGAAGAAGCCCTTCCTCCAGGCCAGAAGGAAGCACCTCCCTGCCCACAGCCTGCTGCCCGGGACCCTCCGCTGCTCCACCCTCAGAGGTCATGGTCCCTGCCTGTATGGAGAGCTACTCTCAGAAGACCACGGACAGGTCACGGAATATGGGAGAGCTGCGTGTCCCCATGCCTGGGACCTGGGCCTCTCAAAAGACAGAATTGCCAGCAGGTGAGAGCAGGGGTGGTGGCAGACATCTCAGCTGGGCTGGGCTTCTGAGGTGCCGAGGGAGCAGGACTGTGCCGCAGGGACAGCAGAGGGAGCACTCGGATGGTGTTAGGAGGAGGGGACTCCTCTCCTGGCCTCTGCTGGTCCCCAGCGTCCCTCGACTGAGCAGCAGATGAACTTGTGGTCACCCTGCTGTGGAGCGTGATTCAGCCACTAAAAGGACCTAGACACAGCTGCAGGGCTGGTGGAGGGGAGAAGAGCGGTGACTGCTCAAGGGGAAGGGTCCCCTTCAGGTGACAGTGTTCTGCAGCTAGGAGGGTTCATGGTAGCTGCACAAGGGGACCCTACCAGATGCCACCAACGGCTGAGTTGACAATGGCTGACCTTGTGTCACACAGATTTCACAACTGAGAATCCAGCAGCAGCCTGGGTGGGTCTGGGGCAGAGAGGGCTGGGGAAGCCAGGGACGGGGAGCAGGGTTGGTGACAGTGGCTTGGACAAAGAGGAGAGACATGGACTGTTTGAGATGCACGTTGGAGGTTCCAGGTCAGAGTCTGGCACACCCAGGTCACAATCTGGCACACCCAGGCCCTGGCAGAGCATGACGTGTGCCGTGGACCTGTTTGCCACCTGACCCAGGTGGAACCTGCCCTTGCCCCCATTTTTGTGCAGATGAGAAACAAGGACCCTGCCCACAGCCCTCCACCAGTGCCACCACCACCAGCCACTGGAGTTGTGGACACCCTGGGGCTCAGGGTCACAGAGCAGGGAGCCACCTGGCTGATGGTGGCTCATGATGGCTGCAGCTTCCTGAGGACAGGGATAGACGGGTGTGACTCAGCCCTTCCTCTCACACAGCGCTGCCCACCAGTCTGCTGTCCACCTACCCCTACAGACAGCCACACCCACCAGGAAGCTGCAGGAAGGCCACAGGAGGGACTGGGCAGGAGCCCCCTCCCCATAGAGCATGGCTCACCCGGGGGTCTTCTGTGGTGCGTCCTGGTGTCTGGTGACACTGTCTTATGAAAGGTCCAAGGACCACCAGGATGGCCGCATCTTGGGACGGAGGACACCCAGGACTGTGGCCACCTGCACTGCTGGTTCCTGGACAAGGACCAGCATCTGGAGGAGACTCAAGGGCCCATGCACCTGGCGCAGTGGTGGGAACGGGCATTGCCAGCAGTGCCCACCCTCTGCCCTCGACTGCTCCCCATCGCAGGGGGAGGTGCCCAGGTTGCGGGGCACACACGGGAGGAGAGGATGGGCCTGTGGAGCGGAGCCACGAGAGGGGACTTCAACCAGAACAAGAACCAGAGAAAGCAAAGAGTCGGGGGTGGGACAGGCCGAGCCCAAGCAGGGGGCACAGAGCAGGCAAAGCTCCCCCAATGCACACGTGGCTGGCGCTGGCCCTGGCCACGACTCCTCACCCCACCTCACCCCACCCAACAGGTGTCTGCACAGCACAGACTGCGCTCAGGGGTTCCCAGGAGGCAGCCGCAGCTCTGGCTGCCACCACCCGTACTCTCCAGGGGAGAGATGACCCGTCACATGAACCCCCATAACAACAACCGGAAAAGCAGCCCAGTCACCGTGAGGTCCGGAAAACCGGACCAGCACACCACAAAGGCTCACAAAGGGCTGCTGCGGGTCAGCTCTGTACCAGGCCTGGGGGTGCTACCTGCAAGTTGGGGCCCCCCACCTGCAGGTACAGGTTCAGGCCTCCCTAGAGGGTCCTTAGCACCAAACTCAAAGATGCTGGCCCTGCATCCTCCAGCCCAAGGGCCAGCTGGCCAGCTGCAGTGTCTTCGCCAAGACCAGTGGCCAGAGCCTGATCTTAGGAGAGATTGCTGGGGACGGGCCAGTGGTGAACCCAGGGCACAGAGCCCTGGGTTCAGTCCCCAGCACAGCAAAACAATAAATAAAAAGCAAATAAAGACATTAGTAACTGCCTTCCCTTTCTTATAAAAAAGAGAATCCCAGGTCTGTTTGAAGCAGCTTAAAATTGTCCTTTCTGGCCTTCCTGCAGATAGGGGTGGTCACCGACTGTGTTGGCCAATGAGACGTAAGCAAAAGTATTGCTTAGGGTTTCTGAGGAGCTTGCTTAAAGACAGCCAAAACAGCTGAGGGGGCATCTGCTTCCTCCTGAGGCTGGCTGGAAGGCGGACACGATGGCTGAAGCTCTGCAAGCCATCTTGGGCCACAAGATGACCGCAGCAGTGAAGGTCACAGCTAAGAACGGCAGAGCAGAGAGTAGAAGGAACCTCTTGGCATCGTGGAATCACCGTGTCAGTAGTTAGAGATGGGAATTAACTTCTCCTTAGGCCCTAACTACTATACACATCAACCCTAATCCTAGAAGACCACTAAGGGACTAGTAACCATTTTTACCAGATGCACAGGTTAGTTAGGAGCCCAGGTCCCAGCTGGTAAGTGATTTACCCATGATTGACATGTGGACCAGCTAAAGCCAAAAGCACCCAGAGACCCCTCCCCAGCACAATTTGACCTCACAGGACTATGGCAGAGCTGCACTGGAAGAGTCTTGAAGACTCTCTGATCCAACATATTTGAGAGATTAGGAGGTTGGGACACTAAGGAAAAGACTGATTTCCCAACTTCTTCAGAACAGAAATTTTGATACCAAAGTAACTTTCACCCAAAAGATCAGCTCATTGACTACAGTTTCCAAAATAATGCTTTTGCCAGATCTAAAAACGGAAAAGAACAACAAAACAATTTTACTGAATACTTCAATTAATTAATTGCCCAAAGAAGCCAAGCTTGGATCCTTGGGAATGACATGGGAGCTATTTGTATATTTATGAGCAGAGAAAATGCATAATGTGACGCTGTGCACTTAACCGCGTCCCAATGTTTACAGCTCATCCCTGTCTGTCTTGGCGAGCAGGTGTCAATTCTATATTTGTGCCTAAAACTTTCTCCTAATGCCAATTTACAATTCATCTAATCAGGAGGTATTTATTGGCTGGGAATTCATCAGGAAAATTCCATGGTTGGCCACTGTCTATTGCAGGCATTTGGGGGAAAGAAAAGTAGGTGAAAAGTTACAAAATCAAGCAGTTGATTTTTTTTTCCAAAAAAAGGTATTCTTGGAAGAGGAAATTTAAGAAAGTTGCTGCCTAGGACATGCTGTTACCACCTTCCTTTCAAATATCCACCTTCTTTAGTCTGATGGAAAGTTCTAGAAAGAATCATGGCAGGACCTGGCAGAGGGACCATGAGATGGTAATGATGCATGAGAGAGCAGAATGAAAATAATAGGAACCTCCACCAGCAGAGGGCTTTTAAATAGAGTACGCTACAATCCACCAAGGAGTATCACACAGCCCTGACAAAGGATGGGACAGGGCAACACCTGCATATGCAGCTCTAGAAAGAAAACAACAGGTTTAAATCAAAGTGTGAGAGAGAGTTTGTGCTGTTCCCAGCTTCGCATAGGCTAAAGGAACTCAGCCCTCCCCAGAGCAGCAGGTGCAGCAGATACGATGTCCTCAGAGGGAAGGATGGGGCTGGGTGGGGAAGCGCAAACGTCATTTTATTTTTAATTCACCATTTGAACCATTTTTAGCAAGGACGGCATTCCTCAGCCCATTTGAGCATCCCCTCGTTGATGTAACAGATACCGAGCATTCCCTGTGTCCTGGTGCAGCAGAGAACTGGCAATGTCCCTGTGGGCCCGTCCACAGTGTTTGTCCCTCGGAGCCCGTAGTCCAGGGGCGGATGTACAAAGTGGCCACTTGTGAAGAAGCCAGAGGGGCCGCTTCTGTCTGGAGAGCAGCATGTGCCGGTGCTCGTGGGCCTGCCGTGGGAGAGTCCACGTCTACGCCTCACTTTCTAGAGCAGTTCTGCTTCAGCAAAAACTTGACCAGACAGGAGAGAGAATTCCCCCAGCCCCGCTCCCCGAAGCCACTGCATCCCTGGCTCCGCAGGTCGGCTTGTCCCCGCTGATGGGCCCAGGCACACGGCTGTCGCTCCACAGCCACGGTGCACGGGGCTCTGGCTTGGCGCACACTCCATGGTCTTGACCAACGCAGAGTGGCATGTGCCCACCGAGAGGGTCACAGAGAAGGTGTGGCTTTAGTTTGCAGTTCCCCGACGAGATACGTGCTTACTATCCAGCTGCGCACCCCCTTCCCTGAGATGTGCGCTCGGCTCTTTTGCCCGTGTGTATCCGGGGTCCTTTCCTCCTGGTGAGGTTCTCGGAGTTCTTGGTGCGTTCTGCTCAGCGCCCCTTCACCAGCCGTGTCGCTGCGAACATCTCCCAGCCCGCAGCTTGGCCTCCCGTCCGTGCTCTGGATTGCGCCTTGGCACAGAGCTGTTCTGTCTTTTGATGAAGCCCTGCTCCTCTGTTCTTTCTTTCATGGTCCATGCCTTTGGTGCTGACCCAAAAACTCATCACCGGACCTCAAGTCATCAGGTTCTTCCCCATGATATGTTCAAAAGGTTTACAGTTCTGGATTTTATATTTAGATCTCCAGCTCAATAGGAATTAACTTTCCTGAGGAGTGCAAAGTCTCTACCGTTTCTTCCTTTCTTCTCCTCCTCCTTCTTCTCCTCCTCCTCTTCCTACTTCTTCCTGTTTGCATGAGGATATCTAGCTGTTCCTGGACCATTTGTTGAAAAGACCCAGCAGCTCGGGAGGCCGAGGCAGGAGGATCTCAAGTTCAAACCAGCCTCAGCAACTCAGTGAGGCCCTGAGCTATTTAGCAAAACCCTGTCTCAAAATAATAAATAAAAATGGGCTGGGGCTGGGGCTCAGTGGTTGAGTGCCCCTGGGTTCAATCCCCAGCACCAACAAAACAAGACTCTGCATTCTCCTCTGTGCTGCCCTGCTCCTTTGTCGAGGACCGTGTAGCTGTTCCCGAGAGTCTGCCTGGAGTCTACTGCACCCCTGCTCCCCAGTACCACACTGTCCTGCTGATTCCAACTGTACAGTAGACCTTGATTACACATAGTGTGGTTCTGGGATTTTGTTCTTCTCTTTCAATTTTGTGCTGGCTACTGGGGGCTTGGCCTCTGCTTATTAACCTTAGAATCAGTTTCTTGATGCCCCAGAACAAGGTCTCGAGGTTCTGACTGGGATTGATTCGAATCTGTGGGGAGTTGGGAGAACTGACATCTGACATCATGGAGCCTTCCTGTCCCTGGGTGTGGACAAGCTCTCTACCTACTTAGTTCTCCTTTGATTCCTCTGTCCCAGTTTTGCAGTTTTCCTCGTACAGATCTCGTTCATGACTGTGTTTTGGATGCACCAAGGCGTCTGCTCTCTGTTTTGTCAGTATGTCCTCCACAATGCGGGGCTCACCCTGCATGTGATGCTCACGTCAAGACCCAGAGCTTCCCCTGCCCCCATCCCCTCCTCCACTCTGTCCTCCTTCTATCTACTTGAATGATTTTTCTGTTGGTGCATCATGATCACACACAAAGTGGGGTCCACTGGGACATTCACCTGCACACAGCACACCGCGGCTGGCTGTGTCCCTCGGTTGTCCTTCTTGCCCTCCCCTCCTCCTCCCCTTGGTCCTGCCCCAACTCTACTGACCGCCCTCCTATTTCCATGAGGTCCCTTTTGTGATCCCTTTTTTCTCATTAGCTTTCACGAATCACAGAAAACATCCGGTCCTCAACTTTGAGTCTGGATCATCCCATGGAGCAGAACCTTCTCCAGTTCTACCCATTGTCCAGCAAATGCCATCATTTCTCCTTCCTCATGGCCGAGTAGAGCTCCACGTGCCTCTGGGCCACGTCTTCCTTACCTGGTCACCCGTGGTGGGCACCTGCACTGCTCTGACCCCGGCTGTCATGAAGGGCACTGCCATGGTCACTGGGAGGCAGATACCAATATGTGTGGATTTTATCTCCTGGATAAACTGAGGAGTGAGACAGCCGGGTCACATGGTGATTTTGAGGCCTCCCCACACTGCTTTCTGGGGTGGTTGTCCCCAGGACGTGCAGGTTTTAAGCATTAAGAGGGATTGGTGAGAGGGTCAGGACCATATGCCTTTTTTTTCTTTATTCTTTTTTGTTAATTCGAATGAAAACATGAGGCATTGTCTTCAGATTCTGTTCTGTCACTCCTAGAATTTAAACAATGTCCCTTGCCAGGGGCCTGCAGAACTTCTGCCCTGACTCCCACCAGCATGGCTGTTTTCCGGCCTGTGTTCCTGCACAGTGTCTCTCGTGGGGAGAAAAATGTCCCACTACTCAGAAATACATTTCAGGGGCTGGGGATGTGGCTCAAGCGGTAACGCACTCAACTGGCATGCATGGAGAACTGGGTTCGATCCTCAGCACCACATAAAAATAAAATAAAGATGTTGTGTCCACTGAAAACTGAAAAAAAAAAAAAAAAGAAATACATTTCAAAACCACCAGCACAAGAACAAACGAACATGCCAGATTGTCCACATTGCTTTTATTGAGAAAAACGTGCCCACGTTTTCCCACCTCGACCCAAGTAAGACACACACCCTTAATTCTCAGGGGCCACTGTGATCTGAAACCCGGCATTCAGGACCACTGAGGTGGACTCAGGCAGTCAGTCGAACAGTGTCCCCCAGAAATTCATGTCCACCCGAACCTGAGGACATGGCTTTATTTGGAAATTGGATCTTTGTAAATGTAACTGGTTAAGATGAGATCATCCTGGAGCAGGGCAGCCCCTCAATGAAACTGCTGTCCTTAGGAGAGGAGAGGACACCAGGAAGGCAGCCACATGGGCACCTAGACAGAGGCCAGAGGATGCAGCCACAAGCCAGGGAGACCAAGGAGGCCAGGGAGGTCTCAGAACCTGGACGGAGCAAGGCCCTACCAACTCCTTGACTTGAGACTTCCCAGCCCCAGAGCTGTGAAATAATACATTTCTGTTGTTTCCATCCACAGATTTGGGGGAATCACTATGGCAGCCACTCAAAACTAACCAAGTCACAAAGCAGCTTTGGCACAACGAAAGCACAAGCCGTTCAACCTCGCCCCCTGCATGGGCGGCTCTCAGCTCCAGTGCTCACCGGGCCTTGCTCCCACAAACTCCTGGGTGCTGAGTCAGTGCCCTTCCGCGGCCACACTTCCTGCTACACCCTGGCCTCCCGCTTGAGGCTTCTTAACAAAAGATTCTACAACCAGCAACTAAAAAAAGGAACTAGAGGGAATTTGCAGTGTCTCCGCTCCTCCCCAAACTCTTCAAGCTGGGTGGGAGACATCTGCTGTGTCACCTTCCTGGGGCTCTGGCAACTCTCCGTGCTCCTCCTCCAACTGGAGCTGGAAGAGCCATCCCGCCCTCAGCCCTGGTCCTTAAGGGAGAACCATGCCACCCGGCATGTGACTCAGAGCTCGGCCATCTGTCACTTTCTACCTCCCTGAGCACAGTGATTGGTTCTGGGGTGGACACGGGGCCTCACAGGGAATCTTAGTGAAGAATGAACTACTGAAAGGGTCATCTTTCCACTGAAGTCACCAAGCTGGGAGAACGGAGGGTGGGTTGGGGATGAGAGTCTGGGTGCATCAGCAGCCTTTCTGATAACACATGCGGAAACCCTACTTAGGAACATAGTCAACAGAGGAAGACAAAGCCAGGGGCAGGGGAGGAAAACCCTAACATCAATATGATGCAGTTTGAGCCCCTAGATGCAGCTATACCTAAAGCCATAGGACCAGAAAAAAATCTGTCATAATTTTTTTTTTCCATTGCAGAGTCAACAAATTATTTTACTTCTTAGAGAGACAGGGAGATGATAAACAGAATTTATTTATTTAGCCGGTTTATTTATTTAATAACAATCACAAGATTCCTGACTAGTCCAGATCTCACACTGTCTTCCATAAGGTAGGAAGCTGAAAAGAGATGAACCAAGTGACGTCAAGGACCTTTTCAGGCCAGAATCCAGTGCACGCACATGTCACAGGAGAGAAGGGTGGATGATTTCTAATAAGCAAAGTGCTGAGGGTTTTAGAGGCAGCCGAAAACGAGCATTAAAGTATCAAAGAACTCCCCAGAGAGCCTTCTCAAAAAACAGTGGCCTTCCCCATCAGCACACAGTTGGCTGAAATAACAGAAACCTCAGCTAAAAGTGGCCTCGGCCACAGCGACACCTGTCATTTACTTAGCAGACAGCGGGGCAGCGGGTGGGCTTCACAGGCCCAATTTGCATCCCGAGGGCCCAGGTCCTGCGCCAGCTCCGGCCCTCGAGGCCTCCCCTCCACCCGGGCTCCGCAGCGCTACCGGGCGAGTCTGCGCCTGGCGTCCGAGTGGAGAAACAAGGACTGGGGACTCGGCAGAGCTCCTGCTCGGCTCCCCTTAACCTCAGAGAGGCAAATCTTCAAAGAGGCCCCAGTGCGCATGCTCTGCCAGCTCATTGGCCAGAACCTGGTCACACGGCCACCATTGCACCAATCACTGGCAAGGAGGGTGCTGAGTGACGCGTGGTCTTGAACCAATCGGAATTCGCCTCTGGAGCAACCCCTCCTCTTCTTCACGTGTGTTTTCCTAGCTGCAGAGCCAGAGGGCAGTGTGTGGGTAGGTGACTCTGTGGTACACGCCACCCGGAATGTCCTATCCCCGCTCAAGCAACCAGGCACCCCATGCAGTGCCCACTGCAGGAGTGGCCCTTCCGAGCCTGAGGTCTGGTCCTGCCCTGTAGCTTGTAGTGGAGCCTCGCCGTCCATTCTCCTGCGCCTTCCATTAGACCTGGAGGACACAAGCAGGTGACAGGCAGGGGCCAGGCATGCCAGAGGGGACATACCTCAGAGACATGAAGTTAGGAGGTGATTCTAGAGGTGGGCCTAGCCCCTATCCTCCTTGTGTTTTCTTTAAAGAAGCGATTTACTCAAGGCCATTGTGGCCCTGCCATCCCTTGGCAAATAACCGGTGTCCCTAGGGCCATTCTCAGGCTGAGGAATGCATGTCCACCCCTCCCCAGTAAGAACACAAGTTACCCTGAAAGCGATCTTTGTGACATTTATACAAACTAAAGTTTGCCGCCAAAAAGAAAGGCCTGATACTAGGACTGTATCTTAAAAAATCAAATGAAAATATAGCAAATAAACCTGTTGTCTGCTGTTTCACAAAATATAAATCATAATTGCAATTGGAGCCCGAACCTTCGACCAAAGCAAGAAACAACCCTTGACAGTAATCACTGAACCCAACCCACAAAATCCTCATGGACCAGAGTGACCTCCTCCGGGCCCCCTCACTTGACTCTCATCAGGTGATTGCAAAGAAGCACATCTTTGCTCCAGTGTTTGGGGCCTCCATTTCCCCAAGGTCATCCTCAAGGTCGTCTCTTGATCCTTTGCCATTCGAATCCTTCCGTTTTGAAGTATCCACTAAATTAGCAGCTTGGCGATTTCCTGCTCCTCAGGCATCAGCCACTTGGGCTCCGAGCCTTCGGAGCCTTCCGGAGCCTTCCTCACTGTTCAGCAATCCCCAGGGCTCTGGCGGCTCACCAATGTCACTTTCACTGACTTTCTGACACTTCCTGCAAGACTTGCAGTGTCACCTTCTGATCTGCACTGAGTCCACAGCCCACGGAGGGTATATGGAGCCTACAGCTGCTGCCCAACCTTACAGAGGAAGACACGGCAGGATGGGCTGAGTGGGAGTCACACTCACCCTGGTCCAGGGAGCTCGCACGCGGGCAGTGCTGCCCCCAGGGACTACTGTCCACATCTGGAGACACTTTGGGTGGCCACATTGGAACAGGAGTACTGCTGCTCTCTGTAGAGCCTTATGCTTGGGCAGAGTCTGGGTCTAGGGATTATTTTCTTAGTCACCTTGGCTGCCAGGATGCCCAGATCTGGATTTACACTCACCTCTTGGCATACATTCCTGGCATAGGCACATCCCAGCCTTACACTAAATATCCAGCTCTCTTATTTCCCTTGTGCCCTGATTCTTTTAATCTTATTATCCTGATTTATTTCTGAAGGCTGCCTCGAGTCCCCAAAGGAGGAAAGGAAGAATAAATAAGAAACAGTCAACTGTGCGGCCCAACGCGCAGAGCAAACAGGGTAGAGAAGCGCCCCCGCAGCACCTGGGACATGGCTCGCACCCATCCCGACTGTGGGTGCTCCGTCCCCGCTTCCTGGTGAGCACTAGGTATGGAACCACAGCTTGAGGCCTCTGCAGCAACCCAGCTTTTCTGATGCAAATGTTTAAAGGGGAGATCCCAGCGGCACCTCTGGAACAGAGACCAGGTAACCTGGGGGCTCAGACCCTCTCACCACAGATGGCCCTTGCTTCTAAACTGCAGGTGACATCCACACAACATAAAATTAGCCATTTTAAAGTGTCCAGCCCAGCTGCATTGGTCATCTTGTGGTACAACTGCCACCTCTGTCCAGTTCCACCAGGAGAGCCAGCCCCCTCCAGCAGCCACCCTGCATCGCCCTCCCGCCAGCCCTGGCACCCCAACTTTGTCCCCTGTCTCACTTTCCTTCACTTGCTCTGGACACTCGACCCCAGATGTCCAGGACCCCAGCATGTGAGTGGAATCCTGGGGCACGGGGCCTCTCACATCCAGTTCCTGTCACTCAGCACAGCACCCTCCAGGTCCACCCACGCTGTGGTGAGTACCAGTACACCGTTCCCCTGGGTGGCTGGACCATGTCCTGTCACCCACACCTCTGGGATGGACACGCGAGCTGCTCACGCCTTGGCTGTGGTAACCAGTGCCACTGTGAACGTGGGTGGGCAGGTTTTCTGCTTGACCACCTGCTCAGTCCTGGGCAGAACCCTAGCGGTGGGAGGGTATCTGTCTTGCTTGGATCAGGGACCAGAAAGGGCTGTCCAGCTTCATCCCGGGGGTGGGGTCCATGGCGGCCCAGCTGCAGGGGCGATGGGAACCACTCACGCTGACCTTTTGTAGTCACAGTCTTGGTCTGCGGCCAAATCCGAGTCACAGCTGACAGTGAGGGATACCGTCAGGGGACGGTGTCTTTTCTCCCACCCCGAGCCACGGGTGGGCTTTGGAGATTTGCAGACATTCTCGCTCTGGAGATGTGGGAGCCGGTACAAAACTTCACGGTTCCACCACAAAGAAAAACAACTCCAAAGGCTCTCGAAGCCTCCATGACAGAATTTGTGCAGCGTATTAAATAGGCTGTGATGCTCATCCTGGGTGGGAAAGGGGGACTGGGAAGTTGCCTTTTTCCCTCTTTTACATCTTTTTCAATGAGATCATTTAAATAAACAATAAGTGTGCCTGGCACACGAATATCAAAGTACAGAGTGAAAGTTCAGTCCCCGCCTCTCCTTGTCCCGCTTCCCAGGCCTTCCCAGGAGGTGACCCATGTGGCCAGTTCCGTGAGAATCCTGGAGAGCTCCCTGCACATCTGTACATATGTGTCTCTTCCATCTGCGCACCGCCCCGTCCTCCCCTGGACGGCACAACTGGCAGGTCCCCGTCACACAGAGTGGGTGCCTCCCTTGTTCGGCAGGTGCCCATGTCTCCTGCAGGAACGTGTCTTCATTTATTGAATCACACCAGGCTGTCCCCCACCCTCTCCCAGGAACCATCCCTGCAGCTACTCAGACAGCTGGCACGTGTGGGCACGTATCCAGGTGACACTGGCTCAGCGCGGGATTGCTGGGTGCTAGGTAGGGTTTCATTTTGATAGGTCATGCCCATCCCAGAGGAGAGGATGGGGGGCATGCCCTAGGGGAGGTGTCAGTGCCCCGTTTTTAAGAAGAGGAAACTGGGGTTCAGGGAGGTGAGTGACCAGCCGTGCCCTGGCCCACCTGGCCCTTCTCCCCCACGCTGCCAGGCTGCATGGAAGCCCCCTTCCAAAGCGCCCTCTGGCTGGCTCTCTGCCTCCCCGCCGTGAACTCCCACGCCCTGAATCTGTTGATTTATGGTTCTGCTTTGATATCCATATTAATCACCATGACTTTTAATTGAGCTGATACAAGCATCGTATGTCGCTAATTACACAATGCAGATGAAGAACTCTTCCGATGAACTTCGCGGCTCCATCTCGTCAGAGTGGCAAGTTGCATCTTCATTACAAGCCGGCATCAGGGGGAAGCATCTGTGGGCTGAGCTCAGGGCTCCAGCAAGTGCCAGAATGGCAGCCAGCGGCCGGGCTGGGCCCCAGTTGCACCGCACAGGCGGTGACGCATCTGTGGACCCCACAGCCAGGGGCAGGAGGAGGGTCCCTGTGCCCCCCCATTCCAACCCAGAAGGGGAATCCGTGGCTTCTTCTTGGGAGTCAATCAATGGCCTGTTACCGGTGACCTTTCTTCAAACACCTTCAACAATTTGCGCTGCAGGGCAAAGAACCAGTACGTGGCTGGGCAAAGATGGGGAGGCCCGGGGTGGAGGCGGAGAGGGAGGCGCTGAAAGGAGGCAGGCACGTCATGGGAAAGGTTGGTGTCGAAGCCCCGGTGGGAGAGTCTGTGGAGATGGGGCCTCCACAGAGGTGACAGGTTAAGTCCCGTGTGGGTCCTTGATCCGGCAGGACAGGTGTTCTTATGGGAAAAGCCATGGCAGAGCTCCCTCCGAGCCTCCTCTCCCCACCTGCCACACAGTGAGAGGACACAGTGAGAAGGCTGCTGTCAGCCACCGGGAAGGACCCTCTCCAACACTGGCCACACTGGCCCTCTGGTGGCAGACTCAGCCTCCAGGACAGGAGGACATGTCCCTGCTGTTAACCCTCCCTGTCTGGCATCTAGCTAAGGCAGCCAGGTGAAGAACTCGGCAGGCAGGTGACACCAAGGCTCCTGGGATGCCCAAGCTCAGCGGTCAAGGCAGGTTCTTCTGAGGAGTGGACAAAGACGGCCGGGGGAGGTGGCATCAGAGCCCCAAGGCCATCTGCACCCTGGTCCCTGCAGGTGAGCAGTCCAGGCCCTGGGGACGGGGATGCCCGTGGTCCAGGTGCACCTGGGGACCACAGGGTGTTTGCAGAAACAGGCAGGAGTCAGGGACGCGGAAGCCTGAGGACGGACACAGAGGTCTGCAAAGAAAGCACAGGCCATACCTCTGGGTTGAGGATGCAGGAGGCCAGGAGCAGGCGCCAAAGGCACAGCAGGGTACGGGAAGGTGGTGCAGCCCCAGGGGACACAGGCCAGGAGCAGGGATGGGAGGAGGATGATCTGAACAGAGGGCAGCTGTGTCCTCTCTTCCAGAGCAGAAGCCCGTGGATATGGCCCAGCCAGAAGCCACCCCTCCCGCAGCCATGCCCCTACCTGCCACTCTCCGCCCAAGAGGTACAGCCGCATGGATCTCCCTGACTCCTGGCTCCAGGAGAAGGCACATGACCAGGCCTGGCCAATCACATACCACGATCAAGTCAAGGATGGTCACATGACCCAAACCCAGCCAGTGAGAGTCAGAACTGGTTTTTTTCTTGTTTTCTGGAGTCACCAGGAAAGATATGTTTTGTCGTTTCGTTGTTCCTGCTGCAGCTGCTCTGCTGGAAGGGTGAGTCTATCTGCTGTCTTTGAAGAAGAGCATGTCTAAGAAGAAACTAGCCTTGAGACCCAGGGAGGGAGACTGAGTCCTGACAGTAGCCATGGAGCCCTGGATCCAGCCGCACCTGAAGCCTAGGAGGACTTTGCATAAGTTACATAAACCAAAAGACGTTTTCTTCGAGTCATACCAGTTCGACTTGGGTGTCTGTCATTGGAACTGACATTTCCTGACATCCCTCTGGAAACCACCCCTCAGTCTGAGAGCCTAAATGTCGCCCCAGTAGACAGAGCGCTCATTGACAGCAGTGTTGTCTTTCCTCTCCCCAGCACTGACGCACACTGGCACAGGGTGAGTGTCAATCAGCGCTTGTCACATGACGAACTCACCCACTTGGTTGGGTGGATGAACTAGCTCTCCTAAGGGCAACCAGCCTCTGATGTTCCAGAAAGTAGACCGAGAGCCGCTCTCCATGCAGGAGCAGGGAGCAGGGGTGCACTGGTGTGGCCTGGCCTCGGGGGCTCAGCCTAGCATGAGGAAAGCCAGTTGTGTGAGATACGCAGTGCCCCCAGGGGACAAAGGGGCTCCCTTCACACAGTGGCCTGTACAGAAGAACCAAACAGAATGGTTCTTCAGGGTGTCCCAGCTGGGGGACTCCACAGGCGGGCAGCACGAGCAACCTCTCGACGCCACAGCCTGAACACAGTCCTCCTGGGGCTCCGAAATCAGGGACCAGAGAGCCAGCGGTCCGCGGGTTGGTGGCCCACAAGAGTCACATGTGGAGCTTTGCAAAAGTAGCCGAGTCACCCCAGGACAAAAGCAGGAGCTCAAACACTGTACACGAGGGTTCTCAGCCCCAGCACTCATGGCAGCCACCCAGTGGACACTGTGTCCACCAGCAGATGACCAATCAACAAGAGTGTCTGTCCATGCCACAGGACGTGGCTCAGCCACGAGAGGAGGGGTGCACTGTGGACACTGCAATCTGGACAAGCCTTCAAACCTGCGCTAAGTGACAGAAACTAGGCACAAACAGTCACACAGACGCCCTGACTCCATTGACAGGAAATGTCCAGAACAGGGGGCTGCCTGGGGCCAGGAGGCGTGACCGGGAGTGACCAGTAGGGCCAGGGCTCTTGTGTAAGGACTACAGTGCTCACACACTAGACGAGGCAAGGGCACGGAACACTCAAGGTCCCGAACGCCACCAAGCCACACATTAAAATGGATCCTTGTGGCCAGGCACGGTGATGCACGGAAGGCTGAGGCAGGAGGATCGTGAGTTCAAAGCCAGCCTCAGCAACTAAGCAAGGCCCTAAGCAACTCAGTGAGACCCTGTCTCTAAATAAAATACACACTAGGGCTGGGGAAGTAGCTCAGTGGTCGAGTACCCCTGAGTTCAATCCCTGGTACCCATGACCCCCCAAAAAAGAATCCCCTTGTGTTCTGTGAGTTTAATAATTTTTAAGACAAATTTTTAGAGTGGTGGCGCCAACTAGCTAAAAAGAGTCTCCATCACCTTTTGGCTTTATTTTCTACCTCACCCAAAATTATCAAGGCATTAAAAAGGATTCTAAATACATGAGAGATAAGACAAAAAGGGCCCGGGATGCCGGGGTAGGGCTCAGTGGGACAGCGCTAGCCTTGCATGCGCGTGGCCCTGGGTTTCGTCCCCAGCACTGCGAAACCAGAACAAAACAAAAACACAGTGGGAACAAAAGGACCCGGGTGACACCCATGGAGACTCTTCCTGGGCACCAGTGTTCAAAGGCTCTCCCTCCCTCACAGGTGATCAAGCGGGCAGCGGAGCAGGGGCACTCTAGGTCAAGACGTGGCCCCTGCCACCTAAACACAAAGCAAAGCAAAGCCAACCACGAGTGAGGACCAAAGCGGGAGCCGTGTCACATCAAAAGACCTGCTACAGAGAAGCCTTGGGTCCCCGAGGAGAGAAGAAAGGTGACTGCACCCGCACGTTCCCTCTCCTGTTCCAACGGTTATGTGTGGGCTGTGTCCTGTCTCAGGCCACCAGTGCCCGTCAGCGACACACAGCCCAGGCAGTTCACAAAGGGGTGGGCAGGGGCTGAGCCACCAATTCCCAGGCAGGATGGACGAGTGAAGTGCCAGAGGAGGCCACTCGGGAACGCAGAGGGCATCCTGCGTTCATCCGCCAGCAAGAAGCCTTGAAGGGCCTCGGGTGCTGTAGGTGGGGACAGAGGAGCCGGCCAGCTGAGAAGGCCAGCAGCGCGTCACCAGGGAAAGGCGGGCGGGCTGAGGGCCCTGCCCGGGACTCAGCCTCCAGGCTTGTTCCCATGTCCCTCTCCTGGCCCGGCTATCTGAGCCCACGCCCTCCTCCCCAGAGCCCAGCATGGGGTGGCCAGGGCTCTGTCCCAGGGGAGCACTGTCCCAGTAACTGCGGCTCCCGCCTCTGGCAGCATCTGCTCTGCAGGGCTGGGACAAAGGTGCCCAGCAAGCCCACCCGGGGACAGCCCACCCACCAGCCTGCGGCCCACCTAGAGACACTGAGCTGCCCTGGGCCACCAGCCCCCACAGCCAGCCTTGCTGGTGGCCTGGGAGGAGACGCCTATGTCCACGGGGTGAAGGACAGGGGGCTCCCCCTCAAGTCCCAGGCCTCTGACCACAAGGTGACCCGGTGAGTCGGGACAGCCCTGCCCTGGGCTGACAGGGCTTCATGTGTATCAGCAATGGGAGCCAGGGCCCCCTCCGACACACCGCCACCTTGGAAAGAGACGGTGCCCTGCCAGAGACCCTGAACTGCTGTCAGACAGGACCCAGGGCAGGGCTCACCCGTGAAGAGGAGGCTCAGGGAGGGTAGCCAGGCCCCAGGCCACATGCAGGGTGACACCATCTATAGGAGTGGCCACCAGGCCAGGCCACAGACATAGACAGCAGGGTGGCAGTCGCTGGAACTGGCCAGGGGCCACATGGTTTCCTTCCTGGGTGATGGGAATATTTTGTAACTTCAAAAGCAGGCAGTAGCACGCAGCTGTCCCCATGCTGACCGCCCATGGACGGGGCGCTTTCCGGTGACTGACTCATGCTATGGGAGGCTCACCTGGCAGCTGATTATTTTTTAAGTTCAATCATCTCCCAGCATGAAGGTCCGTGTGAGTCCTGCCAGCTGCCCACCCCATCTAACCTGACATCGCCCGCCCCACGCAGCCTGGTGCGGTCACACTGGACAGCCAGCTGAGCACCCAGGAGGACCCCATCCAAGCTTCTGGCTCTCCTCAAGTCACGTGTCTCAGCTGCGCCACCTGTTGGGTGGGAAGTCTGGATTCGCAGAGGAGGGGGGCTGAGGCCAGACGTCTGGACCCCACTGTTCGACAGGCAGCCCTAGTCAGCCAGGGCCTTCAAATGCACCGAGATTTAAATATGTTAATGGACTTGAAATGACATTAAAAATTCACTGCCCAATGGGAGGCCTTCAAAGGGGAGGAAACAGTGACACCTTCTGCAACAGGAATGAAGTGACATAAGCCACCCACAGAAGGACCGGACCGGCGGGTGTGAGTCCCCTTACCTTCCACCTCATGGACAGGGTGGAATGGAGGGGCAGGGGCGGGGTTCAGTTTGCAAGACGCAAAGGCCCTAGAGCCGGGGGTGATGCCGCACAGCACCCAGAACAGGCCTGGCGGGCAGACTGTACCCGTAATGTGGCTAAAGTGGCATGTGGCACTACAGTGACAAAATCCAGCTCCTCAGTCACACTGGCCATGCTTCAGTCGCTCAATACCAACGCAGGGTGAATGAACACGATTGACCAAGGGGTGCAGAGTGTCCTTGTCATCACAGAAAGCACTACTGCAGGGCACTAGTCAGCAGGACTGTGCTCAAACAGAAACAAGTGACACTAATACATGGCCCGCCAGCTCCCCAACAGCACCTCCACCAGGCCTGGCACACGGTTGTGTCCAGCTGAACGTCCACCGAGTGGCCTGGGGAATGCGTCTGGAGGGTGGGCCTCCACTCCTGCAGACCATGGTCACTCTGGAGATAGGGCCAGAGCTACCAGCCCTGCTGCTCTTCAGAGAAGATCCAAAATTTTATATTAAATCTTCCAGTTCTTAAATATTGGCTCAGAGATTATTAAATCACTGGCTGACTGGACAGCTAACGTCCCTGCGCCACACCAACCATAAGAGTGGGTTCCAGCCAATGCTCCTTTCCCCGTGGGCACAAGGTGCAGCAGGCCAGGACCTGCCAGAGAGCCAGGTGGGTGACAGGGACCACCAAACCCTGTTCATGTCCCTAAGAGCCGCTGGAGGAAGCAGAGGAGGAAGGAGGCCACTGCATCTCCCTCGTCCAACATGGCTCTCTGCCTGTTGAACCACGCGCCTGAGCCCCGGGGATTAATATTCCAATTCACGTTTCTCACCTCGATGACAGCAGAGCCACCACTGTCACACAACGCTAGCAGTCAAGATGAATCCCTCATGGGGGAGTCGAGCGAATGGGCAAGGGGGGGCACAGGAGGTACCCAGGGTGTGGGCACCGAAGACACAGCCAGGATAAATCACAAGGCAACGGAGGCTTACGGCTCATGGCCCCACACAGCTGAGCATGGGACACCACACTAACCAGGACCAGATGGTCACACCAAGCCTCAAGGCCAGAGTCAGACCAGAGACCATGATGTGACATGTGACATGTGGGCCATGTCACATCGCAGACCCCAAGCCCCTCCCTAGAAAAGGGCCCTGGGGCTCCTGATGCCTCTGAGGAGAACCAGGAGACCCTCATTAATACAGGAAAAACTAAGGGGACAAAGAAAAAGGACTGTGGCCCTCTGCCGCCCAGCCGTGGTTGGGGTGAGCGGTCTACCCTCCATCCCCCACTTGCAGCCTTCCTGTTGAACTCAGGAGCCAAGAAACCCCATTCTCCCCACCCCTCCCTGGACCAGACAGGTGGGTCAGAGGGGTCCTGGGGACTCGAGGACAAGCCCTTGCTGAGGACCCTGCCACCTGCACACTCCTCCAACACTCTGGGATGGCACTGAAGGCCTCTGATCAAGACCTGGAGCCCAGCTCACCAGGCCTCTGCTGTGGGCTGCCATAGAGGATCACACACAGGGAGGGTTGCCTCACAGGCCTCCCCCCTCCAGCCACACACAAGCCCAGAGCCTTCATTGAGCGGAAGGCCACTCCAGAGCCACCACATGGAGGCCAAGGAAAGACCAGGTGCCAGCTACCCCGCCCTCCCAGCAGGGCCAATCACGGAGTCACAACTTCCCACAGGGTCAGATCTGTAGGGTGGAGCTAAATACTCCATAGAAGGGGTCAGGACACAGCCTGGCACATAGTGCCCTCAATAAACCATGGCTGTCATCATGACTATAGCAACCCGGGGAAACCCATCAAAGGCCACCAGGATGACTGCCGTGTCCCAGCCCTAGAAGCAGGCTGCTCCTCATATCTGGTCATTTCCTCCTTAAAGTTAGCTTTACTTCTTACTAATCGATGCCTTATCATGCCAACCTCCTATCAGAGTTTACAGTTCCTGACATTAGTTTTCCTCTTCAAATCACTGCATGGGTTTGCTCTCCTGCTTGGACCTTGGCTGATGCAGACCTTGTCTATAAGAAATGCAGGTACATACAGGCCAAAACCATGGCACTTCATATAAACTGGCATCACTGGAGACTGGAGAGGCAATAAAATTCTACTGGCCCTAAAAACAGTTGTTAAAGCATATCACTAAAAATAAATATACTGATTCTAAATAAATGTTCAAATGCAGCAAGCTGCATAAAAGTAATCAACTAAACTCTAAAATTTTAAAGCTGTCGGGTAAGCAGCCCCTCTGGGCAGTTCTGCTGCTTGAGACTCGCCCCTCTGTGGTGACGATTCCCCCAAAGCTGCGCAGGTACTGAGACCCACATGTGCCACCCAGCGCTGCCTCTGGGGGGCAGCACCAACAAGACGGTTGACTGACGTTCGGCAGCACTACCAACCCCCCTCCCACCCCCAGGCAGGTGCAGAAGACAGAAACACTTTTGATTGGCAGGGGAAGGGGCACGTGAGAGTCTCTCTCATCAGTAATTCCTGGCAGATGGATCTACTCTGTGCAGCCTTCAGCACTGGAAGGAAGCAGGGAAGGGGAAGCACACACTCTGCGGGGGGGGGGGGGGGGGGGGGGGCACTGCTGGGCAGGGCTCTGAGACCCCCTTCCCTGGGCTGCATCTGACGCCAGGCAGCAAGAGCACGTTAACAAGCAAGAATGTCGTGTTCTTCGGGGTTTACAGGCAAGTTCCCATCAGAACAGCTGTCTGGGGTGCTTAGGCCAGGAAGCCCCTCCCCTTCCAGCTCTGGCCCCTCTGCTGCGTGCTTAGGCGTCCCCAAGGCTGACAGCTCCCGAGAAGTCTCCAGCATGGCATTCGCAGCCTTGAGCCCGCTCCCCTGAGCAACTCCCTTGATCCTACTGGAGGACATCATCTCTGTGACTAGCTCTAGGAGCATGTCACTTACTGGCTTTGATGAAGGGACCTGGACAGACCTGGGCCAGAACTGAGGCAGACTCGGCCATCAGTCACCAGGAAGGAGCAAGAGCCCAGCACAGGCAAAGCAAGTCCTGCCACCAGGTGGTGGCCGCAGAAGCCACCCCTCCCTGGCTAGCTTTCAGACAAGCCCCGGGCCCCCACTGCAGCCTGTGGAGAGGCTGTGGTGTGGCAGCCTTCCCTGAACCCCTGGCTTCCTGACGACGACAGGAGCCGGAGTCACCCGTGGGTGCTGGGTACAGCTCCGCCTCCCGTCTCACAACGAGCCTCGCCCAGGCTGCATCCTCCGCAGGGCTGCCGCACACATCCCAGGGCAGGCGCCAATTGGCCCAACCACTGTCACGTGCTCAGCCCTCATCCAATCCTTGAGGCCCGAGAGATGGGCTGCTCTGATTGGCCAGGTCATGAGCCCACCCTGGGAGAAGGAGAAAGTTAGGGATGGTCAAACCTCGGGGCTTCAGAGCAGGCAGATGTGGTTTCCCCGAAAGAGAGAGAATGGAAAATTGCCACCATCAGATGACAGGATTTGGATATGAAATGACGTTGGAGAAGACATGAGCAAAACCACACAAATGAGCACCAGGCACACAGTAGGTGCTCATCAAACACTGGGCTGAATGAGAAGAGGACTCACAGCATCTCAAGGGGCAGGGCTGCTCTCCACACTTACAGATGGAAGTGCCCTGGGCCAGAGAAGTTAAGTAACTCACCCACAGGTCACAGAGCTAGAGAGAAGCTGGGGCTGGAACCCAGGCAGGAGGTCACCTGAACACAGCCCTTGGGGTCTGCGGTGGAAGAGTTAGCAGGAGCTGTGCAGCTGCAGAGAAACAGCTAGAAGGAAGCAGCCTGGGACGTGAAGCCGCGGTGGTCCCGAGCAGCTCATTCCCTGGCTCTGACGCTTGTCTAGAACTTGCAGGAAAAGACAGGGAATGAGAGGAAGGAGGGAGCCCGAAGGACAGAGAGGACCGAGGAAGAAGTTCGGGCCCTTTCCTCCTTCATGTTACCCGGGGCCACCAGAGACAACGGTGTTCTCACCCCTAGGAATGATCTGCCGCGACAGGAAAGTTGGTCCCCCAGGAAGACAAGGCCACTTTGGAGCGCCCGCAAATGGGCTGGTGCCAACAGGAAGGCCACCGCCTCCTTCCCAGTGCGCCTCCCCCTGGACTATGCCGACCCTCCCAGCCACTCGGCCCCTAAATCTAAAAGAAAACCGCTTAACTGGGCCGGGCGTGGGGCGGTGGTGGGTGGAGAGGGAAAAAATATCATAAAGAAATAAAATTTTCATCATAAATTCCAGTGCTTTTTAGAGAACCCTCTGCATTAAAAACGTGTGTGTGTGTGTGTGCGCGTTGAAAGCTGCAGAGGCACACACTGGAGAACTGGGAGGACGTCCCTGTTGTTCAATGGAAACTTCCAGAACATGAAGAAATACCATGAATCCAAAGGCTGGCACTCCAAGGCCTCTGGGAATCACCCGCCAGAACCAGTGGGCACAGCACTTGGGAAGCACTGGCTGGCCCTACCCTTGAGGACCAACACCCTGGGCCAGAGGCCTGGATGCAGGGTACAGACCACCCCCCTACGGTGCCCTTCTCCACCCCCAGCTGTCGCTGGCTCCCAGTGTCCTATGACTCCACGCCCTCACATGTCAGCTCTTTCTCTGCCACCGCTCAGCCACACGCTGGCCACCCTCAGTGGGGGAGATGCTGGGCTCCCCTCCACCCACCACTGTTCCTTCTGAAGCCTTTCTGCCTTTAGGGTCCTGACCTCAGGACACAGAGGAAATCACCAACACACCTTGTCCACCTGGAGGAGGTCATGTTCTGTGCCCCAGGAGAGGTGGCCATGGACACTGGGGAAAAGACGGGTGTGGATATACAAAAAGAGGTTTCTGATCCATTTCCAAGAGCCGCTGAATGGCTACCTTATGGGAGACCAGGGGATTAAAAGGGAACTTGGACCCATTGGTAGCATTTCTAAAACCACATTTATGTCTTTGACAGAGAGTGTCCTGCATCAGCCAGGCTCCTTGTATTTACCAGAAAAACTCCACCACCCAGGACCTGGCAGAGTGAGATCACGCATTCAAACTCCGTGCAGCCGGGCACTCACTCTGTTCCCCAGTCAACCCACACCTGCTGAGGCTATCCCCACAAACCAGACCACAGTGGGGAAACCAGCTGTCCCCGGTCCTTTCCTCTCCTTTTTCCTCAGTAGCAGAACCCTGATTTTTAGCAACCTAAAATAAAGACTGAATTTCCCCGGGCTCTCTTGCAGCTAGATGGGACCCTGTGACGAAGCCTAGCCAATGGAGAGTAAGAGAAGCATCATGGACTCGTCCTTAAAAGACAGCTGTGCACATCCTTCGCCCATCTTCATCCGCTCCCCCATCCTACTGCCTGGAATGGAGATGAGATGGTTGTACCTGTAGCTGCCATCTTGGACCATGAGGACAAAGACCCAGAACCTTGAAATGGTGGAAAGGAGGGAGCACTCCAGGGAACAGAGTCCCCAGAATCATCCTGAACTTGGCTTCAGAATCTTATTGATGAGAGAAACAAACCTCATCACAGTTTTGAATCTCCTCACTCCCTCTTGGGCCCAGTCTCAACAGGCATCCCCAGCACCCCCATCCAGGCTCCCTTGTCCCAGAGAGCAGCACCTCTCCTGGGTGACAGAGCTGCAGGCCTCAGAGCCCCCAGACCAGCGAGTCAGAAGGTGCCCCCAGCCCCGATGGCAGCCAGGAGCCCTGGGAGAGCAGGCTGTCTTCTTTGATATCAGAACTACCTTGGCTACAGCAGCCAGAGCCGCCTGCCTCTACCTGGCGACCACCACCCCCAGCTCCGCAGCCTCACCCCTTCACCCCGCCCCTGGGGTCACCAAGGCCAGCTCCCTGCCTGAGCACCCCACACCTCACCTCCCCCAGAAGACAACATGCCCAGGTGGCGCAGGCAGCACCCAGCATGGAGAGGAGACAGATGACGTCACCCCACTGGGCACAGCCTCTGAAATGGCCCGTGCCTGCTCTAAGGGTGCTGTTGCTCCCACGAGCTGTGGACCCCCAGGAAGTGGGGTGGTTGGGCCAGAGAGCAGGTGGCTCCTTCGTAGCACATTCTGGATGTCCCACATCTGCTCCAAAGCAACTGCACACTGTGAGCTCCAGGCATGATCAAGTGTCCCTGCGCTGGGGGCCTCCCAAGGGCAGGCATTAGCAGGCGGGGTGGGGGCTGCCCTTCACAGGTGGGGGAGCTGCTTCCCAGACTCTCCTTTGGGACATAACCCTGTGCCAATCCTAGCAGCACAGGTGAGCTTCTGGCTCACAGGTAGCCGATCAGACACCCTCTTCCACCGCAGGCCTGTCCCTGCTGAGGGGTCAGCACCCCACCCAAGTTAGTCCAGTACGTCTGAGTCCTCGGTTTCCTCCTGGGACAACTAGGAAAGTGGCATGTGGCTTCTGCCAGTCAGGGGACAGACTGGAGCTGACCGTAGCGGGCTCTGCCACCAAGTAGAGAAAGCCCATCTGAGAACGAAGTCAGCACAGGGGAAAAGAGCCAGGAGGTCAAGGGAGAGAGCAGAAGCTCTGAGTGCGAGAGTAGGGAGCTCCTGGATCCAGCCAGACCTAAACCTGTTTCCCTCCTGAGCTTCCCAGCTCCAGGGAAGGGTAAATTCCCACTCCCGTCCCTGGCAACCAAGAGAATCCAGACTCAAACAATGACATACTCCTGTGTTTGGCCCGTCATCTCCATGAGTACACCCAAAAATCTCAACATTTAAAGCATCATAAGCCTCAGAGTCAAAGATAAACACAGAGAAGGCTACATTCATCTTTAAAACCATCCAGTAAGAAAAAAAAAACACCAGATCACGAAAGAGAGCCACTGACTGGAGTCACCTGGAACATAAAATAGCCAGCCAGTGGGTTCCTTGGGTACCAGTTCCCTCTAGCAGAATCCCTCCAAGGGGTCTTCTGAGCTGCAAGCCATGGAGCTTTGCCTGCAGAGCAAAAATAGCTCGCACACACATGTGCTACTATTTTTAAAACGTTACATAAATGCTACTGTAATTACCAAAACCCACGCGTTCAAAAGCATTACTGAATTGATGGCGACTTTCAATCAATATGTTTTTCTTTTTCAACCCAGAGATACCAAACCCACAATTCTTTTCGTTGGGGAATTGAATAATTTTTTTTCTCTTGACATTAGAAAGAGTTCCTTGCCCTTGAACACACTCCAAGTGCTGTAAATGTACATCCACTGAGAAGGCCCCGCCTGACCACTTCAGCCACACTTTGCCTTAAACAGGGCCAGAAGTAGGTAGCTCACTTGAGCTTTGCAGGACAAACACACAATCTCTGTCACAACTGCTCCACCCTGTCAGGGTTGTGCCAGAGCAGCCACGCACACTAGGTAAACAAACAGGCATGGTGGTGTTCCAATAAAACTTTATTTACAAACACAAGTGGGGGGCCAGACACTGTGCATAGAGCACAGTTTGCTAATGCCTGGCTTAAAGGGTGCAGAAAACAACAAGCGACATGTCAGGAGCCAAGGCCAGCACAGGGTCAGAGGGCATTTACACAACTCTAAAACGTCCTTGAAATTGATGGAGGAAATACAATTTGATTGACACACAACTTTTCGCTGCTGATTCTACTGAAGAAAGCGAGGTCACCTGCATCAGCCAATGAACAATCAACCATACCAGAATAATCACATCAACACGGGAAGAGTTGGGTTCTTTCAATGTTAGTGGTTTCAGCAGGAAAAATGAGCACCAGAGTCCAACAGGTCACAAATCAAACCCAGACTCTGCCTGGTGCCAGCGTGACCAGCCCCCGCGCCCTCAGCCATCGTGGTGGTGATGTTGGTAAGGGCCACCTTGACGCAGCACTGAGTGTGCTGGACCCTATGCTAACGAGTGCTCTGCGTCCCTCATGCCACTAGCCCTCCTGACTGACTCTCCTGATGTGCTACCTCCCCGTGTCACAGATGTGAAACTGCAGGTTCAGACGGCCAGACTTCTCCATTGGGCTCTAGGGAGACCTCACGCAAAGCAAAAGCCCAACTCACAGATCAAGTCCTGTTTGTTAATTTCATCATTTAACGGAGATTGATTTGGTCCCAATTCCAAGTACAGTGATAGGCACGCGGTAGGCGCTCAACAAAATGTACTGAGTGAGTCCAAAATGCATTGAGTGCGGCTCAACTTTCCCCCTAACCAACCAAAGCCAGCACTCCTCCTGTCCTCCCAGCTACCACTGTCACCGCCTAGCCCCTCAGGGTGGCCCTGCTTCTGCTCGCGTGGACCACAGCGTCCTCACCTCCTCACACCTGCCGACACTCCCATCCCAGAGAAAAAGACAAGTCCTCGCAGGGTCTGGTCCCTGGCACCCCTGGCCCCATTTCCACTGCCATCCCTCCACTCACTCAACCCAGCTTCGCTGACCTCTTTCTTCCTCTGTCCCTGCCACATTCTGACCTCAGGGCCTCCACACTGGCTCTTCTTCTGCCTGCGGCACAGCTGCCAGGCCATCTCCCCCCGAGGTCCTTGTCCAGGCCCACTCACTGACAGCCAATCCCAGCCCCCCGAGGGCACCCCTCCTGCCCCCCTGCACCACGCTCCCCCGCAGGGCTTCCTGCCCTCAGCTGCCTGGGGCTCGGGGTCTGCCACCTACATGTCAACCCCCAGGACAGGATCTCCACCCTCCTGCCTCTGTCCCATCACCAACCCCGAGAACACCGCCCTCCCAGCCAGGCGTAGACATGACGAGGACAGATGAGCAGGGTGAGAGGGATGGACACGGGTCCAAGGAAGGAGACTTGCAGGAGCCAGAGGTCAGGGCCACCTTATGGATGGGGAAACTGAGTCCCCGGGAGGCCGAGAACCCCCAACCTGGACTCTGATATTCACAGCTCCCAGCAACACACAGGAGAAGTCTGCAGGCAGATGGGGCCTGAGGCACTGGGTCCCCCGCGAGCCTGGAGGAGCCCCAACTCCCTGCCACCCAGAAAAAACACTGTTGGCAAAATAATCTTTCCCACCCACACCATGCTGCCCCCCAGCCCTCCCCACTCGGCATGCCATGAGGATGAAGCAGCAGTGAGAGCGGTGGCCTCCTCTGTCCTCATTTCCCACAGCCCCCTCCTCCCCGTCAGGCGCCTGCTCCCCACTGCCCTTGCCCCTTGGCACACCCAGCAACCCGCAGCAGCAGATGGCACAGGACAGAGGGGACACCCCAGGAGGCAGGATGAGCAAGGAGTCCTATGCCCAGCGCGGAGGACAGGAAACAAAGGCAGCGAGGGATGCAGGCCACTGCAGGGCTGCACCCCGCAGGCAGCTCGGGAGGCTCCAGAGTCACCCTGCGTTTTCTCGTGCCTGTTGGTCACAGTGCGTTCAGAGCCTGGGCGGGAGGCACTCGCGCTGAGCAGTCGCTGCAACGCTGCTGGCTGACTCACCTCCAGGACCCGGATTCCACAGCCACTAGGAGCTGGTGCCCCCAACGGGTTAATTCAGGCTAGCACCACAAGATGCCGCTCAGAAGCACAGTGGAGCTGGACACTCCACCACCTCAGTAATAAAATCCAGCAAATCAAATTGCACTCTATCGATTTTTTATGTAACTATTTTGGGGCCAAAGCACAAGGAGAGGGTATTGATCAGCTAAGGAGTCCAGTGTCGGGGACTTCAGCTCGCAGCACCCCGGGGGCGGAATGAGTGATGCGGCAGAGACCAGGGACTGGAATTCAAGTACAAGGGACTCAAGCATCCCTCTCTCCTTCCCCAGAGAATGGCCATGGAGAGTCTGGTTGCCCCAAGGGAAGATGCAAACCCCAGCACCCCATGGAGCACGGGGTGACAGCCTGCTTGACCCTCCCTGCAGCCCCACACTCAAGCATGTGCCTGCTCTGTGGCCGTCTCAGCCCACAGGACGGCAACACCTAGGCACAGAGCATGTGTCCTCTGTCCCCCCAGGGTCCTGAGTGCTCAGGGCTCATTCCTATGTGACTGTTGGAAAGACAGACGAACGGGGACAGATGCACAGGCTGCGGCTGGTGTGCTTGCCCTGCACCAGGCACAGTGCAGAGAGACTTTCAAAGACTCACACTCCTCTGCCTGGAAGACTCC
Organism: Urocitellus parryii; assembly: GCF_045843805.1. Lineage (NCBI taxonomy): Eukaryota > Metazoa > Chordata > Mammalia > Rodentia > Sciuridae > Urocitellus > Urocitellus parryii. The sequence continues at coordinate 133,879,601 of NC_135533.1, forward strand.
CCCCAGGATGGCACCTTCTGGCCACTTAGGTCTCAGAGAAGAAAACTGCCACCTCCTCCAAGAAGTCTTCCCAGAATGCCCGCCCAGCCACATCCCATCCCATCACCATACCTCGACTAGGAGAAGCTCAAACGAACATCTGGGGTTTCCCTCTGGTGTGTCTGGGGGCTGCTTGCCTGTCCCCACCACTGCCCAAGCTGTCCTGGAGTGCAAGCCCCAAGGTCACACGCTCCAAGCTGAGGGCAGGGAAACTGAGGCAAGGTTCCAGGACAAGAAGGTGCCCTCAGGTGTTCTGGGGAGGAGCCACTACCCTGCCACTCATGGGCTATGGGTTCCTCTGAGCCTCAGCCTCCCCAGCTGGACACACCCCAACCCCTAACCTCAACAGCTGCCCAATAACCTTGAAATCCTAGAGGGAGGGGCCACCAGAGACAGCTCAGTGGTCACCATCCTTCTCTCTGCGGCTCTGATGACTGCCGCAGAGCTCCCGCAGTCCCCCCTACCTCTGCTGTCCCAGCCCCTCCCTGCGCCCTCAGCCCCCTGCACACTGCTCTGGAGTGCATACCTCTTTCTCACTGAAGCCCCCAGCCCTGAACTGAGATCGGCAGGGGAGGATCTCAGGGCCTATTTTACAGGTGGGGAAACTGAGTCTCGGGGAGGTCAAGGGGTGAGGCCAACACTGCCCAGATCTCCCAATTGCTTGAGAGAAGCCAAAAATCTGGATCCCAATATCGATCCCAATTTTTAAATACCAGTAACTGCCAAGAGAAGTTTGATGGCCAGATATCCCCAAGGAGAGCCAGTGGCCTCTGTGGACGAGCCCTCCACAGCCGCTCAGTCTCCCCAGCACCCAGCGCTCCCTGGCGAAGTGGCCCAAGCTCTTGACTGAAGAGGTGGGATGTGGAAGGGTCAAAGGTCCCCTGTTCACATCCACAGTGGCTGTGTGACCTCTCTGGGCCTCAGTGTCCTCAGCTGTAAAATGGAACAGACAGCAGTTCCTACCCATAAGGATATCAAAGACTCTGCAAGCTCAAGTCTGGGGAGGGCTGGGAGTTCCTGTGACATTACTAATTCTGGGGCATACGGAAGAGCAAAAACTAGGTCCTGACACCAAAAGGAAGGAGGGGGAATTCTCCCTGCCAACCTCTCGCCCTTCAATGGACCCTCTAATCCCTCCAGGGCACGGAATTCTAAAGGAGCCCGGTTGCCTGCAGAGTGCCCTCCAATCTGTTTGATTCCTCGGCTCTGAACCTCTGCTCGGTTAGGAGATTCACCTGCTGCAGAGACACAGTTAGGGGGCAGGAAGGACGGGCACAGCAAGAGAGCTTAGGAACCACCTGCAACCGAAGAGTGACCGGCCCATGCAGAGGCCAGTCCTGCCCATTCTGCAAAAGCTATGAGAGGTGGCAGATAAGGAATCCTGGCTGTGCCCAACCCCAGGCGTGTGACTGGCCTTCCCTCTACACGTCACCTGTAAGTGCAGATAATGAGTGTCCCCCCGAAAGCCAGGGGCGCCACTATGTCCATGTAAGGGCCCCCAGGGCCCCTCCAGCACAGACTGCAGAGGACTGGGGGAGCAGCACCCTCGCCCCATCAGCTCCACCATGGTGGTGACAGCCTGCTCCCTGGCCGACTGATTGACATTTGCCATCTTGGCAGTGCCAAACAGCTGCCATTCTGTGACCTTGGGCCCCTTTGGTAGAGTCCCAGGCCCCTGAAGATGGCTCAGAACTCCTTTACCCAAAGGGCCAGGGGAGGGGTGAGGAAGGCCCAGGCAAGGAGTGGAGAAGAGGAGCCGGAGTGAGGCAAGAATCCAAACCTGAATCCTGGCCTGTCCACTGTGTGGCGCCAAGCATGGCACTGCCCCTGCCTGTCCCCTGTCTCCCCTGTGTCCCCAACACCTTCTTGCCCCTAAAGGTCCACCATTCTGCTGCACGGTCACCCAGCGCTGCCCGTGGCACCAGCTGCCTCCATCTCCCCTCGTGCAGTGGGCGGTGCACTTGCTGAGTCCCGTAGCCTGAAGGGAAATGGACCCTCTCCATCCCCGGCCATCCCCATTCAAACCTAGACCCGGAGAGAAGAAAGGAGCCACCCAACCGCAGAGAAGTGGGGGCTCATCTGGGAACGGGGCTCCTGAAGGGCCTCGCTGGCCCAGAGACCACCCTCCCGGACTCCAAGCCAACAGGCAAGGGGTTTCTCTTTGTCCCCTGGATCATGGCAACCACGGGGCTTTGTTGGCGCCGAGCAGCGGATCTCAAGCAGGAGCCGCACGCCTCCCGGTTCCTGCATCCGGTGGGGGGGGGGGGGGGAGGCATGAAGTGATTTACTCTGGGAACCTCCACTGTGCCACCCTTAAATCACTGGGGGAGGTGACAGCATTTGCATACCACTTGCCACCTCCTCTCCCAGTCCCACCTCTCGGCAGAGCAGCCACGCACGCACGGGCAGACCCCCCTTCCAAAACACCACCATAGTGAAGGAACATTCTGCTTGCCACACCAAGGTGCCAGCAGTGCCTCTGCCCTGCAAGCCAGCGGCCCACTCACAGGGCCCCTCTGCCAGGGGTGCGCTCCACCCACCCGATTGCACAGACCCCAGCATAATGGGTTGGGCATAATGGGTCAATGAAGCAAGGCACCTCATTTTCCCCAGCAGGGATGTGACCATGCCGCTAATTTGCAAAGCCACAGCAGGCACAAAAGTGGCTTGAATAATGGGGCCCCCTGGTCGCTAAGCTGGGGGATTTGTGCTGACTCTACCCAAGCGCAGCTCCATATGCTTCAGTGCTCGGAGGCTGAAAGCAGCCAGTCCACCCACCACGCTCTTTACCATGGCAGCTACCCACGCAGGAAGGGGCAAAGGCACGGCCGTGTGCCAGGGAGCGCGCCCTTGCCGCTGAGCTCCCCCAGCCCCTCTCCTGGAGCCGCAGCCGGCCCCTCCGAGACGATCTGAAAAACCCACCCAGCTCCGAGGAAGCTCTGGTTAATGCCTCTGAACCAAGTGTAGGCAGCTAGGTATCTTTCAGGAATTTCAGCCTTGGTTTTTGAGCTAGTACTAAATATAGAGTTCTCAAACTGTCGTCTCTTTATGTCCCTGGTGGGAACATAAAGACTTACATGCACGTCCAAGAATCTCAGTGGCACCAGCGACTCTGCCCCAGTGGCATTTGCCTGACCGAGGTGTCCAGCTGAGACCCTGGAGGAGGGCAGAGGGCAGCAGGGCCTGGGGCAGGCTGGCAGCAGCTCTCAGGGGTGGGGCCCCTTCCCCCCCAAGAGCAGGCTTCCAGGGCCAGGCGCAGGCTCTCCCGCGGCTGGGGGAGGGACGGGACCAGCACGTTCTCCTACAAAGCATCAGGCAGGCAGTGTCTCTGAGAGGTTTCCGAGAGTCACTTCCGAGCACATCCAGGCAAATGCTGACCCCCGTGGAGAAACAAAATAGTGACAAAACTGCAATTTTCAAGTCTGAGGGACTGTGCACTTTTGGAAACAGGTCCCAGGGCTTCCGCTGAGAGGAAGCAGCCCAACCCCAGTAGCAGACCCTCTCATGTGCCACAGAGGAACCCCCACAGCAAAAGGGCTCCTGCAGCTGCTCATTAGGCAAGCCTGTTGAAGATCCATTCACCGGGAGCCCAAGGCCACCCTGTGGACCCAGCCAAAGCCAGTGCCTGGTGTCTCTCAGGGAAGGTTTCCCAAGCTGAAGGTCTTATTAAATATTTGGGGTCACTTAAGGGCATCTGGAGGGAAGACAATATTTACTTTTGCCATGCAAATGCATCACACACCAAGTTGGCATGCAGATATGCTCCCAACTGCAACCTCACCAAGACTGTTGAAGCTGGAAAGTTAAAGTTGTATTTTTCTACTGTGTTCTGCCGGCTGTGGGATCTGTTTGTTAAGCAAATGGGGAGAGATTTTTCTAAGGGAAGAGCTACCTGCTCCGAAATCATAGGTTCGTATTTTTAAAGGTCTAGAAAATTGAGCTCCCAGACGCACATGAATGTCGCTCGTGACTACTCCTGTTCATCCCAGCCTTGGAGACGTTCTCCCCTGCTCGGGTGGGGGGAGGGGAAGCACCGTCACTTCAGGACAAGCTTCCCCTGGAACCAATATGCAGCCACACTGAGGTGGTAGAAAGCTTTCCAAACTCCAGCCAAGACAGAAAATACCTGACTATTTTGCCTTCGCCACTCACTGTGTTTTGGCGACAGCTGCGCCGGTGCCGGCGGGGAGCCCAGCTCGCTAGTACCCGGGCAGTGGCTCTGAACATCACCACATTCCAGGCGGCCCTGAGCGCACTGGGAGCCGCTTGACCACCGCTACCCTCTCTCGCCCGCCTTGGGGTCAGGGCGCTAGGACAACCCACGTTTTCAGGAAGCAAGCAGCCGCTGGCCCTTGGCTAGAGGAGGCTACTTGGGGAGGGGGTACCTTTGAGGGAAATGAAAACAGAGGAGCGCGACGGGGCGCGGGGAGGGGCTGCGGACAGCCAGACAGCGCAGGCTGAGACTGCCTCAAGGCCCCGAAGGTGTCCTGGGAACGCACGGCCCGTGCTACCTTGGGCAGCGGGCAGCTGGGAGAAGAGCTCCATGGACCCCTGCAACAGCTAAACCCCCGCCTGAACCTGGACCTGGGGGGTGTCCCCCGGCAGGGCAGGGAGGGGGCTAGATTGCTGAGGCGCGCCCCCACCCGCCTCCAGAGGCTGAGCGCATCCCGTCTGTTGCCCCCGTGCGCCCGGAATGGATCCGCAGGAAAGCTGGAGGTTTAGAGAGGAAGGCTGGCGTGTTCTCGCGCTGGGGCCCCTGCGCTCCCAGGGTCTCCCCAGATCGGTCCAAGTCCCGGAGACCAAAGCTGCCAAGGACTTGAGAAACGGAAGCTGCCGCCCCGTTTAGGAGCCAACTTTGTGCGCGGCGGCCGCGGTCGGGGATGGGGTCCCGGGACGCGTTACCTGGGCACCGGAGCGCAGTCAGCGCCAGCAGTAGCCCGAGCGGCGGCGCCCGGCCCGGGGGCGGCATGGTCCTCTGCGCGCGGTGGGCGCGGCGCGGGGCTGCTCCTCTCGCGCCCGGCCCGGCCCGCGGCTCCCGGGAGCAGCCCCGGCGGCTACGCCCGGGCGCCGGGCATGGCTCGCTCCCAGCGCGCTGCTCCTCCCCAGACGCAGGCGCCGGGGCTGGCGGCGTCTCCTCCGCTGAGCCTCCGCGCTCTCCCGGGCTCGGCCGTGCGCGGCTGGCGAGCTGGGGCCGCCGGGCTCAGCGCCGCGCGCCCTCGCCTGCTGCCCCGCACTTGGCCCGAGTTGCTCGGCCCCCGCCACCGCCGCCGCCGCGGCTCCTGCGCCCCAGCGCCCGTCCCATCCCGGTCGCGCCGCCGCCGCCGCCGCCTCTGCCAGCGCCAGCTGCTGGCCGCCCCTCGAGCCAGCGCGAGAGTGAGCGAGCGAGCGAGCGAGCGAGCGAGCGAGCCCGGGAGGAGGGGGAGGCGGGCGAGGGAGGGGCCGGGAGGCGGGGGGAGGGGCCGCCGCCCGGGGGACGGGGCACTAGGCGGCCGCCCAGCCGATAGGCGGCGGGACGTGCCACTCCTCGGCGTCCCCGGGGGCGGGCGCCTGGCCTCGGAGGCCTGGGGAGACCCGAGCCGGGGGTCTGGGGCGTTTGCGGGGGCCGCGGACCGCGGGAGGCGTTCAGAGTGCGGAGAGGGGGGTCCTCAGGTAGATCCTGGCGTGTTAGGGGTGTAGTGATGGGCGGTCCCAAGGTTGAGGTCGGCCAGGGGGCTAAGGGAGGGCCCTCGGAATGGGGCAGCAACGTCTGGAGAGGAGGTGTCTGCGGGGAACAGAAAGCGCGAGGCTGAGCGCAGACAAGAGGTCCCGTGATACATCTGGCTCAGCTTGGGGGTGCCCGCGGGGGAGGGGGAGGCATGCCCCGGGAGTGGGGGCGACGTGAGGAGTGTCTGCAAGCTCTGGGACCCGGGCGGGAGAGGAGTGCGCAGGCTGGGCGCGGTCAAGGATCCTGGAACAGATAGAAGGCGTCGGGGGATGTCTAGGATGCGAAGCTGGAACTCTTGTTTAATGCAGAAGGTGCCTCCCCGTGTCTCACAGGCCTTAGGAGCACGGAGGCGAAGGCCGGGAGTTCTCTCCTGGAAAGGGGACATTCCTGATGCTCCAACGACCAGTTCCCAACGCAGGGTCAGGCGGTGCCCGGCAGTTAGATTCTTCCAGGCCATGGGAAGGGCCACAGCCAGAGTGGGGAGAGAGGTGACAAGTCACAGGGGAAGCAGAAACCACTAGTCTTCCTCTGCGCAAGGCCCCCAACCTAAGCCAGCCAAGAGGGGAAACACAGTGAGTTCATGGGGCTGGGAACAGTGGGGGCTTCTACAGTATCCCCCCATGCCTGGAAAGTTCCTGGGCCCACCTGGTGGAGTCCTTGCCCCACCCCAACCCCATCATACCAGACGCTAGCTCCAGTGTCTCCGTTTGCCATGAAAAGTGGGTCAAACTTTGCAAACAGTCAATGGGGGGGGGGTGGAGAGGCCTGGGGAAGTCTAGAGCTTTGGAGGAGAACCCCTGTTCTTCCACTCCCTCCATGTGCAGCCTGGGGCAAGCCGGCCCCCCTGAGCCTCAGTTTCCCTGTCTCTGACAGCGTTCACCTGGTGTCCCCAGTAACGCAGACAAAGCCCCAACCTAGGAAATAAGTGCTCGTGTGAAGGTATCTGCTGTCGACATTATCATTCTCATTATGGCCATTATTATTATGTATCCGACTTTCCTCCACTGGGCCCAGAGCTCACATCAGAAGAACAATCCTCTCCCCCTCCCAGCTGGTGAGGGGGATGGAGAGGGACCGGGCACCTGCTTCATTAGTACAGACAGGCTCATTAGCAGAGGCAGCATCAGCTCTTCCTAGATAAAAGAAGGAAGGAAGAGCCCAGGGCAGGTGGCCAGTCTCCAGCCCAGGTTAATTAGGAGACATAAAGGGACTTTCCTGTTGCTGCTAACAGGCTTCCTTCCCAAGGAGCCAACGCCCTGGCCAAGCCCCTCTAGGCTCCCTGGCAGTCCCCAGAGTGGCTGGAGAATGTGACTGGAGGTCTCCCTGCAGTCCTGAAGACCCCTCGCTCCCCTCCCTGGGACTGTTTCCCTAGCCAGGAGGATGGTCATGGAGACGCTGTCCAGCCTCTCTTGGGGTCCCCAGCCACCTCCCATCTCTCCCACTCATGCATAAGAATGTGCAGAGTTGAGCACCTACTGTGTGCCTGGAAACAGAAATAAATGGAGGGCCTTTCCTCTGGGGGATTCTCCGATGGGGGCAGCTAATCACATGGCCACACAAAACAGGACAGAGCCTCAGCAGGGAAAGACCAGGGTGCTCACGCCCAGGGACACCATGTGCTTGACGGGGATGGTGAGTGTTGGGGATCTGTGACCAGAGACGAGTCCAGAGGTTCTTCTGTGGGGTGTGTGTTGAGATCAGGCACAAATGGTCCAACAAGACACAAACCTGGGGTCATACCTTCCAGGGGTTGGCCCAGAGCCGCCCCATCCCACCCCACAGAGCCACCCTGCTTCTCCAGGGCAGAGCTGCGGTTGGGATATGCCTTCCTCCAGCTAGTGGTGCTGAGTGACCTGGACACTAAGGAGAGGAGGGTGGCTTTTCCATGCCCCAGCTGTGTAACTTTAGACAAGCCTCTAACCCTCTCTGAGCTCGTGTGTGGAGCAGCCCCAGCCCATCTTGTCGTTGGGGGAGGGTTTCTGCATATTAACCAGGACCCTGTGCCTAAATCTGTAATAGGTTTGTCCCTGGAGTCATGGGGGTGGGGATGTTCCCAGATTCTGAAGGACTCTGGGAAGGCTAGGGACTGGCAATAGTGACTACGAGGCACCCCTACCCTCGCCGAAGACCCAGAATTTCTCCCTCTCGCGCGCACACACACGCACCCACCCACCCACACACCCCAGCCTGCTGACTTTACAGTCTGGGGCAGAAGCAGAAGGATCATACAACCCCAAGTCTCCCCCTGTACAGACGGGGAAACTGAGGCTGGTTCTGAAAGCACGGGGAGCCGGAGCCCGGGCCCAGCGGCTCGCGCCCCGCCACTCCTACGGAGCAGGCGTCTGCCCAGCGGCTTCTCGGGCGCTGCCCATCCTCCACCTTCCCGGCTCGGCCCACGCACTCGCCGGGCTGTTGCGAAGAGCAACAGTGCCATCTCGTGGCTGCAGCCGGCACTGCAGGCCCGACCGGGGCCGCAGGAGGAAGCGCGGCCCGCGGCCCAGGCCCGGCGCCTGCCCACCTGCGCGACCCAGCGGCCCCTCCGCCTCTGCACCGCCAACGTGAGCAACGGCAGGCGGCCGCCGCGTCGGGACCCACCGGTTGCGACGTTTCCTGCAGAGACTGAGGTTCCATTTTCCGTTGCAAATACTGCTGCCGAGCTGGAGCCCGCGGGCGCCCCCGCCCGGAGCGGCACGGGACTGACTGTCGCCTTGCACCGCCGGGAGGGGCCGGGAGGGGCCGCGCGAGCCGGAAGGCCAGGGCCCAGCGCGTCCAGAGACCAGGCCCCGGTCTGTGGCAGGAGAGGGGAACTCTTCTGAGGGCCGTGTCACTCTGTCCCCGCCCCTGCTTTAGTCTTCCGATGAGGGCTCCTCCTGCGATCCGCTTCCCTGGACCCGCAGCCCCCTCTTACTCATCAAGTAGCTGGTGACAGTGGGCAGGACGTCGGGGGTGCCTGTCACAAAGGAAGCCCTGCAAATGTGGGCTGCACGGAGAGAGGGACGGAGGGATGGCACTGGGCCTGGATAAGCCTGTGAAACAGCCCAGAGGGGACCAGTGCCCTTCCAGGCCAACCCCAGAGCGGGAGCCCGGGGAGGAAGGGCCTGGCTGGATCAGCTGCTGCAGGCTCCCTGGGTGTCGCCGGGCACTGGCCTGCTGGGACACAGGGGTGCACTCCCTGCCGGGTAGGGCTTCGGAGCATATTTCAAATCTGCTGGAAACCACGGGACTAATGAATAAACTGGCAGTGCCCGAGCCCAGACGCCTCCCCGTGCCTAGCATGGATGGCTTCCTGGGGTGGCACAAGGCATGCAGGCTAGATGTCCATTCTGACCATTTTAAAGTACACATTCGACACTCACACTGCTGTGTGACTGTCACCACTATCTCCTTTATCCCAGACAGAAAACTAGTCCCACTCACTCCCTCAGCCTCTGGCACCCACCAACTGCTGGACTCCAGCATCAACAGACCCACAAGATGTGTCCTTCTGAGTCTGGCTGTCACTCGCACCATGTCTCAAGGCTTGTCCCACTGTGGCAGGTGTCTTTCCTTTTTGTGGTTGAGTAGTACTCCATTGTGGACACAGCACATTTGTTCTCTGTTCCTCTGTGGGTGGATGTTTTTTGGAAGGGCTGCTATAGACATTTGCATACAAGTTTTTGCCCAAACTCCAATTATTTGGGGTTTGCCAAGTGCAGCTGGAACCCCACCCTGGGAACAGGGGACTGAATCAGTCAGTCATATTCCCCGAAGCCAGGGACTTTTCTGGAGGAAGCATGTGACCTGGTTCTAACCAATGAGAAGCAAAAGGCAGCTGCTGTCCATGATCAACTGAGAGAGCCAAAGGCCCTTTGTGCTTTCCACCGGCTTCCTTCCTAGCAGCTTGTGGAGTGCGGGTGTGATGGGAAGCGCTCTGGCAGCCTCATGACCATGAGGCACCACAGTGTCCACCAGCAGCTACAGGTGACAGAGCAGAAAGAGATCCTGGCAACATCCTGAGGTGCTCTGTCACCCTGTGAGTGCTCCAAGGCACCCACTCACTGAGGTGATAAATGGCATCATTTAAGCTCTGCTGTTAGGACAGGGTATTGCATGTTGTCAAAGGCAAGGTCAGGACAAGCTCAGCAACGTGCATCTACCACTCACAAAATCACTGAAAAGACAGAGGCAGGAAAATCAGGAAATTCTGTTCGTTTTATTCTTCCTCTATGAACGTGGGATTATTTCCTAAATCACGTGTTCCTGGCAGGAACTCAGAGGACAAACGTTGAAGTAGCATGCCCTCCCTGAGAGCCTGCTCTTTGCACTGAGTTATGGTGACAAACACCTCTCTGCACCGTGGGCACATTCTCCTGTGGGACAAGACGGATGGTGGGTGCAGTATGTCCTGAGGGGAGAGGCCCGGGTGGACTCCACCAGTTTTCCTACTGTTGAGCTTCTGGTCACAACTGTCACTGCTAAGGACCAAGTCTTGGGGTGGGGACCCTGGCACAGGGGTGCAGCACCTGCCTGGCATGCCCGGGGCTTCCAGCCACCATCAGAAAGGGAGAGTCCTGGTCCGTCACACATGCGTGTGGTTAGCTCTTCAGGTGAACTCCCAAAACACACTGTCGCCCACAGGCACGTGCAGGGCAGTGTCTCCACTCCGGAGCCTCTTGGTGAAGTTGAGCCAGATTCCCAAAGTGGACGGCGGTGCCAGGGTCGGGGGATGGCTCGGTCCTCAACCCTGTTGTTCTGTAGTTCAGCTTTATAAAGTGTGCCATCTGCTCGATGACGTCAGAGTCCCCCCCCCTCCAGGGACGGGCTCATTATCCTGGCAAATCTGTGAATATCCAGCAGGTGGTTCCAAGGAAGTTTAGAAGGCTCGAGGATCACTGCTAGTTGTCATTTATCACTTTTAAAAAATGGTAATCTTAAAGCAGGGCTCTGGCGAGAAGTCCGTCTGGGTGGCAGAGAGCCACGTCATTCCGCCGGCTGTCCCCATCGCCACCGCTATCTCCTGACCGCCTCTGCCCAGGTGCGCGCTTTGAAATACTTTCTCATTTCTCTCCAATTATATTTTTTCTCCTGTCTTTGTCTAGGGAGCTTCCTGGGGAGAGCGTCCAGCACTCACAGGGATTCCCAGTCATTAGCTGCCCAGGGTGGGCGGTCCAGCTGCACAGGGCAGGAGGCCAGGATCAGGGGAGTGCAGGCGGTAGGGGCAGTGCGGACCGCCCTGGTCTCTCTTGGTCTAATCACTCAGGCTACAAGGAGTCGAGTGTTCTTGTCTGGAACTGCAGCGCTCATGCGGGTGTTATAGTTTTTATAAAGACAAAACCCTAAGTCAAGGGGAAGAGCTTGCCTCGCATGTCCAAGGCCCTGGGTTCAAACCCCAGCACAAGAACAAATATTGGCTTGAATAATCAGACTTCAGGCTCTGCTGGTTCTAGGGGATCAGGGCCCTTAGTACTCAATCTGGGCAGAATGACAGGTGAGGAATATCATTGGCCATCTCAGGTCACCTGACTCTGAACCAATCACCATGCATATGGGGATGGACTATGCTAATTGGCCAGCCCTGGGTCACAGGCCCAGCCCGGGAGCCAGGAGTCCAGCCTGGGAGCAGGATGGATGGGCCAGGGAAGAACAGGGGTGCTGTTTTCAGAAGATGGGTACAAAGAGGACCGGGTGAACACCACAGATGTCCCCTGCACGTGGAGACAACGTGAAAAGCAGGTGAGAGCTGGCAAGGGGCTTCCTCCCTGCCGGCCCCTATCCAAACCATGCTCTGTATTCAGCAGGCAGAGGAGGGGCAGAGGGGGGCTTCCACACAGGGAGTCTGTGGCCATGTCCCCCTAGGCAGGAGGGCCATCACGGTTCACAGGTGACCCCTCCGTGGAAGGCAGGGATTCTTGGTGGGGCACAGGGCAGCAGACCCAGAGCGTCCCATACAAGGAGGTGGGCGCAGAGCTGCCCCCCGACCTGGAGGAGAAGCCCTGCCACCTCAGCTCAAGGGGCCAGCTGTGTGCTGCGGTCCAGTCAACTGACCCTGACCACCCTCTCCTGCCATCTGCCAAGATCTGCAAGCCACCGAACTGTCCCAGGAAGACAGGATTTTGCAGATGAGGAAACGGAGGCTCAGGAGTTACCAATGTAGCCCAAGTCAATCGATGGCACTGGGTGCTTGAACGGACACCTGGTTGTCCCCAAGACCCTCTCTTGGCCACCCCCATGCTCTTCCTCTCTCTCTCGAGGACACCACTGCTAATAGGACCACAAAGAGCTGCTGCAGGGGGACAAGGCCACAGCTACAGCCATGTCCCCAGTGAGACCATGTTGGTCAGCACCGAGAGCGGCTGGGCTGCTACCACCGATGCGAACGGGGAGCAGGGACCCGGGTTTGCAGGCCTCTGGGTGGAAGCTGGGTTCAGAGTTGGGTGGTCTGGGAGAGGGGGGCCCACAGAGAACACAGGGTCCCTGCCACCGAAGTTCCCGTGCCTCAGAGATGCCGAAGGCTGGGCTCTGCGTCCACCCGTGCACCTGCCCTGAGTGGCTGCCACCATGAGAAGTCCCTGGATGAAGCGTCCTCGGCCACGTCACCTGATCCTTCTGCGACCACCTCCTTGTATAAATACACACAACGCTGTCTCTTAGACGTGACTAAATAAAGCAAGAAGGGAAGAACCCCAGCCCAGGTGACACCGTGGGACCCGAGGACTGGCTGGTGGCTGACCAGTGCCGCGGAGGTCAGCTGCTCCCTTGTCAATGGCAGGTCACCCCTGCATGAGCCTCTGGGTTGGGGATGTCTGTGTCACCAACCCCCCCAAGACATGCAGGGACACTTCTGGGAACCTGAGGACACATGGTCCCATCGACTCAGCAGCAGCCAGTGTCCCTCTGAGGCGAGGCCTCTCTGCCGCCCAGCACCACCCTGGACCTCTCTGTGGCAGGTGCCACCTGCCAGGAAAGGTGCCCCACCTGCTCCCTATCACAGCGCTGAGCAGGGACCTCTGAGCCACGTGCCCTGGCCTCTCCCCCTGCAGGCCTCACTCCTGAGAGGGCGCGGGCAGGAGAGATGGGCTGAGGCTCAGGGGCTCCAGGCTGGGCCTCCCCTGGCCAGACAGACTGGGAGGATGCTCCGGGTGAGGCCGGGGCCTAGGCACAGGACAAAGGGAAGGGAAGAAAGCCACCACTGGGCGCGCAGGGGACCTGCCGAGGGCAGCTGTCAGCACATGACACCGTGTAACCAACCACCCGAGCCAGACTCGCCCCCACCTCCACAGTGTGGCCTCAGCTGGGCTTTTCTGCAAGCTGCAGCTTGGGCCCCGTGGTCAGACCTTGCTGGCTGCCCTGGGCCAGCAGGCCCCGTGGCACAGCCCTCCAGACAGTGGTGGGACCTCAGTAGTCCCAAGGACCCGCCTGCATCCTGCCTGCTAAGGTTCATGGGCAGAGCGTGACCCTGGCCATGGGCAGGGCCCACAGAGTGAGCAGGAGGTCCAGCCCTAAGCAGGAGGAACTGTAGCCCTGGTGAAGGAGGAGGGCTGAGGAGCTGGGAGCAACACAGTCTTCCTCGAGGGACACACACATCCCTTGGCCTGCCTGCCACCACCCAGGGCCGTGGTACCCAGAACCCAAGCTCCTTCTATTCCGTTGCCTCTGCTACTGGCCTCCACACCTCACGTCGCTCCTAGTCCAAAAGGGTTGCTGAGTGCCTGTCTTTGTGTTCAAATTCCAGCAATCAGGCAAGGAAGAAGAGAAGAGCACGTCTTTCCCACTGAAAGGCACTTCCTGGAAGGCTCACAGGCACTTCCCCGACACCCTGTGGGCCAGCACTTAGAACAGGGTCTGGTTAAACCACGAGGAAGGTGGGCAGCGCAAGCCCAGGGGCTCCTATGAGGGAGGGCTGGCCCACAGAGCCCGAGGGCGTGGGCAGAGCCAGGCCTCTGGAGGGGGCTGGAGGCCAGGTCTAGAGCTCTGCAGGACACATCTTCCTCCCTCTGCTTCTCCCTGGACACCAGCTCTTCCTCCCCAGAAAATGGACATCCATCCTGGAGCTGACCAGCAGCCCACCCCTCGCCTCAGGCTCAGAACCGGCTTCCCTAAAGCGTGGCCCAGAGAGGTTAAGTGACTGGATTAAGTTTACACAGCTAACAAGTGGCATCTTCTCCAGAGGGAGGAAGAGCTGGCGTCCATGGAGGACCACAGAGGAAGAGCATGTTTCCTGCAGAGCTCTAGACCTGGCCTCCGTCAGCTCTGCCCACTCCCACCCTCCTCCACCTGCCCTCTGTCTGTGGTTCACAGAGCAGAACTCCCTTGGCAGCCTCGCTCGGCCACTCGGAGCATGATGCTGGCCCTGAGGTCGGGGCTGCCTGGCTGCGGCCACAGCAGGTGTCCTGCCAGCCCCCAGGCCCCCTGGGATGGAGGCAGCAGCCTCTCTCCCTGTTGAAGCCAGGCCCGATTCCCAGAGCTCTCCGCCAGATCTCCGGCAGCGCAGCGCAGAGGCTGTAAACACTAAATATAACCACTTGACGCGGCGCTGACAGCCCCGTCAAGGAGCCCTGGTTACATAACCAGGCTGCGGGGAGGAGGCCTCAGCCTGGTCTCCAGCAGAAAGGGAGAAGGAGGCTCAGAAAGCAAAGGCCGCTCTCCTTCTGCCTCATTCACTCCAGCCCTGCCGTGAGCCAGGCACCGTCGCAGGCACGGGGGACACGACAGAGAGTCCAGGCCACAAAGCCCCAGCCCAGGTGGACAGAGGTGCTGCAGACAGGCTGTCAGCCCCCAAAATAAGTAAACCAAGCACCAGGTCAGATGGAAACGAGAGCAGAGACGTTCAGCAAGGAAAAAGTATTTTTAGTGCGGGAGGGGGTGGCTTTAAGCAGGGGAGAGGATGTGAAAAGGTGACATTTGAGCAAGAACTTACTGAGTCTGAGGGAACGAGGCTCACGGATCGGAAGGAGAGCCCTGCAGTGGGGGCAGACGGTGCAAAGGCCCTGAGGTAGGACCATAGCACCAGTGTAGAGGCCCCAGTGGAGGCCTGCAGCCAGGTCACAGGGCTCTGCAGACACCACAGGCAGAAGAAGAAGTGGCTCCCGGCCACCAGAGAGCTGTGTCCAGAGGGCTGGGCAGGAAACCGTTCCTGAAGGGAAGAGCGAGGCTGGAGTGAGCGGCTCTGTCCTTCTTACCGTCCTTGGCAAACAGAAGCCCTAGAGCCCCGAGATTCCTGCCCTGCAGAAGCCCCAGGACCGCGAACACGATGCACTTGGTGACATCACAGGGGACCGAAAGGGAGGTTTTCCTGGGTGACTCCTAAAAGACCCCAGGCTCCTTCTGAACTCAGGGATTTGAAGTGCAAGAGACTCAAAGCGCGGGAGGTCCCCCTGCTGGCTTTGAAGACGGAGGGACCCTGGGGACGAGGGTGGCCTCCTCCTGCAGCCGGGAACAGCACAAGGCCACAAGCCCTGAGGTGGAGAGGGTCCCGGCTCCAGCTGGGGACCCCCCACGATGCTGGACCCCCAACCTGCAGAACTGCGAGCAAGTGGCCGTTGGAAAGCTGCTGTGTTCAGGGTCATTGTGACCCAGCACAGAAAACTCTCCACGTTCATGGAAGTGTTCTGAGGACCTACTGTATGCTGGGTCCTGCCAGGTGCTAGAGGCGCAGCCACGGGCAAGATGGCGAGTCCCGTGTTCACAGAGGGAAAGGGACAGCGGGCGAGGGGGACCGGGCTGCTCCCTCGGCCTGGAACCCCAGAACATCCACCCAGGGGCGGCCAGAAGTCCCTCTGCCATCAGAGCTGCGCTGACCCCCACAGTGAGCAGGGAACGATCCATGGAACCAGGCTCCTGTGTGATGGGCGACAGCCACCTGCATACCAGGAGCCTCTGGTTTTAATATTGTCCCACCCCCACGTAGAATGGCGGCCTGCAGACAGGCCCCGTAGAAGGGCCCAGAGGGGCAGGAGCCTCCACCCCAGGGGGACCAGAACCCTGTGCCCACTGCTCCCGCCCCAGCATGGGGTGTACCCTTCTCGTCATCCAGAACCTGCCAGTCACTCCATAGAGCTAGCTTCCAACCCCATGCCCACCTCGCTCTGTCCTGAGACCCTCCTGAAGACCTGCTTCTGTCTAGTGAGATGAAACCCAAGAGGTACTCCCCACATCCACACCTTCCACACTCCATACCTCCCCCTCCCCCCCAGCCTCCCCCTCTCCCCAGCCTCCCCCCTCCCCCCCAGCCTCCCCTCTCTCCCCCAGCCTCTCCCTACCCCCCAGCCTCCCCTCTCTCCCCCAGCCTCCCCTCTCTCCCCCAGTCTCACGTGTCTTCCCATTTCGCTTGTCGATTTATGGCCACCGTTTCCAAATGCACCCTTTTCTGCCTGCCTGGTGATCTGTAGCTGGGCCCTGCTGGCAGCTGGTAGAAGGTCAGGCTTCGCCAAGAGAAGGCAACAAGCCAGCCCTGCCCCACCCGAGGTCAGAAGGACATGTCCATCGAGTCAGCTGCACACCACTGTAAGGAAAGACCTGAGGCCATTAACTTATAAAGATAAAACACGTATTCTGGCTCACAGTTCTGGAGGTGCCGTTCCAAGATTGGGTGGCCCCATGACTTTGGGCCTCTGGCAAGGGCCACAGGGGAGCAGGTGGGGGGCAAATCAGTGACATCTCCAGCCAGGAAGCAGAAGACGGATGGAAGGGACGGGAGTCCCACAGCCACGTTCAAGGGCACACCCTGCCATTGACCTAACTTCTTCCCACCAGGCCCCTTCCCACCCATCCCCAACGGTGCCACTCTGGGGACCAGCCTTTAACACGGGACCTGGAGGACGCTGTCCAGCACAAGGTTCCAGTATCCTCTGGAGGGCAGAAGCCCTGCAGCTCTCAGGCCATGCTCCCCACCAGGCGGACAGCTCCACACACCCTCTGCGGTCCCAGCCTGGACCATGCTCTGGCCTCCCGGGGGACACACGGGTCACTGCTGCAGGTGTCTCCAGCCGCTCACTCCCTGTGGCCGGCTGTGGTGGACAATGTCTGTGGACAGCGTGGCCTGGGTCTTCCACAGGCGCCTGCCCCTGCAGGCAGCAGGTTCTGCAGGGCCACACCTTCCCAGGGCACTGACCCATCCCAGGGCAGAGGGTCTCATCCCCCTCCTCCCTCAGCCCAGAACACAGCCCCGTCTCTGAGCCTGCTGCTCCGGGACCCCAAGAGCCGCCTTGGACCCTGCAACACGCTGACACCTCTTACTGGCTAGTGACCCTTCACATGGACCTTCCGGGGCCAGAGGCCTGCCGCAGGCCTGTCTCCTGATGGCACCTGGCCCCCCAAACCAGTTATGAGCTGGGGTCCCGAGGCGGGCCTCAAAGTTAGTATTGAGACTGGCTCAGCCATGTCCTTGGACTTGAGGGCAGTTCTGACATGTTGACCATGTCAACGTGTGGACAGGATTCCAGGCCCCGATGGCATGCAGGATGTCACCCTGGATCAGCCAGCCACATCACCGTGTGCCTGCGGCTGACTGACCCAGGGCCAGCAGGGCACCTGCCTTGAGAGCCCGGGGCTGCTGCACGTGGCCGCAGACAGCAGTGCTGGCCTCAGGGCTGAGAGGAGGGCAAGGACTTAACAGAAAGAGGGGCCCAGGTCCCTTGGCTTTTGTCAAGTCAGTCTCACAGCCTCGGAGCTCCACAGGCCAGGAGGACACCCTTCCTTGCCGCAGCCATGGCTGATGCTCCTGAAACCAACCACGACGGCACGTGGCTGCTCAGAGACCCCCACCCCCACCCCCGAGAGCACGCAGCTGGTGGGACACATCAGGGAGCCTCCCGGCCTCACTACATCCCGCCAGCAACAGGCAGGACATCCCCTGGGCTGCTGGAACTTAGTGTGGGGACATCTGGGGCACGCTGAGCGTCTGGAACATCCAGGTGGCTCTGAGGCCCCTTGCCAGGGGAGGTGGCTTGCTCTGTGTGTCTCAGGTGGTCACTGTGGGCCATCTCACCTGGGCAGATTCCCCCGGGGATGCCCCGTCTCCCTCAGACCCACAGTGGCCTGACAGCACCTGGCCCAAGACTGGGCCCTTGGACTACTGGTGGGCACCCGGGAGGGCTCCCTCCTAGAGAGATTGGCAATGTCCTGCCCGTCCATCCTGGCTGAGCCCGAGGAGCAGGTCAGCACATCAGGCCAGGCCAGCAGTGCCCCGCACTTGAGAAGGTTGGTGTCACTGATCGGGCGCCAAGGCTGGGGATCCGGGTACGACAGGCTGGTTGACAGAACTGGAGGAGAGTCACGGCTTCTCTGGTTGGTGGCTGGAATCAGGACTCAGTGGTGACCTTGCTCAATGACCAGAGGAGCCAAAGCTGCCTGGCATGATGTGTGTCGGGGGTGGGGGGATCCAACGCTGAGGGGACAGGGAAGATGGAAAGAACATTGTCCCCACCCTGCACAGCCATCTACCAACCACAGCCCCAGGACAGCCCAGAAATGCTTCCTTGGCCAGCGTGCTGAGAACTGCATATGGGGGCTGGGGATGTGGCTCAGCGGTAGCGCGCTCGCCTGGCGTGCGTGCGGCCCGGGTTCGATCCTCAGCACCACATACCAACAAAGATGTTGTGTCCACCGAGAACTTAAAAATAAATATTAAAAATTCTCTCTCTCTCTCTCTCTCTTTAAAAAAAAAAAAAAAAGAACTGCATATGGGCACACCTGTGTCCCCAAGGTCCAGATGGCTTTCCCTGGGGGCCACTGAGGTGGGCCCCACAGCAGCACTCGGCCACCAGAGGACACCAGCCCACCCCGTGCAGGGCAGCAGGCATCTGCGGTCAGAGGGCAGCAGCCTGTCAGGGTCTGTGCCAGGAGGGACTGTCCCCAGCTTTGGGATAAAGGAGGTGGGAAGCCTGCCAGGGACTGCTCTGGAACTCGGGTCACCTCCAGGAACTGCAGGCCCCCAGAACTGGCTACAGGAGACAGAAACTGCAGGGGCACAGAGGGCGCAGGCCAGCAGCCCCCCACCTGGAGAGGGCAGCCAGGAGCTGAGAGTGGCTGCTGCCTTCTAGTCGCAGTGAGGTGCATTTGGCCCCATGAGTGTCCACTCTGTCCATGCGTGGCTGATAGAATTGGCCATTTATCCCTTCCCCCTCTCCAGCATGTGACAGGCCTCAGGGTGGTGATGTGACTTCCATGAAATTAGACACAAAAGTTTTGTCCTTTCATCTTCCAAATCCCACTTGTGAGTTCTGGACTTATCCACAGGGACCAAGCTAAGTGGCAGTTCCACGTGAAACAGGGCAGGCTTAGGACCCCAGGACTGATATGGACCGTGGTGAGCTGGAGGTGCATCTCTAATTTTTTTTTTTTAATCCTAAAACCGAGTGTGGTGGTACTGCCTGTAATCCAGCGACTCGGGAGTTTGAGGCAGGAGGATCACAAGTTAGAGGCCAGCCTCCGCAACTCAGTGAGAGCCTAAGCAACTTGGCGAGACCCTGTCTCTAAATAAAAGCTAAGAAGGTCTGGGGATGTACCTGGGTTCAATCCCTGGTACCAAAAAAAAAAAAAAAAAAAAAAAAAAAAAAAAAACCAACCCTAGGGAATAAGTAGATGTGTCCCCAGACTGCCTGGGACTCAGGGAGCCACAGAAGAACAGGGCTCAAAATAGAAATAAACTAGAATAATAACAAAAGAAAGAGAAGGGTTGGGGCTAGGGCTCAGGGCCGAGTGCTCGCCTAGTCTGTGTGAAGCACTGGGTTCGAATCTCAGCACCACATAAAAAAAAAAAAAAAAAAAAAAAAAAACAAGAAATAAAATAAAGGTATTTTTAAAAAGAAAGGCAGGCACCGTGGTGGACCTGTCCCTCCACCAGGGCCACCCGGGCTGAGAGGGTCAGAGCCGACACCTGTGGCACTGGTTGCCTCTTCGGCACACTGTGTACATCTCCTGTCATCTGACACAACTAAATGACAAACACCCCGCTGCCCAGGCCCAGAGAGGTGGACGTGGCCAGGGTTGGATCCCCACCGAGGCTGCCCAGAGTGGTGCTCCTGACACATCACCTGCCTCCCACATGCATGTGCAGGTGTGGGGTGTGTGGGTGTGTGAGTGTGCAGGTGTGAGTGTGTGGTTGTGGGTGTGTGGGTGTGTGTGTGTGAGTATGTGGGTGTGTGGAATGTGTGGGTGTACAGGTGTGCATGCGTTTGGGTACGGGTGTGTGTGGGTGCAGGTGTGTGGGTGTGAGTGTGTGGGTGTGTGGAATGTGTGGGTGTGAAGGTGTGTGTGGGTGTGTGTGTGTGTGTGGGTGTGAGGGTGTGTGGGTGTGGGTGTGTGCAGAGCACTTGGCCACCTGACCTTCAGTTGGTCTGAGGGAGCTGTTCTGGTGACCAGTGTCCGGTGTCCAAGGCAGCAGGACGGTGGTGCCACCCGGCTCTGCTGCTGTATCGGTGATGATATCATGCTTCCTGTGACCTGCGACCTATGTCTAGGACCTAATGCCACCATACTGGGAGTGTGTTTTGCGGCTCCTTGACAGCCCCTGAGCTCCCAGGTGTCACTACAGTCGGTCCCTCCCTGCTGACCAGCTGGACTGCTCGCAGGGTGCGCAGGGCCCAGGGGCTGGCTGCCTGGAATGAGCTGGGCCTGGCGCAGGGGTGCGGCCCCAGCTCCCCCTCAAGTCCCGATGCTGTCAGCTTTGGGTCCCGAGCTCTGCCGCTCACCATCCCAGACTCGGACCTTCTGGACCCTGAAGCAGAACCAGAGGGACCAGGGCTGCAGATGGGCCCCGATGTGACCTAATCACACCCGTGTGGGGGACAGCGGCCAAGACTGGCAGACATGGCATTCTGACCAGGTAGCCCGAGCTGGTCCAGCAGAGGGTCTTAGCTCATCTCGTCCCGTTAGGAATGGGCTGTGCCTTCAGGCACCCCAAGCCCTCAGCGCAGGCCCGTCCCCCATCTGAAGGAGCCTCGTGCTCCACACGGGCCTGGATGGACACCGTGAGGGGAGACACGGGCAGAGATGAGCTGAGAGGGAGAAGGTGCCCGCCAGGCCCAGCCAGGAGAGGCCAGGAATCTCAGGACAACTCAGGGATGAAGCCCCCTCGCTCTTCTGGCCCCGGGCCTTGCCCCAGCCCTGCCACAGAAGGTGAGGCTGTCCACCAAAGGGTCACAGACGGATCCCACCCACGGGTAAGGGACAGGTCTCAATGACAAAACACTCAGCCAATGGAATACTGTGAAAGGGCTGAATTGTTAGGCTTTAAATTTAGGAAAAAACAAAAACCAGTAATTAAAATGTTAAAGAACTCTCCCTCGGGAGTAGGAAATTGCCTTCCTCTCCCAACCTCTAAAATGTGTTCAGAAGGGCCAGGGGTGAGCTCCATGGTACATCACTTGCCTAGCATGCATGAGACCCTGGGTCTGGTCCCTAACACTGCAAAAAATGATGACAATAAAACAAAATACATCTAGATACTGATAACTAAGTAGATAAAAAGTAATGTCAAGCATTCCTCGTGGATGGTCTCCTATTGGTTAAAGTGGGTTATTACTTTGCAGAACTAGAAAGAAGTGCTGGGTGCAGCTAACTTTATAAAGACAAAAGGTTTGCTCAGCTCACAGTTTTGAAGGGCACAGAGCCTGCCTTCACTCTGTCCTGCTGACGCCCTGTGCCAAATGGTGATCAGCAGTGAAGGAAGCCGTGTCGGAGTAAGCAACCGTATCTGGACCCGGACAGAGAGAGACTGGCTCCCAAATCCCCGAGGACACGCCATAGGACCTGAGGCCCTACAGACCTCCCTGGGCCCCACCTCTTCAACAGTTCCACAGCATCTTCCAACGTCATCGCCCTGGGGACCACCTTTAATCCCAAAGAACTCTTGGGGGACACCCTTTCAGCGCCCAAACCAGCAGTTATACATACGCGTAGGGCCCCAGCGCTCCCTGGCGGCAGCTCCAGAGCCGCCCGAACTGGGCGCCTCACCTCCCCATGTGGTGTGGGGAGCTGACCGCGCCCTGGAAGAACCTGACGGAAGGTGAACGAGCAAGTGCACGTGGGTGGTGCCTGCTTGTGGGCTCACGCATGTGAAGGCTCCAGTGAGTAGTGGGTGCCCTCGTGGCCACGTGGTCTGTTCAGCTGTCACCCTTAAATACTTCCGTTTCCCTAAACTTGGCGCCCCACCCCACCCGTGGCCAGGAGGAGCCGGGGCAGGACCAGAGCGGGGCAGGACCAGGGCAAGGCAGTCACCTCCCCCGACCCCACAGCTCACCCCCTGCTTGTCCTCCGGGACACAGGCTGGCAGAGACCTCGCCCACCCCAAGCGTCTCCTACGATTACATAATGCTAATTGCCGGCTTTGTGTTCCATTTGGCAATTTGTTCAAGTAATTGAACAAAATATAAATAATGAATAATCATAATTAGGTCCTTGAAACTTGACACGGAAAATATTTCAGACGCTTCTTAAAAGCCGCACTCGGGAGGGGTGAGGCTGACTTAGAGATGCAGAAAGCTGTGAATGGCTCTCTGCCTGGACCCGAACAGTCCCCGCCCACCATTCACCATCCAGGTGTCAGTTCCCGCCCATAACCCTCACCCACCAATCACCATCCAGGTGGCAATTCCTGCCCATAGCCTCACCCACCAATCACCATCCAGGTGGCAGTTCCTGCCCACCAATCACCATTACAGTGTTGGCTCCCGACCACAGCCTCAGCCCACCAATCATCATCCAGGTGACAGTTCCCTCTCACCACCCACCAATCATCATCCAGAAGACCGCTCCCAGTACAGCCCTGCCCACCAATCACCATCAAGATGACAGCTTCCGTCCACAGCCCTGCGAATGAGAACACGGATGTGAGTGGCCGACCCCAGCTGGGCGCTGGTGGGTGGACCTGGAACAGGAGTTGCCTTCCTCCATTCAGTGGGGCAGCGAGTCCCTGAGAGTGGCCAGGCCATCCGGCTGCCCTGCGTGGGGCCTTGCCAGGACCTGGCACCGGAAGGCCCTTAGAAAGTGCATCTGAGAGCAGGGAGCCTGTCCTGCAGGGGACCTCCTGCCCTCCTCTCCAGGTGGACAGTGACGAGACGGCCACAGACCCCTGGGATGGAGCTGTGGTGGCCACTCAACAGCCAACCAGTGGAGAAACCCGGCAACCCACATCGCCAAGTGGTGCAGGTTTCATGGTCAGGAATGGACCGAGGGACAGCGAGTGGCCCCAGTACGTGTTCCACGGGGCCCGGGCTCGCCTGTGTGGGGCCCTGCCAGGTATTCGTAACCTAATGGAAACCCGTCATCCTCCAAACATCAAAATCCTGGAAGGAAAAGGAAGTCCTAGGAGGAGCTTCTGACGAACAAACGAGGAGCCGCGCACTCGGCTCTATCGGGGACTTTATTCTGCTATAAAGGACATTATTAGACAATAATCATATTATCAGTAAATCAGATAACAGCGGTGTCCGTGTTAATTCCCTGTTCTTGATCATTGTGCTGTGGCTATTTAAAAGAAAATCCTCATTTTTAGGAAATAACACAATAAAGTATCTAGGGGTTGTTATGGTTCAGATATGAGGTTCAGAAGCCCAAGGTGGTGCGGTGCAAGAATGTTCAGAGGTGACATGACTGGGCTGTGAGAGCCTCAACCTAATCAGTTAACTGGGCGTAACTGTAGGCAGGTGGAGTGGGGCTGGAGGAAGTGGGTCACTGGAGGCTGCCTTGGGGTTTACATGTTGTCCCTGGCGAGTGCAGCGCTCTCTGCTTCTTGGTGGCCATGTATTGAGCTGCTTCCCTCCACCACACCCTTCTGCCATGACTGTCCACCTGACCACAGGCCCGGAGCCATGGAGTCGGCCAACCACAAACTGACTTCTGAAACTGAGCCAAAACAAACTTGTGCTACTCTACACTGTTTTTGTCAGGTCTTTTGGTCACAGAGACACAAAGCTGACTAACCAGGATAAAGGAATATCTGCAATTCGACAATCCAGAAAAATGCATGTGTGTGTGAGAGAGAGGAGGCAACTCACAGCTCCAACCCTGGGGTCTGATGGCTGGAACTGTTTTGCTATTCTTACAGTTTTCCATTAATGTTGAAATCATGTCAAAACACAAAAGGAAAAACACAAAAAGAACCCAGGTACCTGCTTCCCAGCACCCTTTGGAGCGAGGGGTGAGCACAAGACCATTATGGTGAGTGAATTGGAGGGGAAGGGGAAGGCTGCTGAGGATCATCTGGGGAAATTTTTTCCCCTTAAAAATAAGAAACAGCTACAAAGAGAAGCCTCACCGTGCTGGTCGGCTGTCAGTGACATCAGTGTGTAAGATGTCTTAGCTGCAGCAACTATCTTGTGACCATGAGGAGAAGGCCAAGAAACCCCCAGATATCATGTCCCAAGTCCTGATGCAAGGTCAATGGGATCATCCAGTTCCTATCCTCATCAAATCCCATCCATCATGCAAGGCCCAGCATGAGAGCATATGTCACTCAGGACCAGGGGCGAGGGAACGCCTATGCCAAACAGTAAAGGAGACCCCTGGAGGCCTAGAAGTGGTTCTGTTCTGCTCACAACTCACCCATCTGTGCAGACCACACTGGTCGTGAAACCCCAGTCCCGACTCAGTCTTGAGGGAGTTTCTTGCCTCAGTTCTGCCCCTTTTCCCAGACCCTAACTTCCTCCTGGTGAAGTTTTTCTGAAGCACTGCTACTCAGGCTTTTCCTCAAACCATTAAAATCAGGATCTGGGCCTGGAAACCGGCATTTTATGGTTGAGCTATAACACATATATATAGTCCACTGCAGAAGCTTAAGTCGACATCTCAGTTATTTTTATTGTAGTAAAAATATACATAACTTTATATAAAGTGGCAAAATTACCACGTTAGTCATTTTTGAGCATACAATTGAACGGCAGCATGCGATGCCAAGATGCAGGGGCTCTCAGCACGTTCACGATGCGGTGCGAATCTCTCCTGTGCGTTTCCAGAACTTCTCTTCCCCAGCTGAACCTCCCAGCCCATCAGATGCCAGCTCCTCACTCCATCTCCCCCAGGTCCTGCTAACCCAGTTCTGCCATGTCCACTGTCGTAGGTGCCCATACAGCCGGAGCCACACGCTCTGTCCCGGGCACTGTGCTGCCTGTCAGTGGTGCAGTGTTCTCCAGCGCCACCTGGCAGCACTTCTCTGTGCTTCATTCGTTTCTGTGGCTGGACCACGTGCCATCGAGTGGCTGCACCACACCTTGTTAATGCAGGACACTGTGGCCGCCTCCGCCTTTGGGATGCTGTATGCAGGCATCTGTGTGAGGGCAGGTCTTTGGCACACACCTAGACTGGGCTTGCTGCTCGTGTGGTGATTAACTCTAGGTATTTGACTTCCTGAGGGGCCCACGCTCTTCTCCACAGTGGCTGCACCATTTTACATTCTGAGCAGCCACACACAAGGGTTCCAGTTTCCCCGTGTCCTCACCCAAGCCCGGTCTCTTTGTACACAGAGATGAACTCCAGTGAGCACGGCGTGGGGACAGAGCTAACAGTCACCCAGGACCCCCATGGGGATGGCTCTTGTTAAAAAGCTCCCCAGCACCCAGGGTTGAGGTCCATCCCCTGCACCTTTTGTCTTTCTGCCTCCGAAAAGGCTGGCTAACTCATACCCTAAAAATAAACCGGCGTCTAAAGACAGAATATTAAAAATGACATTGTCACCTTGACAGAGTGGCTAATAACGCCACAGTGGACAGGAGTCCATCAATCATGGGCTGCTGTTTCCGTCTGGGGAGCTGGGAAGAGACCTAGATGGAGGCCTCAGCCCCACTTCCCTTCGATGCCCCCCAACTGCACACGTGGCGTCCAGCAGCCAGGATTCAATTTGCAAGGTCAACCATGCAAAAACGCAGGACTAATAGAATTGTCACCTCTGTGTCACGGCCATTTACAACACACTCTTGCCAAGTCTGAACATGAAAGCAATTATGTGATACATACTTTGGCAAGAACCAGAGGTCCCCATCCAAGGGGGAGTGAGATGCGGCTGAGGCAGGTAATTTAAAAAAAAAAAAAAAAAGAAAGAAAGAAAGAAAGAAAGGAAGGAAGAAAAGTCACAAAGATACATTCATTATGAAAAATTTCAAAATTTCCCCTCCTCTGGAAATCACATAGGAACTTAGGAGTCAGAATCGTTTGAAAGCCCCATTGTCTTAAGAGTATAAATAGCACCTTTTAAAAACCCACAATTTCAATCAGGCTGGAATAATAGGAAGAACCATTCATGGAACGCTGTCTTTTAAAATTTCATGACACGTGAATTGATCCTCACTCCAGATCTAATTAGAGGCTCTAGGCATATGGGAGTCTGCGATGGTGTCAAAGCCACGTGGAAACCACACTCACGATTGATCTTTTTCACCCGGGTATGATTTTTTTTTTAAATCAATCCAGACACTTGGGAACCACCCAAGGAAAGGCGCATGAACAGGAAGCACCCAAAGGGGATCCTCTCCCTCTTCCCAGAGCTCTCTCCAAAGGCCACATGCCAGGAAGGGGAGGCAGGAGCCTGGCCCCACTGGAGCTGCCGACCTGCACCCCTGCATGAGGCTCCTGCAGCCTGGTGGCCCCGGGAGTCCACCTTCCAGCCTGGTGGCCCCGGGAGTCCACCTTCCCCACGGTGGGTTCCTCCACGTGAGCATCCAGAAGCCAGGCAGATCTGCACACGTTAAGGCGAGAATGTCCCCAAGGCCCATGTGGCAAAGGGTGCTCCCCAGTGTGGCAGCACTGGAAGGGGGGGCCTTTAAGAGCTGGTGGCCTGGGGAGGTCCTTAGATCCCCAGGTGTGCCATTGAAGGGCATAGTGGTCCCCTGGCCCCTTCCCTTCCCATCTCTTCTGCACCCCTCTGCTCTGCCCTGGGATTCCTTCATGATGCATGGCCTCACTACAGGCCCCCAAAACAGTAGGGCCAACTGCTCATGGGCTGGAACCTCCAAAGCTGTGATCAAATCAACCCTTCCTCTCTATAAGCTGCTGACCTCAGGAGCTTTTGTTACCATCACAGAAACCTGCCCGACACCTGCTCTGCCCCTACGTCACTGGGCATCGCCTCTGCCATACCCCATGAGAAAACCACTCATCAGCCACCACAGAGGTGCCACACACCCCCATGGGAAGGACCACCTCTGCCATTCTCCTGGCCTGCCAACCCCCGGGTGCCTCTCTTGGCAGAGGACGTGGAGCTCCAAGGGCCACCATCTCACTGATGATTCACCCAGAGGCTCCCACAGGAGGCTGGCCTCCCTCTGCACCAGCGGGCCTCCAGCCGGACAAGCCAGTATCATTCGCCTTCATTATGCAGGGACACCTAGGACCAGGCACACAGACTTCTCCAGAACCCTATCTGGGCTCCTTCAGGCAGGAGCCAGGCCGGCCATCAATCCTCTGCCCTCCTAAAGCCGGGCCTTCTCGGACCCACTCCTGAGGCCTCCACAGCTGACAGCCAGCGCAGTGCTCCTTCCTGACCTGGGGTTCAGCCACTTCACGATGCCAGGGTAACCATGTCCCTGACCCCGGCACCCCAGGTCTCCTGTGCAGCCTCCCACTCTCAGCCCACCTGCCCATCCTCCAGGGAAGAGGTGGGCTCATGACCCAGGTACTGCCATCAGAACCTCCCATTCCCCAGATGGCACAGGTGGATCAGAGATGGGCATGTGACCTTGAGCAGACCAAGAAGACTCTTGACCTAAGAATGAAAGACCGAAGGCTGCACAGAAGTG
Organism: Urocitellus parryii; assembly: GCF_045843805.1. Lineage (NCBI taxonomy): Eukaryota > Metazoa > Chordata > Mammalia > Rodentia > Sciuridae > Urocitellus > Urocitellus parryii. The sequence goes on from NC_135533.1 coordinate 133,907,051, forward strand.
GAGACAGGAGATGGTGACATGAGGATAGCTGACATCCCGTGCGTACCTGTTACAGGCCAGCACAAATGACAGGCACCGCCTCAACCCCGCCACCTAATAACAGTCTTAATACCTGCACTACAGATGGAGGAAACAAGGCTCAGAGAGGGCGAGTAACCTGCCTGTGGTCACACAGGGGTGCAGCCACCATTCAGGTGTAGGCACTTGGTTCCAGTAAATGGGGCTGCCCAAGTCAGGAAACTGTGGGAGGCCCAGCTATGTCTGAATTCCAGATATGCAATATTTGGGACACACTGACATTTAAAAAGCTATTTAGGCTGTGTGCGTGGTGGCTCTCGCCTGTAATCCCAGCAACTCGGGGGGCTGAGGTGGGAGGATCACAAGTTCAAAGCCAGCCTCAGCAACTTATCAAGGCCCTAAGTAACTTAACGAGAGCCCAGTTGGTGCTGGGGTTTCTGTTACTTGTCGCCAACAAAATCCACAGTCGTAACTGAAAAGAGGAGTGGACGCCCGTGCCCTGACCGCAGCCAGCAGGCAGAGGAGAGCCCAGGGCTGCAGGGAAGCCGGCCCACACCATGTGGGGCCCACAATGGCCACCCTCTTTGACACTCCCGAAATCACCCGCTGTGCTACTTGAGCCAGTGAGACAAGAGAAGGGACAGACAGAGGGACCAGAGGGGACGGAGCCTGGAAGCCTCTCCAGAGCACAGTGAGCCACCCACATCTCCTAGAGGTCATCTGATGGAGTACTGGACCACTGCTCACCTCTGCAGTTGCCAGAGGGCCATGCAACAGGGGAAGGTGTGACCACGGAGCCAGCGTGGCCAGGAGCGTGGACACCTCCTTCACAGGCCTTTACTACTGCCCTTGACAGGGACAAGATGGCTGGAGGCTGTTAGAAATGGTGTGTGCGGACACCCAGGGCAGCTGTGGCTAGCAGAGGATGGGGCACAGCTCCTCAAAGCCTCCTGATGGCTCTGCTGCGTCCAGGGCTCTGTGCTGGGCCACCCTGCTCTGCGCGCAGGTGCTGGGGTGACAGGGAGAGAGGAGGGGAGGGCGGCAGCTGTGCCTGAAGCTGTTGCCAGACAGAGGCCAGGGGAGGCCAGGCGGAGGCACTGCCCTGGGCCCCACACAGTGAGCACCCAGCCAGCCAGGGCACTGCTGGGCCCAAGTCCCAGTGGCCTCCTGGAGCCCTCAGAACACGACCCACGCCACCTGGAGCCGCTCCCCACTCACGTGCCCTGCAGTCCCCACGGGGCCCCTGCCGTCCTCTAGATGAGGTGGTCCCCTCGCAGGCCTCTGCCTGGCTGGTGGCCCTCCAGTCTTCACATGGTGGCATCACACTCTCAGACAGTAGCTGTGGTGTCCCCAGGAGAGGCACGCTGGCTGTACCTCCACAGCCGCGGCCTCCGCGACCCTGGCCGCTGTGGGACCCCACACTCAGGTGGGCACATGAGTTAGGACAGAGCTAGTCCCTGGTCCTGCAGGGCCCCCAAGAAAAACCACCCGATGGGGACACAGAAAGTTGTTTCTCAACTAGAAGGGTCAGGCCAGCATCCTGTAGCCCTGGCAGCTGCGACTGGAGGAGCTTCCCCACTCACCTGCCATGGTCAGTGGGCTTCCGTCCTCGCCCCAAGCACAGGCGGGGTGCAGGGTGCCCACGGCCCATCCTGCTGGGGCCAGTGTGTGCGCAACCTTGGCCTCAGGGTGTGTGTGCACAGACACTAGTCACACGTCTACACCCGTGCGCTGCTCACTTGGGTGCATGCACACTCACACCCCCCCCCCCAGCCTAGTGTGGCGGAAGCCGACCTGCGAGCTCCCACCTGGCTGTTGAGCCTTGGGCACAATCAGGCCTCACCTCAGCCCTCCAGCCCCCAGTCACGGGCCCCAGAGGGGAAAGTGCCCTGCCCGTGGGGAGGGGGCTGGAGATGGACATAGAGGCCCTTCCCCCATGGGAGGGGCTGTGGCTGTCACCAGTCACCATGCCTGCCCTTCCTTGCCACAGACGGTCGCAGGAGGGCCCGGCACTGTCTGGACAGACGCCTTCCACACTCCCACGCAGCTGAGCACACTGTGTAATGGCCATGGCCGGAGGACATGAGCAGAGTGGACAAGTCTCCTCCTCCACGCCCCTGTCCCAGTGTGGACGAGACCTTCACACAGAGGACAGTGCAGCCACCAGACGGAAGGGTGACTGCCCCTGGCCTGGCCCCCCAGCTCACAAGGCCCTGGAGGAGCATCTGAAGACCTGAGGGAGGGTCCCTTCTGTCCCCCTGCAGCCCGTGACAGAGGCAGATGCACCAGGCCCAAGAAGAGTGGATTTCAGGTCACCTGCAGGTGAGGCAGACAGGAAGCCCACGGGGACCCAACTCCAGCGCTCGGTGCAGTGAGGAGGAAGGGGGCAGGCACCCCAGCTCCTGCCCTATGAGAGCACCTGCCCAGGCAGGAGGGAGCTGGGCAGGAGAGGAGGGCGCCCATTTGGACCAGGCCAGCTGCCAGAGCTCCCGCCCACCTGGGACACAGCCCCGGGCAGGCCACGTGGAGCCCAGTCTCCTGAAGCTGCTCCAGCAGGGCCTGGGGGGGAGGGTGGGGCAGCCTGTCCAGCAACTGGGGGTCCTCTAGAGTCATGGCCAAGGCAGCTCCACACCTGTGACCAGTGGCTGTGGTTCCAGCCCATCTGCCACTCTCTAATGAAGCTGTCCAGCGGGGCTCAGTCAGCCTGGGCCTCCTACAGGAAACAAAGGGCACACTAATTGGGCCTCTTCGGGCGCCATGGACGCAGCAGGCGTCCCTAAGCACCTGGGGGGAGAACAGGGCCTCGTGGATGGTGGCCCCAGCCCAGGCAGGGGCAGCAGGGCCTGAGCTCAGCCTCCCCAGGTGGCTCCACCTTCCCAGGGGCCGCTCCTTGCTCCTCAGCAGCAGGTGATTAGCAGGGGGCAGCCCCGGAGATGCCCATCCTCACCCCAGACCCTGGGGCGTGACATGGTTTGCAGGATGTGTTGGGGCCTCGTTGGCTCCTCAGCTAGTGGGAAATGGGGACGGTACCCTAGGTCACTCCCAGGGCAGTCACAGGGGTCCTGTGGCCGGCCTGGTGCTGGGCCACTGCACAAGGACAGCTCCAGGGCCACAGCAGCTGCAGGTGGAGGGAGAGCCACCGCCCGGCAGTGGTGACCTCTGACTCCCAGAACCACAGCAAGCGGGGGAAGTGGGTCACAATGGCCATGAGAAGCTGACACCGAGGATGGCGTTCCTGTCTGAGCACCCCATCCCCCCCGCAATTGCGACCGAGAGCACGAGCTGGCCCCTGAGGCTGCACACACGAGAGAGTGGTGTCCCAGAGAGCCATCACCTTGCTGCTGAAAGGATCCAGGAGACAGGCCTTCTGCTCTGACCAGCCCCCGCAGCTTCTGCCTTCCTGCCATTGTAGACACAGGGAGGGAGATGGCCACCCAGTGACCAAGTGACCAAGACAGTGTGCACTGCGGACGGGGGTGACAGGACAGGACCTGGAGCTGCAGGGTACTGGCCTCACACTAACAGCAGTGCCTGTAGCCAGCTGGCCACTAGTCCATGGCTAAAGACCAGGGTCTTAAAGGGCTGCCAGAGTTTGGGATGAGTAGCTCCAAGGCACAGTGGCAGCAGCACCTGACAGCAGAGCTTGCCTGGTGCACAGAGACCCAGCCATGTCCCCAGAGAGGACATGGGGCCCCTGACAGCAGAGCACAGAGACCCGGCCACGTTCTTAGAAAGGACATGGGGGCCCCAACAGCAGAGCCCAGCCTAGTGCACACCGTTATTTATTGCATGAACCCTCCAGTGCTCCCCTGTGTTCTCATGACCCAGAAGAACAGGACTCGAGGAGGCATTTCCTGCGCTCAGCTCCGCTGACCGCAGGGCCCACACCAGGGCTCCTGACGTCCGTGGGCATGCTGACCTCAGAGGCACAAGCCACCCACCCAGCTGCCAAGACCTGACAAGTGCCGGTGACACGACTTCAACAGTAATGTCCTGAGGGCTCTCAGGTGGAGCAAGTGCAAGAAGGCCTTTCTCAGAGGCCCAGGCAGCCCTGCTGGGCCAGGACCACGGTGACCACACTGCCTGCTGTGCAGCCTGGAGGACTCGCCAGGGCACCAAAGGTGACGGGGTGCACAGGCAGCACCAAATGGTCCCCATCAGAGCCCTAACCAACACAGAATCACCCTAACCACTCAAAGTCCACAGTCCGGGGCAGGAGGTGCTGTTTGGCCGGAGTGTGACGCGGTGCGTGAGTCCTGGCCTGGGGTCCCAACGGCCGGCTGTGGAAAGACAGTGACAAGCCAGGCAGGTGTCCCTGGTAGGACTAGTGCCCCATGGTGGAGGTGCCCTGAGGAAAGCGGAAGGACCAGGCGTCGGGGCTTCGGGAAGGGACTGTTTGCACCTTCACAGAGGGGAACAGGACATGGGCTCGCAGGCTGGGCCATGCCACTCCTCGGGTGGGCGCTGCCACCTGGGCCCAGCAAGCACCGCAAGGCCTACTCGCAGGGTGAGCAAGGCCATGTGCAGACAGCGCTCGGGGACAGGCCACAGTGGGCCAACCTGCCTTCCAGTCCGAAGGTCAGCTCCGTCCTTGCGCATGAGACTCGGTGCCCACCAGACTGAACTCGGAAGCAGAAACGATGCCCCAGGCCCGGGAGTGCTTGGCCACACGCCCCCCGCAGCCGTGGGTGTGCGAGCAGTTTGCTGACCGTGAGTGGCTGCCCAGCGGCTCAGAAGCCCTGCAGCTCGGGGATGTTCTGGTACAGGTCCAGGGTCTCGGGGTTGGAGAAAGCCCCGCGGTGCTCCACGGCCTTGCCCGCCAGGATCTGCTTCACAGCCACCTCCACCTTCTTGCCGTTGAGCGTGTACTACATGGGGGACAGGAGACAGAGCACAGAGGTGAAGCTTGGGCAGGGATAGTGAGCGGGGCTGCCCGGGACTCAGAAGCCACCCTCACGGGCTTCCTGAGCCTCCCGGGCTGCCCCCACCAGCGTCCAGAGATGCCATGAGGCCCAGACTGACTTTCCTAATGCCCGTCACACGATCGGCACGAAATGTCACACCCCGGCTGGTCCTGGAGTGGGCACACAGGTGCCACTGGGCCCTTTCTCAGAGCACAGGGTGGGAATCCACGGCTCGTCCCCGACTCCCAACAGGCACCTGAGCAGGAAGTTTTTAATGAAGACGTGACCTTGCCACCCCGTCTGGGGGCCTGTGGCAAATCCCTTCGCCTGAGCTGGCTTCCTCCACTGTGAAGTGAGGGTGACTGTGCCTGCCCCAGGGACCATGAGCAGGGGACACAGGAGACACGAGATGCTTCAGAGGGCCTGGCTACGGTATTCCATTATGGCTGACTCTTACTTCATTCCACGCCCTCGTCATCCACTACACTACACTACAAGGCCCGCCCTCGACCTCAGGGGCACTGCCCTCCAGGGCTGGACCTGCCGGCCTCCCCAAGAGCCACCCAGCCAGGGAGGCTGTGGCCTCTTCTCATGACCGGGTTCTTCCCGAGTGGACAGGGCTCCCTCTGGGATCGGCAGCGGGGATCCACCGGGAACCCGCAGGCTGGGCTGCGTGTGCCCGTGGGCAGGACCGCCACAGCCCCAGGCCCCAGGCCCCATGGCGCCCAAGTTCTACACCAGTTTTTACCCAAGGTTCAGTTAATATTCATGCACTGAAAAGACTCAGCTGATGTGTGACCAGTTAAGGATCTAAGTGCCAGCTTTCCAGGGGCTGCCCGTCACTCCAGCATGTGCCATGGGCCCCTCATGGTGCCACCTCCCCGGGGCTGTGCCACACTTCATGTGGGGCTCATGCGCTGGCAACAGCCTCCTCTGGTGGCCAGAAAGAGCCGAGAGCCCTCCTGGCAGCAGGCCAGCACCCAGGTGACCAGGGAGAGGCCCCTGGAATGGGACACTGGTGGCTACCTGGGGCCCTGCAGCAGGACTCCACGCCCAGGCCCCTCGTCAGGACCAGAGTCTCAAGGCCTTTCTTTAGAGTCAGTGGCCAGCCAAAGACTGGGTTCCCCTCCATCAGACAGGGCCTGCCTCGGAGCTTCCTCGTCAGTAAGGGGACCAAGAAGATAAGCTTGTCCCAGCCACCAGTGTCCCTCCCTCCCTGCCTCCCTCCCTGCCTGCCCTGATCGCTCATTCACACACTGGCTCAGTCACTAACTCGCTCACTCACACACACTGGTTCACACACACACACACTCTCAGTCACTCACACACTCACTCACTCAGATTCAGGCTCTCTCTCGCTCACCAGCGCAGGCCGAGCAGGGAGAAGCCCTGGCCCCCAGCCCCCCAGGCCCTGCAGACAGCGGTGGGTGACGGTGACGCGGCAACTCAGAGGGGTCAGGCACGTTGTTGGGATGGGAGGGAGCCAGGGAGGCTGAGTGGGCCCCAGGCCACCTCTCTGCTCTTGGAGCCCAGCCATGAGGTAGAGGGGGCAGGTGGCTGACTGGCCCCAGTGACAGTGAGAGCCAAGCCACCAGGATGACATTCAGGCCCTGAGGCCCCTGCACTGCCAAGCCAGCACTGTCACAGCCCAGCTCAGGGGTGCAGACCAGGCTGGGGGACGCCCATCAGTGGCCCCAAGGCAGGCCTAAGGGAACAGGTAAGCCAGGGCCTAGAGGAGTGCCAGCCAGGACCCGTCCCACGGGGCTCGCAGCTGTCCCTTCTGTCACAAGCCCTCCCCTCACACCACAGCCCAGACATGGGGAGGGTCCAGCTCATCTCTCCCGAGCACTCCCAGGGCCCTCAGTTGTTATGGTGGGAGCAGCACTGCTCCAGGGGACAGAAGGATCACTGTCCAGCAGACATGGCCCTCACCTGGGCAAGGCTGGGGAGCCCGGGGCTCCCCATGCAGGGGCCCTCCCTCCTCCAGCAAGGCCCAGAACTCGACAGCCGGGAACTCAGCTGGCCTCTCCTGAAAGTGGCTCCAGCTCCTGGTGACTGTCCCCCCGCCCAAGGACACTGGGGAGCCCCGCCCTGAGCCCTGGTCAGTCCAGACCATGGCACCTGAGTCAGCCTCACAGTGACCTCGTGCTCCATCAAGCAGAGGCAGCTGGTGTGGGCAGCGAGGGGCCAGGACAGCAGGGGACAGAGGCCGGAGGAGGGAGGATGACGAGCCAGGGCTCGGGCGCAGTTTGGGAAGGACCTGGTGAGAAGACGTGGCTCTTCAACAAGCCCAGGGGACAGAACCGGCTGGCTGAAGGGGCACTGAGACCTCACGGGGGCAGCAGGACCACGACCCCAGGCGTCTGTCTTCCCGCAAGGGGCCGGTGTCTCCACAGACTGTCAGCAAGTCCTCAACCAGGGAGAGGACAGAAGCTCCCAGCAGCGGGTTCTCCACACAGCCACCATGACGAGGCACGAGGACACCAGGAAGGGAGCCGAGCACCGCAGACATGGACGTGGGTCCAGGGGAAGAGGGCAGCCACTGCCCCAGTGGGAAGAGGAGGAGCAGCGCGCGCCCCTCCTGCACAGGTGGCACAAGGACACCAGAGCATCTCTTTAAGGTAGAGACAGTGACTCAGGCTACTGAGGGGTCCCCAAGTCAGCGTGTGGCAGAGGCCCTGATGTCCCCAAAGCTGTTTCCAGGTGAGCCCGCATCCCACCACAGCCCCCAACACTCGCCAAAACACAGCCCACTGCCCCCAAGGCCACCGCCCCCAAGGCCACCACCCCTCTGAACGAGCAGCACTTCTGTAGTTCATCCCGCGGCCACCATCTTGGGGACTCTGTGCGCACAGGTGCCCTGGGGATTGACCCAGAGACAACGCTCAGCAATGCAGGAGGTCGCTGTGACCCTCTGAGGGACCTGTCTCCTCCCCTAATCCGAGCAGGGTAGGTGGGTGCAGCTGAGGACCTGCCTCTGCGCAGGGCGGGCGCCCAGAGCCCCCGCAGAGCTGGGCCCAGGTCCTCACCATAGCCTGGTGGCCTCACCCTGGCACACCCGTGTCACCGGGCGGTTCAAAGCCGTCCTGGAGGGGAGGGGAGGGGAGGATGGCACTGCTGGCCCCGGGACCCCGACACAGGCACCAGCTCCAGTGCTGGCAAGGGACCAGGTTTCCAGGACGAGGCTGGGCACGTACCGGGATGCCCTGGGTCTCCAGGATGAGGCTGGGCACGTGTCGTGCTGACAAGCCCAGGCGGATGGCCTCACGGACCCGCTTCACCAGCTCGGGCCGGAAGGCGTGCCCCGGAGCCATCTTCAGGAAGAGGATCACCCTCTCCTCGCCATCCCTGTTGTACTGGGGGACGCACAAGCTGTCCCCCACCTCCTCGAAGGCTTCCACTGTGGAGACAGAAGGCCCTTCTGTAGGCTGGGGACACCCATCAACTGGGCGGAAGGCGGGGAGGGTGCCCGGCCACCAACCTGGCAGGGAAGCCCACATCCTGTCCTCAGCCCACCTGGGAAAGTGCCCTGGGGATGTTCATAACCAAGTGGGAGGACAGCCACTGCTGGGAGCCAGTGCTCAGCCACGCCTGGACTGGGCAGGGCCTCCAGGAGCCCATGTGGGCCGGGCTTGCCAGTGACAACTACAACTGGGCAGGTCCCTGCGGTGGCTCTATGGGGGAGGCCAGGCGTCTCCACCCTGGTCGTACAGACTGGGAGCTGGCCTGAGCACCAGAGGCAAACCCCACCCAAGAAGGCTGATTTCAGGGCCAGGGTGGGGCTCGAGTCCCTGGGTCAGGCAGCTCAGCGTGCCCCAGAGGACTCCACTGGGCGGTCATGAGACTCGAAGGTCTGCACTGACTGCACCTGGTGTCTGCAAGGTGCTGTGTGGCCTTCAGCACTCACACAGCCTCTCTGTGCTTCTGTTCCCTCACCCTTTAAGCCTAAACACCGTCAGCTGGCGGTGAGGAGGGAACGTGACAGGGAAGGGGCCAAGCGACCTACAGCCCTTCTGAGGTCTAGGTCTCAGTTTGGGCCACAGGAAAGAAGCTGTGCTTAAATGTCCATCCTCACCCTGGTCAAGCCACAAGGAAGCTGACCAGAAATTGATCCACGGGTACTGCCTAGGACCCGGGCCTGGGGGAAGGGAGGGCGGGGCGTACCGATGTTGTAGATCTCCGAGCTGCCGAAGCGCACTCCGTTGGGGTTGAGCGTGCCGTCGCTGGAGAGAGGCAGGGCATGAGAGGAGCCGTGGCCAGCAAGTCCAGCCCCACCCAGGCACCAGCGGGCCAGTCGGCAAGGGCCTCACCTCCCATAGCCAGCCCTCCGTGCTCCACGGCCCCCCTGGACATCGAGGGGCCCCTGACCACAGACTTCAGCCCTCACCACCCTTCTCACCTGCAGTGTCCTCCCTACCGGGGACAAGGCCACACACAGCCCCCCTCCAGTGATAGACACTGGTCAGTCCTTGCCCTGGGCCTCTCACCCCACGAATCCCCCACAACCCAAACCCACCAGGTCGGGAACCAGGGTCAGCCCAGTACAGGGAGGACACAAGATGGGGGACGTCCACCCACGTGACAGCAAGACAAGGGCTGGGACCCTTCCCCAGAGGGGTCTTGGGTCAGAGACAGCACATACCCAGGCTCAGGGTGGGAAGCACAAAGCACCCAGGGCCGGGGAAGGGGTGGGGGAGGGCCCCAGCAGGGCTGTGGAGCACCCCACTCAAGCAGGCAGGGTGCCGGGAGGGGCCACCCCTCCCAGGGAAGAGCCTCCTTCCCGGATCCCCCAGCAGGGTCCTCCCAGGGAGGGAAGCCCACCGGAGCCTCACCTGCGGCCAAGCATGACGATGCCCCCGGTCCTGGGGTTGATTCTGCAGTAGTCACCATGCGCCCAGATACCTGAGAAGAGGCAGAGCCACTGATCACTCAGGGAATGCAATTAAGGTGGCCTGCCCGGGGCAGATGGGATGCCAGATGGGATGCCAGCCAGCGGACACCACGAGGCCCAAACAGGTGCCACATGAGGCTGGGGTTAAGAGGGAACCCAGGGAACCAGAAGCTCCTGCCCCAGGAGCAGTCCCATGGCAGGATGGCCACCCACCCAGCTCTGACACGGGGACCTGGGGAGACAGCACCTGGGGACACCAGCAAGGCCACAGGACAAGGAGAGTGAGCCCACACTCAGCGTGCAGGCAACTCGGGTAGCTGGGCACATGGAGGGCTGAGTGTAGGGGAAGGCTGGCCTTGGGGAGGGCAGTGGGGACCAGGCGAGGGCCAGGGCTAGGCTGGGATGACAGCCGTGTGGCCAGGGGAGCCTCCTGCACCAGCCCGGAGAGGAACTCCAGCAAACCTGTCCCCTGGGCTTCATCCTCCTGCAAAGCCCAGGAGCCACGCCCGGGAAGGGAAGCTTCCCAGAGTGGCCGACGGAGGGCTCCGCCCCCCACTTCCCACTTGACTCAGGGCTGACCTACGGCCCTGAGGACCGTCCTCATGAGCCCGCTGGCTCCTGTGGTGTCAGCACAGCGCCCTCAACAAGCCCCGCAGGGTCTTTGGTGGGGACTCGCCCGATGCCTGTCTGCAGGGAGCCGGGTCCCCACACCCAGGGCCCTGCAAGGAGGGAGCGGCTCACGGGGGCCATCGGCCTCCCAGGCCGAAGATTCGCACCGGGGCGTCAAATATGGGCTTCTAGAAGGTGCGACAGAGAAGAGCAGCACCTCAGCTGCAGCAGACCCAGGGGCAGTCCCACCTGCCCCATCACGTGTGCATGGCACCAGTCTCCCTGAATCCAGGGGACATTCCTGCCTTCTCTGGGCTGCTTGGTGCCTGGGCCTGATGACCAAGGCTCTGGAAATGTGGAGGAAAAGGAAGGTGCAGGTGCGCCCAGGAGACCTTCTTTTATGAAAATGACACCAGGAAGCTCGTTGGCCTCCTGCAAAGCCAAGCTGAGCGGAGAGTCCACGGGAGGCCACCGGCCTTGGTGGCCACGCAGGGAGCAGCTGCTGGCACAGGCCCCAGAGCACATTTCCCTCCACAGTGCCCGGCCAGACCTTCGGGACCCAAGCTGCAACTCCAGCCCTACGTCTCCTGGAGGTCTGTAGGTGACACTGGAGGCCTCCCGGGGTCTGTCCCTGCCGAGGCCTAAGTCCTTCTTAAGTTTACCTCTGACTTATTTTTAAGTGTTTATTATGATTTTTAAATATAAGCTAGGGGCTGGGGCTGGGGCTCGGCGGTAGAGCGCTCGCCTAGTACATGCGAGGTCCTGGATTCGACCCTCAGCACCACATATAGAAATAAATGAATAAGATAAAGGTATTATTGTGCCCAACTACACCTAAAAAATATTTTAAAATAAGCCATAAGGAGAACAAGAACGGCCCATGAACCCACTCCTGTGCCCCTCACTCACTGCCCTGGGTCACTCGCCCTCAGTCACATAGAAATTCTTTTTCAGAATTCACACCAAAGGGACACCTGCCCTCTGTCCTAACCCTCGGATTTCCCCGGCCATCCCCTGGTCGTCCTTCCCCCGCACATGGCCCTCCTGCATCTGCCCTGACAGGACAGGGTGAGGCCTCTGAGCCTGTGCAGGAGGGAGGCTCTCTGTGCAGCTCCCTGTGCTGCAGGAGACCGTCCACTCTGACCATGGCCAGCAGCCCCAGGTCCCATTCTGGTCACTCCACATTTATTTGTATCTCTCACCTGTCCCCAGGTGAGAGATACAAATAAATGTATCTTCTGTGACGTCAGGCATCAAGATGGCATTAATCAAAGGGACCAGAAACCCCACCCAGGGTAAGAGGAGGACCCAGGGCAGGGCTTCCAGCTCTGAGTTTCCAAGATAAAAATGGACGAATGACACAAAGAATTTGTCTTCCCCAAGAAGGAGTATCAGAGTCAAAAGAGAGCTTTCTTCCTGAACTTAGTCCAGAAAGACATTCATCACACAAATCCCCGCATCTGACAAAAATTATAGAACAAAGCTGGTCTCCAAGGAGCAGCCCTGCAGAGGACGAGGGGGCATCCTTTCCTGGACAGATCTCGGATCTCCGAGCGGAGTTTCCAACCCCGTGACCTCCCCGTGACCAGGAGCCGTGGGAAGGGAAGAGCATGTCCCCGCTGTTGAGTCTGCAGCACCAGGCGGGCAGCAGGAGAGGCTGTGCCTCATGGGTGCGCTGCACCCTGCATGGGAGGAGCATCCCCCCCAAGCTGGCGCCCAAGGCCAACACGCAAGGACGCAGCCACTCCTGCTTAGTTGCCGGCCACGTTCTGACTCGCTCACATGGAGTGTGCAGAATCATGTGAGCCGGACGCAGGCAGCATCCAGCGGAGCAACTGTGGCAGGGGCCTGCTGAATTCTGCCTTCTGCAGCGGCCACTCACAGAGAGGGAGGTGGGACCCCCGGGAGAAGAGACTCCCCTGGCCAGGGCAAGAGGCCAGTGACGCCTCCCTGCGCAAAGCCCTCTCCCTCTGCCTCCAAAGGGCTGGGCGGTGGCGCCAGGGCAAGAGGAGGAAGGAGAACCCAGCCCAGGGGTCCCCACCCTCCCAAGGCCACCTGCAGGCAAACCAGGGGCTTGGCCAGCGCTGGCACCGGGCTGGGTGCAGGGGCAGGTGGGGCTCGGCTGCGCCCAGGGGAGCCTCCCTTGACACAGGGGAGACAGAACACATCCAGGAACAGCAGCCTGCGTGGACAGCCGCCCCAGCTTCGGGCTGGGCATGGTGCAGGCATAGACCCACCTGGGAACCTGGAGAAGTAGGCCTTGCGGTACTTGCTCCCGTTCTCGTCGTTCCAGAAGTGCGTGGGCTGGCAGGGCAGGGGTTTGGTGCACACCAGCTCTCCGCTCTCCCCCCAGACGGCCTTCCCTGGCAAAGGTAGCGGGAGGTCAGGCCCCGCTCTGCGGCCCTCCTCCCCCAGCTCCTCCAACCCCGCTCACTCCACGCCTGCGGGGCTCCCAGGAGGCCAACTCGGGTCCACCCCAGCCCCGGCCCTCTCTGCTCCCCTCGAGAGCAGGCTTCACCGTTCCCTGGTCACGCAGCAGCACCATCACGGCGCAGCCCACAGCACACACAGGGCTCACGCACGCTGGGCTGCAGGAACGGACCTTGCTGCCTGGCAGGGCCACGGGGATGCCTCAGCCTGCTCTGCTCTGCCGCCTGCGAGAGAGCCCCAGCGCCCTGGCCCTGGCCCCACGCCCTGGCCCTGCGCTCTGGCCCTGGCCCCACGCTCTGGCCCTGGCCCCACGCCCTGGTCCCCACGCCCTGTCCATACCTGGTCCCCTACGTGTGCTCAGCTCAGCCCTCCCCAGGACAGGCCTGCCTCTGCTCCCAGCCTTGATGCCCTCACGGGTCACGGCTGGGGCACTCCTGCATGTCATGTCACCTGCTGGCGTTTGCAGGTGTTTCTCGGGGGGGGGGGGGGCTTCGAGGTCACAGGCACATAGGTGTCTTGTGCCCACCATCACTGGTGGCTTCCAAAGCACGGCCCTGCTCCCGCTGCCCAGATTTCTCCCACCCCTGGGCAGCCAGATTCCGAGCTGGTCATAACGCAGGCTGCAGAGGAGCACCCTGGGGCACAGGCAGCCAGCTGACCAGCCGTCCACCCTGCACCTTCCGCTGTCTGCACTCCCCCTCTGCAGGAGGCCCCTGGCTCTTCCACCTTCCCAGCTCACACCACCCCACAATGTCCCCCAGACAGAAGCCGACAGGCATTCTCTGTGGGTGTGGAAGGTCCCTGCCAGGGCACCTCCCTCCTGACCAGGCCCAAGAGAAACTTCAGACAGAAAGGGACAACCTGTATGAGAAGTCACTCTGGGACCAGGTGGGAAGGGATTTTCTCCAGAAAGACGAAGGGTGGTAGGGTCCTGGTGTGGCCACTGCCCCTGCCAATCTTTCCCTGAGCCTCACAGAAACAGGGCTGGTGTAGCCTTCCCATCCACTCAGATAAGGAAAGACAACGCAGCAGTGGCCCAGAGAATTTAAGTCCATGAACTTATTCAGAGTACACGCCAGGCCCTGGTTGGTGCTGGGGACACTAACAGGCTCTGCTGTTTATAAGCAGTCGTCACTAGACCACAAAGCAAAGGCCAGTTCCACACAAGACCTGCAGGAAGAGACCAGCAGAGGCCACCTGGTCCCCTCTGGGCCCTCACTAAGGCCAGGACATCAGCTGTCCCAGAGCTGACCCCACACAGCTCACATTTGTGCTCGACCCCACACCTGCTTCTCCAGGGTTGGGACAAGGAACCACAGGGGTGCAAAGCCAGGCCAGGGACGGAGGACACTGCTCTGTGTGGACAGCGGCCATTTGAGGGAACTACCCCCAAGTGAAGGGCATGTCCCTCCCCACACCTGTCCTTCCCACACATGTCTCCCCACACCTGTCCCCTCCCCACACCTGTCCCCACACACCTGTCCCTCCCCACACCTGTCCCCCTACACCTGTCCCCTCCCCACACCTGTCCCTTCTCACACCTGTCCCCCCCACACCTTCCCCCCCACACCTGTCCCTCCTCACACCTGTCCCCCCCACACCTTCCCCCTACACACCTGTCCCTCCCACACCTGTCCCCCCACACCTGTCCCCCCCACACCTGTCCCCTCCCCACACCTGTCCCCCCACACCTGTCCCTCCCACACCTGTCCCTCCCTACACCTGTCCCCTCCCCACACCTGTCCCTCCTCACACCTGTCCCTCCTCACACCTGTCCCTTCCCCACACCTGTCCCTTCCCCACACCTGTCCCCTCCCCACACCTGTCCCTCCCCACACCTGTCCCCCCCACACCTGTCCCTCCCCACACCTGTCCCCCCCACACCTAGAGCAGCCGGTGCGCCTCACCTTCCTCATTCCACGCCTCCACGGCCATGGCCAGGTTCCGGGCCTGCACCTCACCCTTGTGCACAGGGATGGACACGTTCTGGCCCATGAAGCAGGAGATGATGTCAGTGCCACCTGCAGGTGAGGACAGGGGGACTGAGACCAGACGCACAAAGACCCCATTTCTCTGTGTCCCTGAGAACGAAGGACAGCTTCCTGCAGAGGACACTGAATAGATGCCCTCCATGTCACCCTGGAGTTCAAAACTTGGTGTCAGAAGACGGAAGTCTCTCCATCATCCCCTGTGCCGCAGCCACCTGGGCAGAGTGGCCGTGCGTGGCTGTCACTGGGGCCAGAGACCTCCTGGCTGCCAGGATGCCAGGGCACTGCCTCAGGCCAGAGAGCATGGCTTCCAGGAGGAGCTCGGGACAGAGACCAGGGGACGCGGGGCCGGGAGCAGCACAAGGCCCAAGCCCAGAAGGGTCCCCTCACTGCAGCCCCAGTGCCACAGCAGGCTGTGCCCGGGCACACAAGCAACACATGCAGGCTCACACGCACACCACAGAGTGCTCAGTCAGGCCAGGATGGCCAGGACCCCCAGGATGTCACTCAGTGAGACAGAGGAGAGCGGGAGGAGCCAGGAGGTGGCGAGGTGCCTGCTGCACCCGAGCTGTGTTGAGTCTGTGCCATACTTAACCCTGCGGAGCCTGCGTCATGCCTGCTGCACACCTGGGAAAGTGTGCGTAATTAGGACAGTTTTTCCGTGATCGACTCTGTGTCTGTGGGCGGAGGGGGAGATGGCCGCCACATAAAATGACTCGGTATCTCCAAGACTCCGAGGGTCTGCCTCGGCCTCCCTCTGTGGGTCTGTGTTCCTCCCGGGCAGAGAACCAGACTGACGCCTGCTCCGGGTCTCTGGCACCTCCGTCACTCTCTGGCACATCCCACAAAATGCAGGGGTCCTGGTCGCATCTGCCACCACCAAGGTCCCACCAGGTTCCAGGCTTCATAGGGACATGAGCACCTTCACCAGACGCAAGGTCTGCCTGTGCCCCCTCAGAGGACGGACAAGCAGGATAGCGGGGAGAAAAGAGGTGGGGTTCTGACGACATGGCCACTGGGGAGACCATCAGAGACGAAGCCACGAGGGGACTGCCCTGCACCCGAGCATCTGTATCAGCGGGGCCAGGGGAGCCAGGCTCCGTCCGGGAAGCGGGGGCCACCTGGGGCACACATCCAGGAGAACTCGGCAACGAGCCACCAGGGGGAACCCAAAACTTCATGGGGAGCGTAGAGGAAACAGGCACAGAGGGTCTGGGCAAGGCCAGGGCCTGTACTAGGCCCTCACTGAAGGCCAGAGCCCTGACCCCTGGGTCCCCTTGAGGGGCAGAATCAGGGCAGTGCAGCCTGCAAGGACCCCTGGAGACCACAGCACGATCCCCATGGAGGCCCGGGGCTCCTGACACCCTTCCACCTACTCAAAGTAAAATGGCACCTTTTAAATATGGGTCCTAAGGACGTATTTTTTAAAACCACAAGGAAAAAAATCAGAATTGCAAATGTGTAAAAGAATATGAGCTAGGAGCCCTGGCACATGCCCCCCCACGCAGGGAAGGACCCATTTCCAGAAGGGGGAACGCTATGGGGACTCCACACCCAGCTGCCCTGGGGACTCTGAATTTTGTAGTGGACACAAAGTATTCTCCAAAGAGCAGCTTTGTGTTAAAAAGAAGGTTGCAATCCACACACAGGGTGCCCCCGCACACACACACACAGGGCACCCCCATGCACACATAAGGAACAGCCTCACCCAGGGGTCCCTCTTAATCTATTTTGACCAATAATCAGTCCTTTTCCACTCAACATGTCGTGACCCCTCTCAACAACAATCAGCGGGATCCTATCCAAATAACCACCTCCATACTGTCACTTCTAGGGGCTACATAAATTGAGGTCATAAATCGTTCAGGTAAATCCTTTCCAGAGGCGTATAAAGGCAACCTATGTTTCTTATCAGTGTCAACAATGTCACAATAACCGTCCTTAAGTACAATTGATCTTCATTTTCAGATCCTGTATGTGCAAAGCACCTACTTGCTAAAATCTATCTTTAACCCCAAAGTCAGACTCTTGACCTTTGGGTCACTCCCAGACATGTGCAGAGCAACCGGAAATGTAAGTGGCCCCACGCATGCTGGGCAGGTGCTCGAGGCGGCTTGGCCTTCCTGCCTCAACCTTCCTCAGATGGAAGCTAGGGCGAGGCTCCCAGCTCAGAGACCTGCTCCTGGGGAGCCAGGGAAGTCCCTCCACCTGCTACACCTCACCCTCATCATACACACAGACAACCAGGCTGAGCTATTCGGGGGCTCCGATCACAACTGATGTGAGACGTGCGTGCACTCCACCAGGAACAGGGGTTCAGCACCTCAATAAGGAGTGCGTGAGGCCCAGCCCTCCTGCCAAGTGGGATCAGTCCAAAGACGTGGGCTGGTGCAGTCAGCAGGTGACCCAGCAGGCCAGCCTGGTTGTCAGGGGCAGAGTCACTGTCCCTGCCACCCCATTCCCTGGCTGCATGCCACATCTCCACCCACCACTGAGCCTGGGGTGGAGCCGTACCTGAGATGGAGCCCAGCAGGACACTGCTCTTGATGCACCTGTAGACATACTCGTAGCTCTGGGCCTTCAGCGGGGAGCCCGTGGACAGAATCGTGTGCAGCGTCTGCAGACTGTGGGTTTCCACTGGAGGACAGCCACCAAGAGATTAGAGCCAAGCCCAGCACTGGGAGCCCACAGGCGCACACATAGTGGCAGGTCCCCTCTCCTGGACAGCTGTGGGGGCAGTCCAGGGCGAGGCACACTCACCCGGCTTCAGGTCCTTCTCCTCCAGCACAGACAGCCACTTGGCACCCGTCCCAAGGATGGTGATGCTAGGGGCACGGGAGGGAAAGGAGACATCAGGGGCTCTCCAGGGTCCTGTGCATCCCACACATGTCCCCACACCAACGCTCTCTGCGCTGGTGACTCATTCCTACAAGTCCACAAGACCAACAGGCGAGGGCCTCCTCTGGATTGCCAACGTCCCACCCTCACCTGGGAGAGTCCCCGCACTGGGCTCCCTCCAGGCTTGAGGGACGCATCTCCACCTTGACCTCATGGTGCGGGGACTGGCTCCCTCTGTGCACAGCTCAGCGTGGTGGGTCTGGCTCAGCCGCAGGAAGGTGCAGGGCTTAGTCGAGCCCTTTAGCCTGACTCTGCCCTCACTCTGAGGAAGCAGACAGAGCCGCAGATAGCCTTGCTTGGTAAAGCAGGAGCCAAAAGCCCCCAGCCCGGCCTCGCCTGCAGTGAGCTGTGTTGGTGTACATCTGAGACCATGCTGCTCTCCTCCATGCCCTGAGCCCCACGGCATCCAGCACTCTGTTGAAGACTTGCCACTGGGGGCTCAGGTCATACTCCACCCCACCTGGAGCGTGGACACTTCGGCTCCTGGAGCTCGGCAGCCTCCTGTTTTTACTGCCAGAGATACTGTCATTAGGCAAGTGATAAGAACGTGTCACCACTCATTCCTCAGCCCAGACCGGTGGCGCTGAGCCTTGAGACCGTTTCTAATGCTGGGTGGGGGCTGCTCAGGTCCTCCCCACGCTCTTGACCCCGGGGGCCCTGGTGACTCCGATACTTCCTCCTGCAGTGCCTTGCATGTTGGGGGTCCTGTGTCCCATCAAGGGAAGAGAAGTTAACAGGGCCACAGAGAGGGCCACACCATCCAGACACCATAAACACCTTTGTACCAAAGTTATAATGTTCAGGGAAGATGCCAAGAGAACATGGCCACAGCCCTCAGGGACACCCTGGGTTTGCTCCCTGGCACTGCACCAAAACAGATGGCCAAAAAGGTCCCATGTGGGTCAGGCACCGTGGCGCCCACCTGTAATCCCAGCAGCTCCGGAGGCTGAGGCAGGAGGATTGCGAGCTCAAAGCCAGCCTCAGCAACTCTATGAGGCCCTGAGCAACTCAGGAGACCCTGTCCTGAATAACAATCAAAAACGGCTGGGGCGGACTGCGTGGCTGGGCACCTTGGGTTCAGTCCCAGGTACCAAAATCAAAACCCACAGCTTCTCCAGGAGCCGCCGAGCTCACTCCTGGCCCTGAGAGGTGCCTCTCACCCTGCCGGGGAGTGTGGACCCAGCAGTGGACCAGCCCAGCATGCCCTCTTGCTGCTCCTGGACCTCCCAGCACTGGGCATGGATGTCCAGGGTAGCAGTGCACTCCAGAGATAGCAGCCTGCAAGGGGACATGTGGCTGCAGCTGCGTATATTCCAAAGCACCTTCCGAGGACAACAGCGCTGTCCCACGGCTGAGCAGGACATCAGGTACCTACCCTATCCTGTCCACAAGGTCCCACAGCACGTTGGGCGTCGGGACCATGGGGGAGCCATCGTACAAGACCACAGATGCCCCAGTGGCCAGAGCGGACACCATCCAGTTCCACATCATCCAGCCGATCTGCAACACAAGCATCAGCTTCAGACAGGCGCCGCCAGCTCCCCACCAGCCCGAAAGCACTGCCCGGCCCAGAGCCCAGGATGGGCTGCAGTTGCCCGCCTCAGACGCACCAGCCTCAGCCACAGGCTGAGCGCAGAGGCAGCTGCACGTAAGTGGAGACGTGGCAGAGGAGATCTGTGAGCCCTCACTGGGGTGAGACTGAACGAGCCCAGCACCCGCCAACACAGGACAGCCACAGGACACATGCACTCCACTGCTCTCAGTCAAACCCCAGGACGCTCAGCGCCCACCTCGCAAGCACTCAGAGTCAGCCCCATGTGGCCACGGAGAAGAGGCCCAATGGGTGGGGGACACGCGGCAAGACACTGTGAGGTGGAAAACAAGCACGGCACAGTGGCACAGCCTTGAGCAGACAGGGCGGACACGCACATGCACCCACACAGACACAGACACAGACACGTATACATGTGTACACGCATACAACTGCAATATAATGTGTGCATGCACACATGTACACATGCCCACAGATACACACATGTGCAACTGTGTGGACATGTGCATGCACATGAGAACATATACACACGTATGCGTGTGCACATGGACATGCATATGCATGCACACATGAGCACACATGCACACATGAGCACACATGCACACGCACATGCTCATATGCACACACAAGCACACATGACCACACATGCACACACACATGCACACACATGAGGACACATGCACACATGCACGAACACATGCACAGGCCTGCCCGGGGAAGCAGTACCAGGATGGCAGGCACAGTCCCCAGGCCCTGGAGAACAGCCCCCTCCACTGTGTCCTTCTGATGTGGCTTAAAATCCTCACCATATGTGAGGGGATTGGATTTTTTTTTAATTTCAATTCTTTTTTTAATTTAAAAAAGAATTTTAAACTCCAAAAATGTGCCCACAGGCCCGCCCACCAGGCTCCCACCCACAGAGCCTCGGGGCCATCTGGAGCACAGACAGGACGACAGAGCAGGGACGCTCAGCAGGGGCCTGGGCCTGGAGGGCAGGAGAGTGCAGCTGCTCGCCCACGTGGGCGAGGACAAGGGGTCGTGCCCCACCTGGGAGGACTCAGCACAAGTCGTGGGGGCCCTGGCGTCCCCCAGCACCTGGGGTCACTCTGTGGTGGGGACGGGAGGCAGGAGGAAGCTCCTGAGTGGCTCCCCATGTGGGTGGTGTGAGGCCCGGGTCGGACGGGCAGGTACCACAGGACCCAGCAAGCCGTGGCCAGGCCTGAGACTGGGACCCTCCTGCTGGCCACCTCAGCCACTCTGGCCTCCACCTGAGGACGGCCCTCTGCGACGTGAGTGGCCTTCACTGGCAGAGCCGCCACTTAGCCAGTCTGCTTAGACAGGTGTCCACCCACTGGCTGAGGCTCTCCCAGGGAGGACTCGGCCCTGATGAGGAGGCAGAGGCTGGAGGCCCAGCAGCCCAGCCCTTCGGGTACAGCACTGTCCAGCAAGGCCATTAAAGTGAGGTCCATGAGTGACAGAGAACGGGCCTGGCCAGGGCTGGGGATGCTTATAACCACACCTGAGGCTGCTGTTGAATCCAACTTGGCAGAATGGGGTGGCCAGCCTGGGGCAGGATGTTTCCAGAAAGCACGACACCCTGGAGGTGGCCCCAACAGGGCTCTTCCCGTGCTGCTCTCCTCAGCCCAGAACCCGCCTCCGTGGGAGGCAGCAGGGACTCATTCCTAGAGCTGCAAGGGACCCGCCTGAGGGTGCCAGACCAGGACACGGCAGAACATGGGCCTGGAGCCCGGGGTGCCAAGGCCTACGCGCCATGTGCTGGGCACAGGGAGGAAACAATCTTGCTGCTAAAAGATCCCTGAGTCTTTTGGCCCAAGCCCCTCATTCACAGCCGGGCACAGAAACCCAGGTACCCTGCCTATGGTGATCCCCGGGCGTGTCCTGGTCCTGTTCCTGTGTCTGCAAGGGGTCCAGATGGCCTGTCACAGAGGGAACAGCCTGGGCAGGGCAGGCACCTACCTCCAGTACCCGCTTCCTAAAAACGCAGCACAGTTGTGCCATCCAGGAAACACCGCTGGATTATTCCGGAACCTCTTGATACTGGCATTCTTGGAAAAGGCCAACCCCAAGTTCTCCTTCGGGATTGGACACATTTGTGCCCAGCGAGGACAGCAAGCCCTCCACACCTGCACGCAGGGCCACCGCACACCCATGTGCACGCCTGGTGGCAGGGCCATGTCTGCCTGCCATCCCACAGCACAGCCCAGCACCCAGGGGGACCTCAGGCGGACGTGAGGGGCTCACCGTGGTGTAGTAGAGCAGGACGTCACTGCAGCGCATGTCCCCATGCAGAATGTGCTCCTTCAGGTGCTGGATGAGCGTGCCCTGCGGAGGGAGGATGCCCAGGTGAGCGGCAGCCCCACACCTAGGAAGGAGCTGGAGCGTCTCCACCTGGCTTTGATGAGCCACCTCCAGGGTCACTCTGCCACCTGCCACCTGAGCAGTGCTCATGCCTGACGGGAAACCCTGATGCACCCCAGCTGCCCGCGAGCTCTTGGTGCCAGCTCCATCAGAGGCACCGTGGGGACCTGGAACATCAGGACAGGAGCGAACCTCACTGAGAGGGACAAAGTGACAGTACAGACAGTACACGCCTGTTCATGGTACCAGCCGCCATGCCCTCCACAGACTGCCTCGGGGAGAAAGGAAGCTTCCTATCACTGAGCATGAGCCACACAGCAGAGAGGGCCTGTCCCGGAGGAGAACCTGAGGACAGGTGGGGACCCTGCCCTCAATGCCCCTGCAGGGGGAGCTCGTACAAAGGTGGGTCACCATCCTTCAGAGCATGCAGGAGCGCTGGACCCACATGTTAGGAACCAGCCTTTGCCACCAGCCAAAGCCCAGAGTGGTCAAGAGGCCAAGGGTCAAGCCTCGCCCAGCAGGGCTCTGATTCCAGGGCCCCGGCCTGGACGCCTGCAGAGCCCACCGCTTCCCTCCCTCTTCCGCTCAGTGTGGGACGGCGGCTGTGAGACCCCGTCACCCACCTTCCTGCGCTTGTCCCTCACCTCAGCACCTCAGAAGGCAGAAGCAAGCGGCTTTCCTCTCAGAATTTCTCTGTGAGTCGTGGAGAGTACGCTGGGGGTTAGGGCTATCTGAAGCCTCCCCTAAGGACAGGAAGTGTAGGCAGAGGAGTTTGGTGGTCTCGAGCAATTGGGGACAGTGCTGGGACACTGGCCTCAAGCGCTCCACCACTGAGCCACATCCCACCCTGAGCAACTGCCTGTACTTTTTTTTTTGGGGGGGGGGGTACCAGGATTGAACTCTGAGGCACTCGACCTCTGAGCTACATCCCCAGCCCTATTTTGTATTTTATTTAGAGACAGGGTCTCACTGAGTTGCTTAGGACCTGGGAGGAGCGGCCCTAGGGAGGAGGGTCTTGGGAATGAGCAGCCCTGGAAAGGAGCGGCCCTAGGGGAGGAGTGGCCCTGGGGAGGACAGGCCCTGAGGAGGATGATCCTGGGGAGGAGTAGCCCTGGGGAGGAGGGTCCTAGGGAGGAGCAGCCCTGGGGAGGAGGATCTTGGGGAGGAGCAGCCCTGAGGAAGGAGCAGTTCTGGGGGAGAACAGGCCCTGGGGAGGAGCTGCCCTGGGTAGGAATGGCCCTGGGGAGGAGGGTCCTGGGGAGGAGTGACCCTGGGGAGGAGCAGCCCTGGGGAGGAATG
Organism: Urocitellus parryii; assembly: GCF_045843805.1. Classification (NCBI taxonomy): domain Eukaryota; kingdom Metazoa; phylum Chordata; class Mammalia; order Rodentia; family Sciuridae; genus Urocitellus; species Urocitellus parryii. Next base: position 133,930,019 of record NC_135533.1, read on the forward strand.
GCGCTGGGGAGGACAGACCCTGGGGATGACAGGCTCTGGTGGAGGAGCTGCCCTGGGGAGGAGCGGCCCTGGGGAGGAGCTGCCCTGGGGAGGAGTGGCCCTGGGGAGGAGGGTCCTGGGGAGAAGTGGCCCTGGGGGGGACAGGCCCTGGTGGAGGAGCAGCCCTGAGGAGGACAGACCCTAGGGATGACAGGCCCTGGTGGAGGAGCGGCCCTGGGGAGGAGCGGCCCTGGGGAGGCCCCAGTCAGGAGGAAGCATCTCGCAGCCCAGGAGCCAGCAGGACTGTGTGGAGGGATTGTTAGGAAAGCACCAGACTCATCCTGGAGTCACCTCTGAAGTGACCAATTAAATGACAACGAGAGGACAGAATGGCACTGCGTATCCCCCAGAGAAGATGCTTAGAAAGGGACACAGTGTCGGGGCCCTAGAGCCCCGCCCAGAGCCACATCCCCTGGATCTGACACAAGGAAACGTCACACAGGCCCAGAGATCCAAGCCACACCAGGTCCTGGATTTCAAACGTCAAGGTCAGGAAAGACCAGGGACGGCAAGGAGCTGCTCCAGATGAAGGGCCCTGGGGAGACTGGACAGCGCGACCCAGTGCTGTGGGGGCTGCAAGCTGGAGGGCAGCCAGCGGCCACTCTGGTGTTCAGGAGCTGACCCTGGACCACAGCACTGAGAGCACCCGCTCCTAGGAGACGAGATGGAGGTCAAGGAAGAGTTCCTCGCGGCTCCAGCCTACCTCGAATGGATCAGCAAAAAACGAGACAGAAACGCATAGGTACCCAGAGAGAAATGAAGCAAGGGAGGCTATAAGAAATGCCACAGCCAGACACAATGACACCCGCCTGCAATCCCAGCAGCTGGGGAGGCTGAAGCAGGAGGATCATGAGTTCAAAGCAGCCTCAGCAAAAGTGAGGCCCTGAGCAGCTCAGTGAGACCTTGTCTCTAGTAAAATATAAAAAAGGGCTGGGGACGTGGCTCAGTAGTACCAAAAAACAAACAGAAAATGTCACAACTGGATGCTGGAAATGTTAGGAGCCCAGGACCGAGGCCTGGGCCTGGCAAAGGGCAAGGAACTCCTCACTCTACAGCTTTTCTAGAGGTTTTCTACAGGTCCTGTGGGCATTTTTTTAATATTTAATTTTTAGTTATAGGTGGACACAATATCTTTATTTTACCTCTATGTGGTGCTGAGGATGGAACCCAGCACCCCACACACGCTAAACCAGCGCTCTACCTCTGAGCCACAACCCCAGCCCAAGGCATTTTACTTTTAAAATAAGAAAGGACAGCCGGCATGGTGGCCCACACCTCTAATCCCAGTGGCTCAGGAGGCTGAGGCAGGAGGATCACGAGTTCAAAGCCATCCTCAGCAACTTAGCAAGGTACTAAGCAACTCAGTGAGACCCTGTCTCTAAATCAAACACAGAATAGGGCTGGGGACGCGGCTCGTGGTTAAGTGCCCAAGTTTAATGCTCAGCACCAAAAAGAAGAAAGGCTAGGGGCAGCCGATCTATGCCCAGACCATCAGCAGCCATGTATCTCGAGGGTCCTTGAAGGACGCTGGACTTCTGGGAAACTCGATGCGAGAGGCTTGCCTCAGGCTGACCCGCTCCCTCCTCCCCCCACCTCAGATGTGGAAGCCCCAGCCCACCCTCCGCAGAGGTGTTCACAGAGGCGATAAGGCCAGGAGAAGGCCCTTAGGTGGTCCTGACTCAGTCCAAGGAGACCCACGGGCCTGGTGCCTGTGGAAACCCGTCCCCAGAGTCACACGTTAACAGCATTTGGAGGTGGAACCCTTGGGAAGTGACAGGTGGGAAAGGTCACACGGGTGGGGCCCCATGTTGGCAGCAGGGGTGTAGAAGAAGGACGCTGAGCGAGCTGCTCCGTCTTAGGTGCGGTGCCCTGTGCCACACAGAGACCTGTGGAAGTCCCCAGCTGGGCCGACTGGGCCCCTCCACCTGGCTCTCTGAGCTGAGCAAACATGGATTCTCCCTAAATACGCCATCTGTAGTGTCTGGCTTAGCAACAGAAACAGACCAAGGCAGGGTGTCGCGTGCCAGGCTGGGGTGGTACAGGGAGCAGCGGCCCCCACAAGCCAGGGACAGGGGCTGGGGAGGCCAGCCCACAACCCAGGTCTCAGAACCCAGCCTCCACAGTGGGAAAGCGGGCTCCCTCGTTAGCCTCCATCGGGGGCAGCAGGGGGCCTCCCTAGGTTAACCCCAGCTTGGGACGTCACCTCGTGGCCTTCAGGTGTCTGCCCAGGGCTCACAGTCAGAGAGGGTTCCACCACATCCCCCAGCAGTGCCCCAACCCACACCACGCAAGGACAGTCCCGTGGACACCACCGTACCTCCCGACCTGATGTGTGGCATTTCTGCTTTCAACTGGTCTGGGTCCTAGACCATTGCAGGACCCCACCCCAGACCTTAGTCCCCTCAGGGCCACAGCCTACAGTTGGAAGTCACCGTCTCACAGTGACCTCCACACCTGTCCTCATCGTGGCAAGTGCCACAATGTCCCCTGACACTGCAGGCCTCTCACCTGGCCCAGTTCCAGACTCCCCAGGGAGCAGCACTCGGGGTCCCCGGGAGGGCGATGAGGACTCCATGCCCACCGCGCTGCCACTGGGAGCCCGTGGTGTGAGCCCTGCCGGGACACCTACCCCTGCCGAGTGCACCATGCACTTGGGTGCCCCGGTCGTGCCCGAGGAGAACATGATGAACAGCGGGTGGCTGAAGGGCAGCTGCTCGAACTCCAGCTGGGGGGCGTGCTCGCCAGGCCCGCTCGCCAGGAAGTCCTCCAGGAACACGCTGCGGGCAGGAGAGCGAAACAGTGACCGTTCCAGATGCCAGACCTGACCCGCCCACCCTGCCACACACAGCACTAGCCTCCAGCACAAGGAAGGTGTGCATCCCTGGGGACACCGGCCTGGCGTGGACACTTTAAGGGACAGGGAGGTCCCATCTCAGGAACTCAAGCCGACTACAGGGACAGACTGCAGGGTGAAGATCTCGAGTGGGCTCCTTAGCACTGCTGCCAGGCCAAGGGCTGGCTCCGTGGAGACTCCCAGGCCCTCACAAGCACTGCGGAGAGGACCACCCGCAACTAACACCCCGTTGGTGCAAATGCTGCGGCTTGGAATCGGCGTCGCGGCCCGTTCCCATTGTTGGCTCTTAGTCCCTTTGACCAGCCACACTCTGCTTCCACTGACCACCCTAGGGGAGCACAGGCCACCTGCCTCTGAACTGAGGCCCCACGGGGAGGAGGAACTGGAATAGGGGCCAACCACAGTGCCAGTGACAACAACGTGGCCAGGCTCGGTCACTGTGTCCTGAGGCCCACGGCGTGAGATACAAACACATGTCCAAGAATAAACGGGATTCACCCAAGCTCCTGACCAGCAGAGGAAGCCTGCCCAGCCTCACCCCACGCTGACAGAGAGCACTGATGTGGGTGGCCAAGAGCCACCAAAGGCACGACCCAGACCTGTCTGCTGGGATAGAAAGAGCGGCAGGATTCCCAAAGCCACCGCGAGAGGGGGTTTCTATTTTGAGACCAGCAGAGACATGGGTCCTGTGAACTTGGCCCTCTACATTTTTGCCAAGTGGAACTTTCTCCCCTCCAAGGAAGGGGGTGGGAGTCGGTCACTCTCAGCCAGCAACAGTCACCAGGGAGAATGACGAGGACGGGGAACACCCTCCCTGTGAGCGGAATGATGTCCTTAGGGAGAAGGCTCCGGGGACAAGGTGTTTCAGGAAGGGCATCCAAGACGCTTCGCTGGGAGCCCTCGGCACACACAGCCGCGAGCGCCAGGCTCGGGGAAGGAGGCCATCCCCGGCGCCTCCCTGTGCAGCCCATTTATATAAAACACCCCAAATATAAACTGCTCACACTGCGTCACACAGAGAAGAGACTTTCCTTTAAAAAGGTCCATAAATCACAGTAAATAGCCGTTACTTTTGTTGCTCTTCTGAAGATGCAAAGCCCAGAGGTGGCCCTATCCCCGCTCCCTGTGAGGGGCAGCACGTGTCCTGGATTCTCTGTGGACCTGGCGACCAGGACATGGGCGGTGCGGAGCCCACTACTGGGGCCTCAGGAGGGCACAAGCTGAACGGCAGCAGGTGCTCCCACTGTCCCCCGTCACGGGGCAGGTGCTCCCACTGTACCCCGCCACAGGGAAATACACTCAGGGGAAGAGAAACCGGCCACCGCAGGGCTGGCGGCCCAGCTGGTTTTCCTCCTCCTCGCCACCGTGTCCAGCTCCGTCAGGCAAACGGGGGCCAGGCCTGAGGCCACAGGAAAGAAGACCAGGGCTCCACCTGAGGTCAGCAGAGAGCCCTCAGGCCCACCTGTGAAGGTCACGCTCCAGTGACAGAGCCCGTGCAGCCGGGCGATAACAGACACAGCTACTGAGCGCTGACTACTCACTTGGCTCAGCACTCACTTCTCTGACCCTCACACCAGCCCCCGAGGAAGGTGGGGTCCCCATTTTACAGATGGAGAAACCAGGGCACAGAGAGGTTGATCACTGGCATAGGGTCACCCAGCTGAGACCCAAATCCAAGAAGGTTGGCACTAGAGGCCACAGCCTCCCAAAGCCACCACTCTGCTTGCAGCACTAGGAGGCCGCACTTCAAGGCCAGTTGGAGGCCACCTCTGGACCCAATAGAACAGCCACACCCCACTCTCAACTCCCAGGCCCTTCCACTGCCACCCACGTGATGGGCACGCTGTAAGGACACGTGCCTTACACCCCTCAGCGCCCAGGAGCCCCCACACAAAACCAGCGAGCCAGACGTCACCTACTGTCTGTCTAAATAGGGCCTCTGCCACCCCAGCACTCCTCGGTGGCAGACCCAGGGATTCCTGCCATCTCTGAACAACCCCTTCCCACAGCTCGAGGGGCCCCTTGTGGATCCTGCAGCCACCGGGCTAGAAGTTAATAGGAAGGATGCCTGAGGGTCACCCTGACCCCCAGCCTCGCCCACAGCTGTCTCCAGAGATCCAGGGAGAACCCCGAGGACCGGGCAGTCCCAGCCGACCCAGGCTGCGCCTCCTTCACCTCTGTTCCTCACCAAGGTGCCCACAGTTCCACCTGGCACTCAAGACGTGCGGCTTACCAGCTTGTAAGTGTCAAAAAAGCCAAGGAGGGCATCACCAGCCTCGGGCACCTGGCTGACACACGTACACAAACACACAGAGGCCAGTGCGCCCACACGCTCATGTATGTGTGCACGTCAGTCCCAAGGCAGAGCTGTGTGGCCCGCCCAGGGACCTGGACGCCTCCGCCCAAGCCTGCCACAGCAAACAGACACAGGCAGGCCTGTGAGGGAGGACTCCTGGGACCCTCTGTTCTGCCCCCCATTTGCCATGTGGCCTTGGGGGATTTGCTCTGGGGACTTAAGGGCCCATCTACGAAGCAAGCACCTTCACCAAAACCTCTATCTCTGAACCGCCAGGGAGAGCAGAAGCCCAGGGCACCGCCCAGGGCACTGGGGCCATGCAGGCCTCTGAAGTGGGCACCTGGGGTGGGCGCGGGCTCCTTACCTATTGGGAATCCGGGAAATGTCGATCTGCTCCCGAGGCGAGATGTATGGGATCACCACCACCTTTCTCAGGTCAGGCAACCCTGGAGGGAGAGGCGAGAACACATCACACCAGGAGCCACCCAGGGAGGCGGGGTGCACGGCAGGACTCCTGAGGGCCTCAGCTCTGTGCACACAGAGTCCAGGAGGCTCCAATCTGCTCAAACTGCTCTGGGGGGGGGGCGGGAGGGGACCGGGAGGGGACGCACCTTTAACCACCCGCTGCAGCTTCTCCAGGTGGCTGTGCTCCTTGCCGTTGTAGATCACGGCCTCCACCGAGAAGATGAGCTTCGGCTGAATTTGAGAAAACCGGTCCAGGACGCCCTGTGAGTGGGAGGACAGTCCCCACTGAGCATCCAGAAGGCAAGGGCCAGCAGGCGCTGCATTCAGGAGAGAAGGGCCACTCCTCAGGCTGAGTGGCCTTGGACAGGAGTCCTGCCCCTATTCCCTCCAGCACCCGGGGCTCCTGTAGAACCCTGGCTGTGCCAGGACCCTGGGGTGGGGGTCCCCCTCAGCTGGGAGGCAAACCACTGCAGCAAAACTCCTGGCATTGCTGAGAGCTCGCGCCTGTGGGCAGCAAGCTCCACAGAGAGGACCCCTCTCTGACCTGCAGAGCCCAGGAGAAGGACGTCACAGGCTCCGCCCCCAAGCGGGAAGGATGCGCAGCGCACAACCGCCCAAGGAGCCGGGGTGCCGGGTCACCCCGGTCACCCGGGTGCTGCCCACCTGGTGAATCACAGTCGCAGCAGCAGCGGCGGTGCCCATGTCACCCACGCCACCCAGCTGGCTACAGAGGTGCCTCTGCCATGAGGCGGGTGGCGGGTGGCCCAGGCGAGGGAAGGGCCAGGCCTGCGAGAAGCCTGAGGCCTGGGAGGCTCAGAGGAACCGGGCTGGGAGAGCCTGGAAGCCCAGTGTCTGGGAACCATCCTGGTCAGGCCACAGGGAGGGCCCAGGTGGGCCAGTGGCCTGGGGCTCAAATGCCAAAGAGAAAACTGTCAGTCACAATGACAGTTTTAGTGACTAGAAACTAGTAAGTGCTTCAGAACCAGAGTCTGACACCATAGCTCGAAGGCCCCAGGCACGGGGGGGGGGGGGGGGGGGGGGCACCCGTCTGGATCTCTGGTGTCCACAGGGGCTGCTGGGACCCTGCGTGTTGCCAGGAAACCCACACCTGTGATGATGGTGGTTCTGACCCGACTGTGGTGCTCAGCGGCCCACCAAGCACCAGCACGGAATCCCACGGAGCAGCCACCACACAGGAGGGTGGCTGTCCCATCCACGCTCGCAACACACACAGCCCCAGATGCTCAGGAGGGCGGGCCCCTGGCACACGTGTGGACATTAGACAACACACCAGCTCAAGGTGACAGAAAAGCCCAGAGGAGTGGAGACCACAGGAGCCGCGGTCTGGATGAGGCTGGGGGAGGGGCACCCAGGAGCACAGCACCCGCAGGGCCACACCGTCCAGCCCAGGGGCACGGCTACACAGGCCAGGGCACCCGGCAGCCACAAGTAGGGCAGGGAGGGAACCAGGGCTATGGTGAGAAGGTGGACAGGGTCAGGACAGAGTGACACAAGGGGCATCGCTGTGGAAAGAGAGGTGTCCTGGCCCACACCTGTGCCACAGCCTTGGAGGGCCCCTTTGTCACCCAGCCCAGCCAGGTGAGGGGCAGTGGCTACCCTCCTTGGGCCCTTCCCTCCCCCACCAGCAGAGGCTCCTGCGCTGCCTGTGAAATGCCCTCTGAGAATCCCCACAGCCACCAGCTGCACACAGAGATGCCTCGGCGACAGGCCTAGGGGGGCGCACAGCAGAAAGCCTGCTCCAGGCAGGAAGCGTGATGCTCTCTGCAGTGTCAGGAGCACGCCCTCTGCTGAGAGGGTGTCCAGGTGAAGCCCTGAGGACACTGGAAGGTGGAGGCGGGGTCCTCTCTCCCCGGCAGAGACGTGCGAATGGAGGCAGGGTCGGCCATGCGCCCTGGGCTCTCTGCCTCCGCAGGCTCCAGCCACGTCACCAACTCCTATAGGGCTGAGACCTGAACAAGGACCCTCCACGCCTGGGGTCACAGCTGTAGGCTCCTGCAGCGTGAGGGAGTGGGCACCATACAGGTGCCAGCAGCTAGGACTGCAGCCAGCTAGGCTGCCGAAGGCCCCGGGCACAGGGAATGTCACCAGGACCCCTCTCACCTCCAACCTGAGGAACACAAGATGGAACGGGGACTCCACACCACAAAGACCAGCAAAACGAGACCCGTTCCCAGAATCTAGCAGGAAGGCCTTCCCGCCTGTCCCTCCCTGACCCCAGACAGCCTGGCCATCTCAGTGGAGAGCTGCTGCCACCTAGTGCCAATGTCAGCAAGCGCATGCCCCGTGCCCACGTAGCCCAGGGAAAGGTGCCCCAGGGAAGGGTGCCCCTGGGAAGGCGCTTAGAGCCCTCACTGATACCGCTCCTCCTGAGACAGGCAGAACCTGCTGGAGTCACCAGGGACTTCAGGTGACATCCACACAGCACAAGGGCCCTGCAGGAGGGCACGGTGAGACGCTGTGGGCCACGTGCCTTTCCCCACCCTCCCCACTCCATCCCCCCCGTCGCCCACCAGGGCTGATTCCAGGGACTCTGTGCCAGGTCCCCAGTCAGGCTGGACTCCATCCCCGAGTTGGGACAGAACCACAAGGGTCAGAGCTGCCACCGACTCAAGCTGCACCTACGTCCCAGACCTCGTCCTCTCAGTGCCCTTGTCCATACGGGGACATGGAGCTTGGGCCCCAGGCATGCAGCTGGCCTGCCTGTGCCCACCAGGCCCTCGGCCTCCTCGTCCTCCTGGCCCTTCCCTTCACTGCCCACGGGTCGCTCGAGACCTGAGGGATCCGAGAGCAGCAGTGCCAGAGGCCCACCTGTGACCCTCTTCCCTGGACCCCACTGGACCCAGGCAGCTCGCACAGCCCGGCACAGGGCCCGCAGAGGCCATCACTGGGGCTTGGGTCTTCGGCCAGTTCTTGCTGACCCTGGACAGTCCTGGTGTGATGTCATGTGGAAGCTGCAGGATGTACACCGCATCTGGCCCCAAGCAGGCCTCCATCCCGGACCCAGCTCCCGGGCCCTGGGCTGCTGTGGGGCCCCGGGCGAGCCCTTCCCTCCCCCAGGCCTTGGCCCGAGTCCTCCTCACGGGGAGACCCGCGGTGACTCATCAAAGCAGCAAGCCTCAGAGCACAGATACCAAGTGCACACCCAAGAGCCAGGCTGCGAGGCCACAGCGTGGAGCCCAGCAGCACCAGGAACTGTGCACAGCCACACCCTAGGCACCCAGGGGCATGCACCCCTCACGCCTCTCTCATTGCCACCCCTGCTCTGCAGATGAGGAAACCTGAGGACAGAGAGGACGGAAACCTGCCTGGACACAGGGCCACCAAGGCCATGCCGACCCGCACCCTGGGCCACCACAACCCATGCATGGTGCAGGGACCTGGGTGGCATAAAGGGAGGAGAGCAGTTGTGGAGAGCAGGCACCCCGTGCCCCACAGCCCTGTCCTCGAGGCTCTGCCCTGGCTGGGGGCGGGACCCTCACGGGTCTCCTCCAGCAGTGGCTTTCTTCATTCAGTGGGCAGGCCGGCCCCAGTACCTGACTGCTGTGCACACCTGGACGCACCCTGGGCCCCCGGCTCCCCAGGGCAGAGGGGGATGCACAGGGTGTCCCCAGAGCACCCACCCACGGAGAGATCAGAGCAGCAGGCCACGCAAGAAGCCCCACCCCATCTGTGCCCAACCCTGAGGATGAGCCTGGAACACTGTCCCCAGCACCTTGAGGAACCCTCATGTGGCCCCAAACCGCAGGAGAGGACACTGGGACATGAGGACTAAGGGAAGGGAAGCAGGAGCATCTTGTGGATTTCAAGGTAAGATCCAAGGGCGCTGCTGTGCCATGGTCCAGGGCACACCCTAGCACCCTGCCCGCAGTCCACGGGGAACCCCACGCACCCCCAGGGCCCCACCAGGACTCCCAACCACAGGACCCAACTCACGTTCACACCGAAGTCGGGAGACGTGGAGCTCCAGATGGCACCAATGCTCGCTGTGGCCAGCATGGCCTCCACCGCATGCTGGCCATTGGGCAAGTAACCTGTTGGCATGGGAGGAAGCTTGGGATTCAGGTGGCATCCAGGCAGTGGGCTTCCAATGGTCCTGGGAGAGCCAGGCCAGGGTGGAAAGGGGCTGGCCAGCTGATGTCTGAGTAGCAAAACCACCCGCCACCAGGCTCTCTGTCCACTGCACTGTCCCCCCCGTCCACCCTCCACACTCTAGCCAGAGCCAGCCCTGCCCTTGCTGGCCTCCCCTCCCCAGTCACAGCAGGTTTCCCTCAGCCCCTGAGCTGTTCTGAGCGCCTCCTGCGTGGGGCCTTGGCACAGGCCGCCTGCTCTGTGTGCTCCCTCCGCACACACGCCCTTCCCCACTAGCCTCCAGCCCTGGACTCAGATGGGACTCCCTAGAGAGATTCCCACGGAGGCCAAGAACGTGGATCCCCTGGCTCGTCAACCCAAACCCCTGCACTCCTGTCCTGCCAAGCTCATCGTGACACACGTGACACAAGCAACTGGCTGCCCGGGTCGGGGCCTCGCAGGAAGGGAGGGCTCTGCCTGCCTCAAGCTCCACTCAACCAGGAGCCTTTGCCCACGGCACGCCCAGCACAGCAAGGCCAGGGTACCTGTTGGCAGATGGAGGGACAGAGGGAAGGATGGAGGGGCGGAGGGAGGGAGGGAGAGAGGGGTGGATGGATGAAGGGATGGATGGATGGAGGGAGGGAGGGAGGGAGGGAGAGAGGGAGGAGTGAATAGATAGAGGGATAGAGGTAGAGGGAGGGAGGGATGGAGGAATGGAGGGACAGACAGATGTGTAAATGGCTGGACAGCGGGGTAGAGGGAGGGAGGGGAAATGAGCACAGGCCCAGCCTCGTGTGGGTATCTGAGGGCCGAGCAGGGCTGTGGCTCTGTGCCCCGAAGGCTGGCTCCATGACATAGCAGCAGAGAATGTCCGCCACCAGAGACCATGATCAACACTACAGACTGATCCACATTCCTGAGAGAGGACTTGGGAACAAGGCATCTGGAGCAGAAGGGTCCCTGTCCCCTGGGCAGCCCCTCCCTCTGCCCAGTCCCCGCCTGCTTGGCCACACAGCTTACACTTCTGTCCTCTGTGCTCGGGCATCTCCCCTGTGAGGCCAGGAGCACCCACTGGCCAGGCCAGGCATGGCTTGCTTGGCCCAGACACAGGCCCCAGAGGTCCCTGAGCCCACCGCAGGGAGGAACGAGGGTGGCCACTCGCCGAGGGCAGCAGGACTCCCAGCCCAGGGCAGTCTGCGAGCTCCAGTGACTCTCTAGTGACTGACAAGCAAGCAGCCCGTCCTCCTCCAAGCCCTCCAGCCCAGCACGGGCCCCTCCGCAAGCCTTAGCAAGCAGAACTAGGCCCAGACTCCACGGTGGCCCTCAGAGCCCCTGCCCACTCATCCCCTCTGAACCTGTTCTGATGGCCCTTCTAGAACACAGAGGCCCCAAGCTGGTGACTGTGCTTGGGGGAAATGGGTTTCTAAGCTGCAGTCCACAAGAGGGACGGTGGCCTAGGCTGGCCTGGCCTTGAAGAGCCCTGGGCCCTGCAGCCAGCGCCTCCTCAGGAAAGCCCCACCCGGCACTCAGCCTCCCCCAGACCCTGCTCACTGCTCTCAGGAATGTGCTTCAAATGGAGATTTGAAAAATGAAAACCGGGGCTGGGGTGGAGTCCAGAGGCAGAGCACTTGCCCAGCTCAAGGGAGACACCGGGTTCCATTTTGTGGCAAAAATATATATAAAATAAAATAAAAATGGAGGCAAAGAAAAAATGGAGCCCACGAGAACCTTCTGCGCTGTCCTGCTAAACGTTAAAAAAGTGTGACTTACTGGGGGGAGGACAGTGAGATCCTATGCACCCAGCGGCACCCTGTGGCACCAGCAGTGGCCCTAGAGGTGTGCCAGGCCCTCTGCAGAGACACCGTGGGAGCAGAAGAGAAAGCCTGTCCCATAGTGTTGCAGGCCACAGCCCACATTCCAGGAACCCGGGGGCCAGGGGCTGCAAGAACAATGGAGCCTATGCTGGGAGGGGTGGCAATGGACTTGTCAAAGGAGGGCCAGGGTCAGCCTCCAGCGAGGTCACGTTTGAGCACCTGGATGCGTGGGGTGGACCCTGTGGATACTCGGGAGAACAGCCGGCCGTCCAGAGCAAGATGGGGCGAGTGGGCGTGTCCCTGCTAGTCACCAACAGCAGCTGAGCATGAGCTCCTTGCCCAGTCACCTGAGGAGACACAGGCCCCAGCCAGCCTTGTCCCTGGTTCACACGGGATGAGGCCACCTTCGTCCTCTTAGCAAACACAAGCTGAACACGCCTGTTCCCAGGAAGCTCCCTCAGAGGGGCACACCCTAGCCAAACAGCCCTGCCCAGCAGGACCTCCAGCCACTGCCCTGGACCCTGGCCCTCATCCACCACCTGAGGGGGAGAGGAGGGAGGTCAGGAGCCCCAAGCCCCGGGTCCACAGGAAGAAGCGTTCCATCACCTTCATCCCTGCCTGTGTCCCCGTGCACACGCCTACTGGGCCCGGGGCAGCTCCACACCCAGGCCTTTCATTTTTTCCAGGAGTCGATGTAAAAGGAAAACTAAGAATCACTTCAATTGCTCCTAGCAGGAACTTGTGCCTTGCCACCAAGGGGACAGGAAGGGCCCAGCTCAGGGAGGGAGCAGAGCCAGGCCTCAGGCCTCGATCACCATCTGGCACTCCAGCCTCCCCCTTCTAGGTCAGCCCCCGCAGGGCCTCTCCCCAGCACTGGGCAGCTCCTGCCTGCCCCGCAGTCTCTAGACTCTACGCACCTTCCCTCGTTCCCCAGGTCAAGGGAAGGGCAGTCAAAGGGGCTGCGTCGGGAAGCCCTGGGGAGGCACTGAAGGGGGACCTGCCTTTCAGGATCAGCCTGGACCTGGCCCACCCTGCACCCCACAGCTCCTGATGCTGCCGGACAACCCTCCAGCTCCTGCCCAGTGCACACCCACACTGCTGCACCCCCTGGAGAGCCCTGGATTGTCGGAGGCTCAGGACAAGGCAGGAGCCCAAGGACAGGATCCCCCTTCACCAGCGGCTCCCTCTCCACACTCTGCCCACATCTACTTCTTGCCTCACGACAGTGCAGCCCTTCGGGGACAGGGACCCCAACCCACTCCACCCACGTGGAGCTCCTCAGCCCTCCATGCCGTGCATGCTGCCCTGGCCTCCCCAGGCCACTCCAACCCTAAGACACTCACCGACCACCCGGTCTCCTTGCCTCACGCCCATCTTCCTCATGGCCGCGGCAAACAAAGCCACCTGTTGCCTCAGCTCTTCAAAAGTCACCTTCACAATTTCCTCTTTGCCTTCCCCTGGGAGAAGAAAAAGACATGTGTACACACACCGTCCTAAAAGAAAGGTCCCCTACACCAGGCATGGTGGTGCACTGGGGAAGCTGAGGCAGGAGGACCACAGGTTCAGGCCCAGCCTCAGCAACACAGTGACACCTGTCACTACATAAAATACAAAAGGGCTGGGGATGTGGCTCCGTGGTCAATGCCCCTGGGATCAATCACCTGCCACTCAAAAAACAAATAAATAAATAAAAATGATGTGAGCTCAGGGTAGAAAACTTGACTTTGTGCATAAATAAGAAAATTAAACAACCGACCTCACTTGTTACCTAAGAATAAGCGTCAAAACAATGAGACTAATTTGCATCAAATAGACCAGTAGGGACAGACAGGAGGGGACAGTGGCCTCCATGCCCATACCAAGGCTGCTACCCTGGTAAGCTCTGCGCAGCCCCTCCCTTGTAGACCAGGCCTGGCTTGAGCAACCAACAAGATGTTGTGGACACCAGAGTGACCTCAGAGCTTTGGTCAAAAGAGACACTTAGCAGTGGCGTACGCCTATAATCCCAGCAGCTAGGGAGGCTGAGGCAAGAGGATCACAAGTTCAAAGCCAGCCTCAGCAAAAGCAAGGCCCTAAGCAACTCAGTGAGACCCTGTCTCTAAATAAATACAAAACAGGGCGGGACCTGGGGCTCAGTGGCAGAGTGCTTGCCTAGCATGTGTGAGGCACTGGGTTTGATCTCAGCACCATATAAATAAACAAATTAAGTAAAGGCATTTTGTCCATCTACAACTACAAAAAAATTAAAAATAAATAAAAATAACATGATCTGGGCCAAGCATCTGGAGTCTTTGAGGATGGAGTTCCAGGTCGGTTTAAAAAAATAAATAAATAAAAAGGGCTGGGATGTGACTCAGTGGCCAAGAGTGCCCTGGTCCTAAAGGTGCACAGGATCTCCAACACACGACCTTGACTGAAGGCTCTCCGCATTTCCCCATGCCCAGCACGGTATGACCACACAGGTGCCCGACGACCACACACAGGTGCAGAACATCTGCTCAGCCCTGCGACCCTGCAGTGGTGCTATCGTCCTTCCCACGTCACACCTGCAGGAAGACTCAGTGCTTCCACAACTCACCCAAGGTCACATGGCTAATGAGTGTGGCCGGGCCTCGACCTCTCAAATCCAGGCGTCCACCCCTTCACCCCGCCTGACTGAACATGGAAACCCTGGGTAAAGACTGGGGTGGCCACAGAGGCAGGGACACTGGCGCCTGTGAGGGCACTCAGCGGAGACAGGGACCAAAGCAGCCGGGGCCCATGTGGAAGCCGGGGGCCAAGCGCCCTACATCCCAAGAGCTCTCAGCAGCAGACCTTGGCACGTCCCGAACAACAGAGGTCCGTCCTGACAACAGAAGGTTCGCCCCAGCTCCTGAGGCCCCTTCCCACAGCGTCATGACATAGCATGTGGCCTCTTGAGAGGCAGCCTAACTCACAGGGGAGAGCTGGGCCAAGAGGAACACCTAACCACATGGGGGACGCCAGGTGACTGCACACACTCCAGCTGAGCCAAAAACCACCCGGCGGCACCCTCACTATGAGCGGGGAGCCTGCCCCCATGTTCCATTTGCACAGCGGCTTCCAGAGACTTCTTAGCACCAACTGGGACCCACTTTCCACCTGATGGTAGAAGGAGAAGCCGAGGGAAGAGACTGCGGCTGCCCCGGTGGCTCAGGCCACTCAGTGGCGTCTCTGCTGCTCCTGGCGCTCCCCTCCCAGGAAAACCAAGGTCACAGTCTTCATCCTCTCGGGGAGGCATCAGCCTGTCGGGTGACAATCCCAGCCTGCGGCTCCTGCGTGCTTCAGGCCCCTCCGAACGCTCAGCACCACAGGCGTGCACTTGTGCGCCACCCAGAACCCCTGGGCACTCACTGGCCACGTAGAGGGCTACTTTGTCGTTCTCCTTGTGCCTCAGGAGGTTCTCTGCGTAGTTGAGACGACTGCCTTTGAACCACTCGGGGACGTCCGCGATCCCTTTGGACGTGTCCACGACCTTCAAAGGACAGAAAGCCAAGATGCATACACAAGCGCGCGCGCGCACGCACACACACACACACACAAGGCGCGCACTCAGCAGGAGTGCACCTTGAACAGGTGAAAGCTACTGCCAGGGGAAGCTGACTCACTCACTGCCCAAAGCCTTATCCAGTTTTCATTTTTTTTTTTTTTTAATTTACTTTGCTACTCTAGTCTACTACTTTATTTATTTTATTTATTTATTTTTGGGTGGTGCTGGGAATTGAACCCAGGGCCTTCTGCATGCAAGGCAAGCACTCTGCCAACGAAGCTGTATCCCCAGGCCTAGTTATTTTATTTTACTGTATCACGGATTGAACCCTGGGGCGCAACCACTGAGCCACATCCCCAGCCTTTTTATCTTTGAGGCAAGGTCTTGCTCAGTTGCTTACAGTCTCACTAAGGAGTTGAAAAGTTCTTTATAAAATCCAGGCCAGTTTAAATCACTACATCAACATGCATGTGCTTACTACTGTTGAACCATACTCTATAAAATTGCTATAAGGGTAAATTTTATGTGTATTTTACAGTCAAAACAATTTGAATAGAGCCAGACAAGGTGGCACACGCCCACAAACATAGCAGCTGGGGAGACTGAGGCAGGAGGATGGCAAGTTCAAGGCCAGCCTCAGCAACTCAGCAAGGCCCTAAGCAACTTAGTATGACTGTCTCTGAATAAAACATGAAAATGGGCTGGGGAGGTGGCTGGGTGGCAGAGCACCCTGGGTTTACTCCTTAGCAGGGCTCAAGCTCCCAAAAGGGCCGGGGGTGCACCACGCAGAGCACTCACAGACAGCAGGCTCTGGGGGCAGGGGCCTAGACTAAACCTGCTCTCCAGGTCTGGATTTTCCCCGCCAACGTGAGGATTTCAAAGGAGACACCACCCAGCATTCCCCAAAACGGGCACCTCACCATGAAGAGCGCGAGGCAGGATCTCCACTTACCTCGTCGTACATGCGCGAGAAGACGATGCCACTGAATTCCCAGAACTCTGCCCAGAAGTCCGAGTACGACTCCACTGACCAGTGGTACAGGTCGTCATAACTCTCTAAGAACAAAAGGAGACTGCTCAGGGCTCAGGGACGTGTGGTGGGAGGCTCAGCAGGCCAGCAGGAGTGTCATGGCTAAGGAAGGGGGTGGCCCAAGGAGGAGCTCCACCATCAGGAACAAGCCCTCTGCCACCTGTCCCCAGAAGAAGTGTTACCCTGGAGCCAGATGCCAGGTGCTCCCCACCTACACAGAGGCAGGATTAACAGCCCCCCAGGGGATTTAAATGAGCACTTGTATAAAGAGCTTAGCGCAGGGCCGAGCAAGCCTGTGCCCAACAGACCTGGAACACCAGAACCACTAGCTTATTGGTGGACTTCCTGCCAGGACAGGGTCCCAGGGAGGGGCTGTTATTTATTGTAATTTTTTAATAAGACATTCATATGATTTAGCATTACAAAAATATAACAAGCCTCCCTCTTGCATCCCACAACCATCTACCTCTCCTTGTCCAGAGATCGCCAGTTACAGGGATTCTCCGTGTCTTGGCAGAGAGTGAGTGACATGCCCCTCCCCAACCCTTCCACTCCTGCAAGCCCACTGGTCACACCAGGCTCCCGTGGGGACATCTCCTCTGCCTTTGGGCCCTTCCAATTTTTTTTTCGTTTTTTTTTTTTCTTTTTTTTTTTGGCACTGGAGACTGAGCCCAGGGCAGTCTGCCACTGAGCCACAGCCATAGCCCTTTTTATGTTTTTTTGTTTGTTTTTGAGACAGGGTCTCATTAAGTTGCTCAGGCTGGCCTCCAACATGGGATCCTCCTGCCCTGGCCTCCTGAGTCACTGAGATTACAGGCATGCGCCACCTCATGCACCGCCACGTGTGGCCCTCGGTGAGCATCCAACAGGATGCTACCTTCACCTGCATTTGCAAATCCAGAGAGGACTATGGGCTCCCTCACCACTGGGTTCACTTGGGATCAATAGTAACATTTCCTCTCTCTTCTCTCACAGAGATTATGGGAGAAAGGAGTGTGTGTGCAATTTGTATCACAAATGCAGCCTGCTTTACCCTCTGTCCTGTAACTGGCTTGTCTCACTGAAGACATCACAGACCTCTCCACTTCGGTGCGGAGGGAGCTGCCTCCTCCCTGGGTGTAAGGGCTGCCCGGTGTTCCACTTGGGGAACCAGGACTCAGTCAACCACACTCCTCCAGGATGTCTGGGTTGTCTCCGGGCTTCAAAGACCAATTATACGTGGCTGTAGCTGTCTTTTTCTTTTGAGGGGGAAGTACTGGGGATTGAATCAGGGGCACTCACCCCTGTGCCATGTCCCCAGCCCTTTTTTGTATTTTATTTAGAGACAGGGTCTTGCTGAGTTGCTTAACACCTCGCCTTTACTGAGGTTGGCTTTGTACTCATCATCCTCCTGCCTCAGCCTCCTGAGCCTCTGGGATCACAGGCATGTGTCACCATGCCCAGCGAAGCTGTAGCCTTTAACAGGACAAGAGCAACACAAATTTGCAGAAGAAATCCAAACTACCTGAGATGGACAGTCATCGACACATAGCTGAACCCAATGCCTCAGAAATCAAGGCCAACCTGGGAGGGACAGAGGCGCACATCTGGGAGCAGGAAGGAGAACCCCAGGGGCCGCCGAGAAGCGGCGGTGAAGTTAAAAGACCACTGTCCCTCCAGACACTGTGGCGCACCCCTGTAATCCCAGCAGCTCAGAAGGCTGAGACAGAAGGATCACCAAGTTCAAAGTCAGCCTCAGCTACTTAGTGGGGTCCTGTCCCAAGATTTCAAAAAAATACACATATTTGGTTTTGTTTGTTTGCTTAAAGGGCTTGGGGACGTAGCTCAGTGCCATCTAGATGAAACGGGAAACAGAGCTGGATCGCATCCCTACGGGAGGCCTCACTTCTCTGTAAACTGCCCCCAGCTGACTGAGGGCTTCACCCTCCATGGGCACAGGGTCCAAGTGACTAACCAAAACGAACCAGCAATCCTGAGGCAGAGGGGACCGCTGTGCTGGAGGCCCAGGGGAAGCCCCAGGCACAGCCCACTGGTGGGACACTGGGACAGCAGGAAGATGACCGACCAGAGCACACTACATCCATGCTCAATTATCACGGCGGTCCACATACCAACACTACCCCTCCTCACAGTCCCCAGGCCTGAGGGGCAGAGGAAGAGGCCTCGTGACACTGAACTTGGGCAGTGTCCCTTCTGACTGTGGGGTCCAGTAACTCCTCAGGCATGCTGGACTCAGGGGGACAGGGCCAGGGCTGGCCTGGCCTCAGGACACAGTCTGGACACTCCACTCGGGTCTTCTGGGCTACAGCAGTGCCAAGAGCCCAGGTGGAGACAGCTGGTGTGGGCAGGGGTGGGGGGACGCTGATCGCCCTGAGGGAAGCAGGGAGCTCAGAGGCCGGACGATCACTGTCAGAGCAGACCCCAAGGACCTTAGGGCTCCAGGCCCAGAAATCAGGGATCTGGTTCACAGCAAAGATGCCCAGACAGGGCCCCAACCAGAAGCGTCCAGTCAGGACAGCCCAGACAGGGCCTCAGGAAGGCTGTGGCTGGCCTGACTCCAGCCACCTTGCCTCTGGGGACTCAGTTTCCCTCAAGGGTCACCTTGAAACTACTGGGTAGACCCCTGGCTCCTCCCACACGGGTGCAGTGGTCACCTGGGCTCCAGGGTCAGGCTGGATGGCCAGGGTCGAATCTGGCTCTGCTGCTCCTAGAGGGTGGCCGGGGCAAGCCACCCCACCTGGGAGCCTCAGCACAGGGCAGCTAGAGAGGCTCCTCTGAAAGGTTCCTGAGTGTGGGGGTGCAGCTGAGCAGCACAGCAGTCCCAGCACGCTCAGGGCCCCGGGGTTGAGCCTCAGGACAGCGAATGAATCAATGAATGAATGAATCAAAGGCTCTCAGTAGAGGTGCAGTGGTGCACGCCTGAATCCCAGCTACCTAGAGACTGAGGCAGGAGGAGCACAAGTTCGAGGCCAGCCTCTGTGACTTTGTGAAACCTTGTCTCAAAAAAAAAAAAAAAAAAAAAGGGTGGAGGTTAGGGATGCAGCTCAGTGGTAGAGCACCCCCGGGGTCATCCAGAGCTGCAGAACAAGCAAATAGAAAAGGTCATAGGGTTGTGGTGAGGACCCTCTGGGGATAGGCTCCTAAGTTCAACTGGGTTTGAATCCTGCCACTCTAATGGGGTAACCCTGACATATTACTTCTCTGTGCCTCAGTTGTCTCTTCCATAAGAGGAGGATAATGGTACCTATCCTAGGGTCACTGAGTCAGAACACAGGAACTGCTTGGGACTGTGCTCAGCAGAGAGAGGGTGCCCAAAGGTGTGGCCTGGCATCACCCCACCATCTGCAGGGAGGTGGCACACCCAGCCAGCCCGTGCAGATGGGAGGCACGCCCCAGGAAATGCTAATTAGCAGGAAGATGGCTCCCTGCTCCTTGGTCGAGAGGGAGGAAGGCCAGGTGCTTCTCAGAGAGGTGGCCCTGGCACCCGTGGGAAGTGGCACTGGCTGAACAGGACCTGCAGCTCCTCCGCCCTAGGTCTGTTTGGGGTTTGGTTTTTTGATCCTCAAGCACAGCGGCGTTCCAGCTGCAAAAGTTCCCCCCTTGACATGAGACAGGCAGAGGGTGGAAGTCCAGGCCTCCAGAGAAGGCCCTGGGCCCATCGCAAAGGGGCATCCACCAGCAGCGTCACCAGGGAACAAAATGTAATGGCACTGGGCATTTGGGGACCAGGTGGTCACAGTGACACTTTAACCTGGAGGACCATGGGCCCCGATGCCGAGTTGCAACATGAAGCCAGGTGGCCTCGGGCACCTGCTCACAAGAACTGGAACTAGTTGCTAAAACACCTCAAAACCTGATGTTTTAAATGAAATTCTGAATGTGGGCTTCTCCTGAGAAAGGGAGTGTGTGACCCTGGTGGGCAGCCACCAACACCTACCCAGGCGCTGCCACCGCTGGAACGGTCCCCTCCCCAGCGTGAGCAGGCCGAGCTGTGTGACCAATGGGGCAGCGTGGAAATGACAGCTTAAGAGACACTTGAGCTTCTACCCCTGGTCTGGGAGAAGCCTGCGGCCATGCCAGGAGGACACCCAAGTGGCCTCTGCCCACAGCCAGCACCAAGCTCCCGCGTGGAGGGAGCCACGCAGCTCCTCCGTGTCAGGCCTTGGGACGCCTGTGGCTCCTGAGACCCCAGGCCAGAATCACCCCACTGAGCAGCTCCTCAAGTCCCGAGCACAGGTGGGGTTTCAAGTCACCAAGGACTGGGTGATGTGTGGCAGTGAGGGATAAAAAGTGCACTTCATGCACCACACGCCATCACCCTTTTAAGCAGCACTCTGCTAAATGGGTGCACAGTAGGAACTCAACCGCAGGCTACCTGACGTTCATGTGAAGCCCACAGGCTCTCTCCCCGTGGCAGCAGAGCTGTGACAACAGCCACCAAGCTTCCTGTCGGCAGACTCTATCCTGGTCATGCACACATAAAGGTGTCCTCCAGCTCACAGGACACAGGACACAGGGTGCAGCGCACCAAAAGAGCAGCATATCCTTTTAAGCTTGTACTGTGACCCTGGTCCCTAATTAGAGAAAGTGGCACATGCAGAATGTCCCCTGGGGCCTTGCAAAAAAGGATCACATGCACAAGTTGGGCTGGAGCTGCAGGCTGCATCTGAGGAAGTTGGCATCAGGGGACCCTGAGCCCCACGTGGCTGTGCAGGGAGCCTCAGGCAAACTGGCTGGGAGCAGTCGTGGAAAGGAAGCAGATGACTTCACCAAGGCCCTGCACCTCCAGAAATCCAGGGACAGCAATCTCCCCCCACTGGCACAATGGCACAGTGGCCAGCCTGTTCCCACAACTCAGGAGACTGAGGCAGGGGGATCACAAGTTTGAAGCCAGCCTTGGCAACTTGGCAAGGTTCTATATCAAAATAAAATCTGGGGATGGAGCCAGTGGTAGAGTGCTTGCCCATCATAGTGAAGCCCATGGTTTGGTCCCCAGGACCAAAAAAAGAAAAAGAAAATCTCCTGCCCAAGGTGCAAGGAGAGGCAGCCAGGGTGGAGAAGGCCCCTTCCTCCCTGCACAGTCCAGGGCTGGGGCAGCTGGGGACGCAGAGCTCTGCACAGAGCCACTCAGTGGCACACTCCAGGCTGTGCCAGCTGTGAGGAGCCACAGCAGGAGGGCTGCTGTGCAGCAGTAAGAATGCCCACAAATGCAGGAGCAGATGGGCAGGACCAAAGCCCAGATCACATGCACCTGGAGAGCAGAGGAAAGGAGAAAATATTCAAAGGAAAGATGGCCTTTGAGTTAGACCTTAAGGCAAAGCCCAAAACCTCCAGGAGCCAGCATGTGAAAAGGGAGAAGCAGGTGGGAACACATCACCTGAAGTGTGCCCCAGAGGAGGAAAGAGTCAAATAGCATGGACCCTTCCCTGTCCAGACCACAGGGAGCTCCACGCTGCTCCCACTGAAAGGCCAGGTGGGTGCAGACCAGCGCTGCAGGCCCTGGGGTTTCAGGAGCTAGGAAACTTGCTTTTCATATGCAGCCTTCCAACTTTTTTTTTTTTTTTTTTTTTTTTTTAGCCTTCCAACTTTTAAAAGCTGGAAGCTCAACACCACATCTGCAGGTCAAATCTGACCCAGGGACCAACAGTCCAAGAGCCTGGACAGAGGGAAAAACTGGGAGCCACCAGTGCCGGCTGATGTCTGCCTAGCAACCCACAGGCCAGGAGCAGAGTTGCACCTGGACCTGACCATCTCCTGGCACCCTCACATGCACCCAGTGCCACAGACCCTGAGGAAACAGCTTGGGCTAACTGATGACTTCCTCCAGGTCACATGGCTACCAAGTGCAGTCAGTTAAAAATGCAGGTAGTCAGGTTACAGGTCCCTCTCTTTGCCACTTGCTAGGAGCAAGGAGGTTTTGCCCACTCCCAGGGCTGCCCCTGTATGAAACTGTGTTGTAAAGCTACCAGGGGATCAGTATTAGATGACGCTGGCAGAAGAAACAGACGAAATGAAAGGGGACACAGAAAAATGAAGTAACTCCCCAACACAGCCTGCTGGCTCCCCCTGAGGTCAAGTCCACCCACAGCCTAGAAGCCTGAAAGTGGTAAGAAACACACTCTGTCCAAGTGAGGGGGGGTGGGGTGGAGCTGGGTTGGGCAAGGAAAGGGACCCTGTGCAAGGGCCACCAAGCTAAGGGGAACCTGGGAGCTGCCAGGAGCAGTGTGCGGTCCCAAGGTCAACAAGGAACCATGGAGAGTTTCTGGGCCAAGGAGTGACAAAGTGAGACCTGTGCTTCAGGATCATTCTGGCAAAGCAGGCAGGGTGTGCTGAGTGGGGAGCAGGAAGCAGGAAGAGCAGCCCAGGCTCAGAGAGGAGGGGAGGAGGCTGCCAGGAGAGGGCTGGCTCCAGGCTTCAGGAAAGCCATGCTGGGGAGGGAGGCTCCAGGCTGCAGGGCCAATGACCCCGCTGCATTTTTGTGAAGCTGACCAGGAGAGCGATGTCACTAACAGACATGAGGGAGACCATGCAGCTGAGGAGGTGGGGGTGGGGGGAGAAGGCCAGGATGAGTTAAAAATCCCTGAGGACACCCAGGGCCACCAGGAGCAGGCAGCTGCACAAGCCATGCCAATGAGTGCCCAGGAAGGAGCAGAAGTCCCTCACCCAGAAGAGGGACCTCTATCCATGCACATCAGACAGGGGCTTCTGAGAGCCAAAGGGTGGCTGGAAGGAGGATGTGTTTGGGGGCTGGGAGTTTAAACATAAGAGGAAGGGACTCTACCCTCTTCCCAAAGGTAGGCTGCTATGGCACATCCCACTGAGTGCTAGGGAATCCATGCTGGCCTCTAGTAAAGGCGGCTTGGAAATCAGAGGGGGTTGACACCGGACCCCACCAACAGTACATTAGGGAAGAGCCCCTACAGGCTGGGAGCCAAGACTCCAGAGGAGCACCGAACAAGTAGAAAACCCGGCAAGGGACCTCAGCGAACAGGAGGCTGTCACAGCCAGAGGAGTGACCCTCCCGGGAGTGGGCGACCCACGTGCCAGGAGATGCTGGTCAGGAGAGGCGTGGCACCGTGACAGCAGGGGTGCCACTCCTCAGGGACAGGAGCACGCCCCCCCGCGTCCGGAGGACGCCACCCCCAGGAAAGGTCCCTGCGTCCGGTTGCTCCTCCGATCGCAGCAGCGGGACACTGGACCTCAAGAGCGCATCCCAACCGCAAGGAGGGGCCGGGACCGCCACTCCCTTGGAAAAGGGCACGCCCTTCCCAGGAGGAGGGACCCTCCCTCCGCCCGGTTGGTCCCGGGACCCTAGAGACCCTCTTCCGGAGGGCCCTGGGGTGGCCGGTGCCTGCGCCCCGCACTCACCCAGCGCCAGGCCGCAGGCGGAGCCCACTGCCGCCCGGAAGCGGTCCATCTGCGTGTCCCTCTTGCTGTCAGGCTCCCACATCACCTGGCACTCCATGATCTCCTCGCGCCCGGGGCGCGCCTGCCTGGACATGGCTGCGAAGGCTGCGGCGGGGACGGAGTCGCACGGCGCTGCGGGCGGCAAGACTGAGCCGGCGCTGCTGCGGCCTCCAGCGGGACACCCGCGAGGCCACGCCCCCGCTGGCCCCTCCCAGGACAGGCCACGCCCACCGCTGTAACCCTCCGCCGAGCCGCGCCTCGGAAAGGAGTGCTGGGCGCAGGCGCGCTAGGCCGCCGCCCGCCCACACCTGCGGCCCGGCGGTGCGAGCAGCTCCCGGGGCTCGGCGTGGTTCCCTCCCTCGGTGCTGGTGCGCTCCTGTGCCGACGCTTACTGAGCGCCTGCGGCGTGGCGTGCACCGATAGCGGGTGGGGAACAGGAGGGCGTGACAGTGCGGTGGTCGGACAGCTGCCGTAGTCCACACGGTGTATCCGGGAGTGTCCTTGCCGACATTGTGCAGCGGGGCGTGTAGGGTATAGAATCTGTCCAAAAAAAGGCACTGAGCCGGGCGCGGTGGTGCACGCCTCCAGCGATATGGGAGGTCCGTGCAGGAGGATCGCAAGTGGGTGGTCAGTCTCAGCAATTTTTTGTGAGTCCCTAAGAAATTTAGCCAGAGTCTGTCTCCAAATAAACAAGGGGGCTGGGGATGTGGCTCAGTAGTTCAGCACCCCTAAATTCAATCCCTGATTAAGGGACAAACAACAACAACTAACAAAAAAAAAAAAAAAAAAACTTTTGAGTTCTATGGAGAGAAAGCCAGGGAGCGGTGTAATCCCTGGAAGAAGATGTGTGTCCATTTAAATAGGGGTGCCAGGAAAGGCCCCTCTGGAGGTGGACTTCTACTTGAGACTTGAAGAGGTGACACCAGTGAGCTATTCCGTATCTGGGGATAAGTTTCTAGCATCAGGAACAGCCAGTGATCTGTCCTGTTCCTGTTGGGTGCTGTAGGGAACTTGGGTGCCTTTGACCTGAAAGACCTGGGGGGAAGAAAGGTCATCCAGGAAAGAGGTGGTAGCTCAAGTGGAGCCTGGGACCAGCAGAGAATTTGTCTTTGACTCTAAAGAGATGAGAGCATTGAAAGTGTTTTTTGTTTATTTGCTTTTGTAGGGGGAGGTCCCTGGGGCTGCCCAGTAAAGAATAGTGTATCTTGTTTGGCTTTTTTGTTTGTTTGTTCTTTGTTGTGTGCACAGAGAGGGCGAGGAACCGGTGGACCCTGCAGCCCAGAGCCTTTCCTTCAGCATTAATCCCCTCTTGTGGGGGGGTGGAGTCCTCCCACCTAAACTCTCCCTCTGGGTCCCACCTCCCTACACTGCAGCATTGGGTACGAAATTTCCAATGCATGAACCTTGGGGACACGTTTAAATGATAAGTCTTCGGGAGGAAAGATAGAGCAGCTATGATCATATTGCAAGGGATGATGTTGGTGGCCAGACTCAGGTGACAGCTGGGAGAGAAGAAAGGGGGCTGAGGGTCTATTTTGGACGCGGGGCCCATCTCCCACTGGATGCTGTCCCTGGGTTCCATGTTCATGTGTTAATGGCGTCAATCAGCAGCAGTCCCTCGGCTTCCCACAGACAGCCCTTTGCTGCATTGGAGTGGATGCAGCAATCCCCGCCCCCACCTTTTGTCTTTAACAGTTCTCCCGGCCCCACAACTACATTCAAACTTAAATCCCCACAACCACATTCAAACTTGCTGTGCACTATGACTTCCCTGATCTCCAAATTTTAGGACCGCCTCCAGGTCCCTGCGTCTGCTACGGTTTGTTATGGACAATATGCAATGGCAAAAGATAATGGGAATCTCATTTTTCTCAAGCGTCTCAAACCATGGTGTGTCTTTGCACCTATAGGAATAAATGGGTGTTCATATAAAACTGGGAAAAATGAAATTCCTGTCTTGGGTAGAGAACCCTAAGAAAATCCACCTGATGAAATCCACCTAAGAAAATCTTACCCTCAGTAAGATCCACACTGTGTCCTTGCAAATGGACTCCCAGCTCGGAAGTCCACAGGCCTGGCTGTACCCAGCCCGGGTCTGTCTCCCAGTAGAAGCTTCAACACAGGCTCGCAGGAGCTTTTCTTCCCCGAGATGAGGAGTGGCCATAAGTGGGCCCAGCCCAGTGGACACTCACTGCAGGATGGCTTAGCCACGGAGTCCAGGCTCAGGGCTGCTGCCTGAGGCCCTTTGCCTACAGTGCTCACCAAGGCCACTTCCCTTTCTCCCTGTAGGCCTCTGTTCACTTGAGGATGTTCATCACCTCATGGTTCAGTTGAGGCCACATGGTCTTATGATATGAGGCCACCAGTAATGACAAGAGACTGTCAGATCCCCATGCCAGGACGCCTCTCTCACAGGAGCCATGATGGCAAAGTTAGAACCCTTGATTTTGAAATTAAACAGCTTATCGCCCAGGCTGCCAGCCAATGCTGCCCAAGGTGAAACCTGAATTTGGGGCTTGGAAACTCAGAAAGGCTGGCAACCTCGGACTCCACTTAGCTGGAGCTTAGAAGCGGTTCCCACACCTGAGAAATGGGAATGTTCTCCTTAATCGGTCCCGGTCCCCACCAAGCCCCCATGTCCCCTCCACATTTTCAGACTTCCCGTTTTAACCTTTTTTCATCAAAATCATTCAGCTGGGGAGCCTCATATTTTCACCAGAGCACATGGGGATTTGCTGTCTGGGAGGAGACGTGATGCTTGGAGTCTTGCAGCCAGGGAAGGGCTCCTTCTTACTCTTCGGGGCCCAGTTTTTTTTTAAATGTCTTAGAATTAGGTTGCATGGTGAGAGAAGGTAAAGAAGAAACCCTTTGCCATGGGTTTTTGCCCTTTGAATCAGCTTCCAACCAGGAAGAACATAAATCCATCCACTCAACACTGGATTATGTCTTTATTGAGCACCTACTACACTCCGGGTGTTATTTTAGTGCTTGGGATGCAATATGCAATGGCAAAACGGGGGGGTGGGGCTGATGTGACTTTCATTTTGAGAGGATCATCTGGCTGCTGCGTGGTCAGAGGGTGCAGATGGATTTGGGACAGAGGGAGTACTGCAGGCAGGCCTGGGGGAGGGCCACATATTGCAAATTCCCATGTGGCATGTGTTGGCTTGGACGAATGGATGGGAAGAGGCAGATGAAGAGGAGGCTCTTTACCTACTAAGTGGGACGTGACTATCCACAAGTCTGTAAGGGTTTAACTCTGTAGGCTCACAGGTGAGTTCACCTTTAAACTGCTGTAAATCCCTAGTAGCTATATGCACAGAGAGGAGCAGGAAGTGAACCTAACTGGGGGACCAGAGAAGCCTGGAGCTCATCAGGATTTCCTCTTTTGGCCTCCAAGGAGAGTTGTGCCAGCTCTCCCCGATACCTCAGGGGCTGTGGAAACCAGGCAGCTGCCAGTGACCCAGGGCCAGAGGCACCTGTGATGTTGCAAAGCTCAGCCTCCTCCGCCTCCCTGGCCCCAACAAGAAAGCAAGACATGGCCCCGAACCCGAGGGGAGAAGGCGCTGAGGGGCCCTGGGAAATACTGGGCAGCAGTGAAAATGCCTTCCGGGCACAAGGCCAGCTGAACCCCAGAACGGCTGGCCAAAGAAAGCCGACCTAACCCTGCGCACGGTGAGAAGCTCCAACTCAAGCCAACCCCAGAAGGCCCTTGTTGGGAGCACACAGGTAGAAAAATAAAAGAGAGCACTGAGGCTCCGTGACCTCCAAGGCACCTGGTTCTTCCAAGGGACCCGAGGCGGGAAGATTTAGGGAGGGATTTACAAAGACCCTGCTCATGCCCACTGAGCTGGGCAGGACAGTTCTAGAACTGTACAGACCCACTGTGCTCAGTCTTTGAATATTTTGCACATCTCACAACTTACAAAAATAAACAAAAGCAGGTCCCGAACATGGGCTGATTTTTTTTTTTTTTTTTTTTTTTTGGTACTGGCATTGAACCGAGCTCTTTTTTGTATTTTATTTACGGATAGGGTCTCACCAAAATGCTTGGGGCCTGCTAAATTGCTGAGGCTGGCTTTGATCCCAAGCCTGTGGGATTACAGGCGTGCGCCCACGGAGCGTGCTGATCTTAAGAGTCTTACTTCAAGCCTGGGTTGAAAACGTAGAAACAAATGAAAAGCCCAGCAATGGGGGAAACAGGGGATAAAGCAGCTTTTGAAGTAAAACTCATTAAGATCAGAAGGCTGAGGTCGGAGGTCACCTGAGAAGAGGAGTTCAAGCCTGGGCAACATGATCATGCCAAAGAAAGAAGAGTTAAACCCATTAAACATTCCTATATATTCCTATATATAGATCCTAAACTTTAATATATATGTATAGAAGAAAAACTAGGATATTATAGTGGGTGGGAAAGTGATGGCCCCCCAAAAGATATATCACCTGGAACCTGTGAGTGAAACCTTATTTGGAGAAAAAAATCTTTACAGCTGTGTACCAGGTAAAAGACCTTGAGATGGGAGATCATCTTGGATCACCTTATAAGAGACCCCTGTAGTCAGATGTTGGGGCTGGCGCCTGTGGTCTCAGCTACTTTGGAGGCTGAGGCAGAAGGATGACTTGCACCCAGAGTTTGAGGCCAGCCTCAGCAACTTAGTGAAACCCTGTCTCAAAAAAAGAAAAAGCTGGCTGGGCACGGTGGGCACTTCTGTAATACCAGCGGCTCAGGAGGCTGAGACAGGAGGATCCTAAGTTCAAAGCCAGCCTCAGCAAGGGTGAGGCACTAAGCAACTCAGTGAAACTCTGTCTCTAAATAAAATACAAAAAAGAGCTGTGGCTCAGTGGTCGAGTGCCCCTGAGTTCAATCCCTGGTACCAACTACAACAACAACAACAAAAGGAACAGGGGGAGGTCATGTGATGCACAGGCAGAGACTGGAGTGATCCAGACAAGCACCAAGGGACCTAGGACACTGAAGAGTCAGAAAGGTCCTCCCCAGAGCCTCAGGAAGGAGTGTAACCCCGCCAACACCTGGATTTTGTCCTTCTGGCCTCTGCCCCCAGTTGGTGTGCTCTGTCATGGGGCCCTAGGAAGCCAATGGACATTCATTCAACTGTGGGCAGTGGAAACCGTTTCCTCTGGGGAGGGAGGACTGGGGAGGTGTCAAAGGTTCCTGCAGTCTTATCTGCTATATTCTTGATTTGTGTAAGGGGAAAGAATTCGGTGACTCCTCTCAGTGTCAAAATTTACTCTCTGTGGTGTAGCTCAGTGGCAGAGCTGTGCCAGTATGTGCAAGGCCCTGGGCTCAATCGCAGCACCACACACACAAACACTCACACACACTCTCAAATAAATAAATAAGCATATATACATATATATTCATAAAGTATATTTATTATAGTCAAGAAAAAATCAAAAGACTATTCTTTTTTCACTAAATCAAAATCAAGACAATTCAGCCATAAGATGTGTTTTTTGACAAATGTGTAAATTTTGGATAATTCTGCAAATTCTGTGAATGAATTATTTGGCAAATAAGTTTTCAACAATTTTTTGATGAATCGGCCCATTTCTGCTGGGATCACCTGACGCAGACATTTGTCATTATCCCAAATGCCACCCCCTCTAAGAGCTCTTTGGTACTGGTACCAGTAAACACTCTCGCCACCCCTCCCTACTACCCCTCCACAGGCCCTGGCATGTGGTGAGATCGGCTTCCTTCAGAGTGCAAAAGGCTAAATCATTCCCTTTACTAATTTGCATCTTTTTTCCTTCTGTCACGGAGAGATTCCATGAAATCCCTTCCGCTGTGTTGGCATGTGGCGGGCAGGCACATAGCACTGTTTGCACATGAATGCATTGTACCCACCATGGGCTCACAGCCAACACACAGAGGCCATGGGCTGCACTCTCCCTCTAACACCTGCAACCCAGGCCACCACGACCATGGATGGACCACACACAGGGATTTGGGTAGTGCCACCCGTCAGACTTTGGGCCAACAGTGAGGCAGGGGGATTCCACGTGCAGAGAGGTCTCATGTAACCCCCAAGGAGGAAGGTGAGCCAGACAAGCCCCCTCCAGTTTGCTGTAGGGCCGCTTGTTAGTAACAAGCAGTAACACAGCAAGAAAAGGTGACCAGATGACCAGATGAGGTGACTGTCCACCCTCTGGCTTGAGTTGGCTTTTCTTCTCTTATGTAAGTTTAAGTTCTTTCTTCAGAAGCCAAGTTTCCAAAGAAAAGGGATTGTGACATATACAAAGTCTCTAGTGTGTTCAGCTGGCACACACCACACCACGAGAGATAGAAGGCGACAAGGTGCAAGATCTCATATGCACACAGGTGCACACAGTCTCCCTTCCTTTTCTGCACAGTTCTACAGCGAATGAGGGAGTCTATGTCTTGTTGGAACCCCCCCCACACACACACACACACACAAACACACTTCATAGCATGGGGCCACCATTCCAGGTAGCGCCCATTTCTATCCATTGTTCTCCTCTAAGGCAGTTAGTCCTTGCTGTCCCTCAAGGCGCCTAGCACCAGGTGGGGCGCTCCAACGGTGCAAAAGGAGCAGGTCTGGCTGACCTACGGTGGGCGTCTGGGTCCACTGACGACTCTTATTTGTATTAGCATCTCTGCTTCCTTATTTGTTTTCATGATTGGGTTTGGATTTTTTTTTTTACCTGGGACTGAACCCAGGGCGCTTAACCACTGAGCAACATCCCCAGCCCTTTTTATATTTTATTTAGAGACAGGGTCTCTCCAAGTTGCTGAGGCTGGCCTTGAATTTGCGATCCTCCTGTCTTGGCCTCCGAGCCGCTGGCATGACAGGAGTGGGCCACCGCGCCCGGCTGGTAGTGTTCATTTTTTTCAGATCAACTGATGGGAGGATTTGACTTGATTCTTTAGGAAGTCAAAGCGCAAGTTTGAACTTGGGAGAGGGGAGGGTCCTTAGCAGCAGGGGAAGCCCCTTCTGGGAGAAGCTGCTCGAACCCTCTGCCAAGATCAGTTCTCTCTCCGCCACGCCCCGCCCGAGCCCTCCCGCGGCCTCTGGGAGCCCCAGGCTGGAGCAGCGGCGCGGAGGGATCCGGGCACTGGCACGCGCCACGCTCAGCCCGCGCTCTGATTGGCTGGCGAAGGGCTGGCCCCACATCAGCCCAGGCCGCCAGGCCGCGGAAAGTCGGCCTGAGCGCCAACCAATCGCACGACGTTCCGGCGCATGGGCTGCGCCTCTGGACCAATCCGGAAGGAGATCCTGGAAAGGGCGTGCCCAATGGGAGCTGGGCAGCGGGGCGGAGTCACCGATAGCCGCGAAGAGCGAACGCCGTCCCCTTGACTACACGAGTTGCTGGGCAAACTGGTCCCGGGAATCCCGAAACACTCACCTTGAGCGCTCTGAGCTGACCTAGACACCGAGGTGGTGCCCACGGAGGGACCCGCGCCTGCGGTGCCCGGAACACGTTTCCTCTTCCGTTTACGTGCTCACGTGTTTACTAGCTCCTGGGATGGGCCGGACTCAGCGCACCAGGTCCGACGGAAGCTCGCAGTGCAGGAAAGGGAGTGAATTCGAGAGTGAAGTGCCCCGCACACCATACCCAGGCCAGAGTGGACCGTGGCCCGGGTGGAGGTGCCAGGAGGCATTTTCCCACCATGCTCTGTAACTACCTGGCTATGGGGTGAGCAGAGGCAGGGAACTTCAGGCTGGATCCCTACAAACAGGTGCCTCGAAGGCAGATTATGGCAGGGTGAGGAAAGAAGCCAGCGCCTCCACCTCCTCTATCCCAAGTGGATTAAGGGCCTGAACGCAAAAAGGATAGGAGGAGCTCTCATCTTGGCTCCTCAGGGCAAGGCCAGGACGGTCCACATCCATTGCGGTTAGCTGTTTGCCTAGGTTGTGCTGCCCTGGGGTGAGGTCTGATGAGCTGAGAGACCATAGGAAAGGAAGTGGGGACTGGTCAGATCCTGTGACCACGGCTGTGGGCATTGCTAGGCAGCCCTACAGCTAGCTGCAGGTTAAGATCTTCATCTGGGTACTACTGTGTGCCCCAACCCCCAGGACAAAACCCGAGAAAAATGACTACTTTTCCTTGTTGGAATTCAGTCTACAACATTTCTGTAGTCTAACTACAGTCTAACATTTCTGTAGTGTAATTAAAATTTATGGTATTTATGAATGTACAGGAAAAGGATGGTTTATATAAAGTTCACTACTATTCAAAGTTTCAGAACTTATCCCCTACAGGTAAGAGGTAACTACTAAATGCTTAGCCTCACTGCATCAACAGCAGAAATGAACCCTGAGCAGTGGCACACACTTGTAATCCCGGCAACTTGGGAGGCTGAGGCTGGAGGATCACAAGTTTGAGGCCCATCAGGGGAAATCAGTGAGACCCTGTCTCAAAAGAGAACACATTTAACATTCGAGGGCTGTGGAAGTAGCTCAGTGGTAGACACCCCTAGGTTCAATTCCCAGTATAGGGGGAAGGGTTGGGAGCAGTTGTAATGGACAGGTAAGTAAAGTATGTTAAAAGACCAATTCAACCCTATTATTAGGCTTATGACGTAAGTACACATCTTCATTCCAGGGCCATCAAACTGGTCTCAAATCTTCTGCATTATTGGAAAGATGGAGGAGATGAAATTAATAGCCTCATTCCTGGAAGACTAGAGACAAAAAAAAAAAAAAAAACATTTAATTTTTTAAAGTTTGCACCAAGTCCAATAACTTGCATAACAGAACTGAGACTGAAAGTAAATAAGTCATGTAGAAATTGCAGCTGTTGATCACAAGCTTACCAACATCTTTAATGCCCACCATAAGGGAATGATTAAATAAATAGTGCAAACACATAAAATGGGATAGTATCTAGCCATTCAAAGAACAAGCTGGCTGGTTGCGATGTAATATAACAATAATAACAAACAGAAAAGTGTGTACAAGACACTACTGTGTTAAAGCATGACATAAGCAATTTGCTCAAGTAATCATCGGTGATCCCTAACAGGAATCACAAGAACTGGTGACAGGGGTAACCTTAGGGCAGGAGACTGTGATAGGCTGGAGACAAGGCAGGAGACAAGGCAGGAGACTCGGTGTTCACTGAACACCAGTTTGTAGCTTTAACTGCACAATAGTCCCCACTTGTTCAAAGTAGGCAGGTTCCAAGACCCTGGTGGGTGCCTGAAACCTTGGACAGTCCTGAGCACCCATGTACTCTTTCCCTACAGGCCCTGCACAAGTCTTGTAGCCTCTGGAAATTTCCACTCTCTGTTCAGGAAAGAATGAGAATGGAAAATGCAAATCACTTGCTATTAATAGTATTTCATGTGACTAGGGAAAGTGGGACCACACAGTGAGAATTCCATGCCTATGCAGGCAAGTGAATCAAAGAATGGATGAATGAATGAACTTAAGGGGGGGGGGGAGGCATGGTTCAGTGGTGCAGCCTGCCTGGCACGCTGGAGGCCCTAGTTCAAAAACCAATACTGCAAAAATAAATAGCTAAGGGGGGCAATTTTAGCCTTTTGAAATCTAAGTTAATGAGAACTTTGTACCTTTGTCTGACTCTGAAGTGACTAGCTAGAATTATTTTACCAAGCCTGCTACAAGATCCTGAGTCATAGTAAAACAGCCTCTTTGCATAGAGCAACTTAAGACCCCTGAAGGCCAAAAAATGTCCAGAAAGGATCAACACAAACTAAGGGTCTCCTGAGCAACTAATATCTTTTTTTTTTGTTTGGTGAGCCATCCTCAGCCCCATTTTGTATTTTATTTAGAGACAGAGTCTCACTGAGTTGCTTAGCACCTCACTGTTGCCGAGGCTGGCTTTGAACTTGCAATCCTCCTGTCTCAGCCTCCCGAGTCTCTGGGATTACAGGCATGCACCACCGCACTTGGCTCCGAGCATCTAACATCTTATAAATGTACTTTAAGATCCTATTTTCTATCAGGCATGGTGGCTCATGCCTATAATTCCAGTGACTCAGGAAACTGAGGTAGGTGGATCAAAAAATTTAAGTCCTGCCTGAGCAATTTAGGGAGACACTGTCTCAAAATAAAAAGGGCTGGGGATGGGCTAGGGTTGTGGCTCAGCGGTAGAGTACTTGCCTAGAATGTGTGAGGCACTGGGTTCAATCCTCAGCACCACTGCTGGTGCCATCCCAGTCCCCGGCCCTCTATTTGCTGGGTCATTTCAAGCAGGTCACTTAACCTCTCTAGTCCCAGACAAAACAGGGATGTGTTGTTAAGTTTAAATGGAAAAAAAATTTTTTTTTGTAAACTGTGTAACTGCGAATACTATTTCTCACTACCCCTGGCAGCCCCTCTGCAGGACAGAGGAGATCATGCTATTCCAGCTCTGATTGCCATGGTTTGTGCACAGTTTGTCCAAGTGTTGAAAGAACTCTCAGAAGCCTCCTGGGAGAGAGCAAAGAAAGGGCGGAGTTTGTCTTGCCTTAGGGAGTTGGCACAAGGGTGGGCGAAGGCCCAGGTTCCCGGGGACCAGCCACTTGACCTTGGGCCTCCTTTCTCAGCCTGGCCTGGGCTGGCCCTTCAGTGCTGTAGAGCTGATCCCTTCTCAGCCGGGGGATTGAGCAACTTCAGCAAGCGGCAGAGCAGAGCCAGAGCTCAGAGCCCTGCTGTCCCTCAAAGTCACGAAACTTTCCCCTTATCTTCCCAGCCAGCCAGTACTCCACGGGGCTCCCTCCCACTCACAGCAGCAGTGGAAGTCAGGCCAGCAACGGTGGACTGGGGTAAAGGACTCTTGCTGCCCGTAAATTATCCCAGGATGAGAATATTTCCAGGCACAGACACAAGCACATCTCGGACTGTGGAAATGAATGACTGTCCCAAGTCTTGAGACTCAGGACTAGTGTGTACAGAGCACCTGTGACTTCCCCAGGCTCCCTCCCTCCTCAAGGACCATTCTGATGGCAGAGGAACAAACTGCTCTGACCCTGCTTCAACTCCTAAGCCCAAGGGATTGAAGTTGAAGCTATGACACGGGGCTCTGTCCTCGTGGTGTTCATCTAGTCCAGTGCCATCTGATACACTGTGAGCCACCTGAGCAGAGTAAGACCTTCTAGCAGCTTAACAATTAAAAAGGAGCAGATGAGCCAGGCACAGTGGCATATAACTGTAATATCAGTGATTGGGAGGCTGAGGCAGGAGGACTACAAGTTCCAAGCCAGCCTCAGCAATTTAGTGAGGCCCTCAGCAACTTAGTGAGACCCTATCTCAAAATTAAAAAAAATAAAAAGAGTTGAGGATGTGGCTTGGGTTCAATCCCTGGAACAACAACAAAAAATCTTTTTGCATATTTTTGGGTACCATGTCTTGCAAACTCCCAGTGTATTTTGCTTACAGCACATCCTCATTTGTGCTTTGATACACTCCAGGTGCTCATTAGCCATGCAGGTCTAGGTGGTGCCGGCGACATTTTTTGTAAAGGGCCATAGATACACACGGTAGGCTCTGCAGCCCTGTTGGGACCACTCGACTCTCTCTGCATCAGAGACGCACCCAGGTGGTGCCTAGATGATGAGCGAGCCATGTGCCCATGGGCCCGGGAGACTGTCTTCACAGAACAGTCAGCTGGCTAAGTTCACGGCCGCTATAAGCCACAATGTTGGATTCTTTCCAGAAAACAGGAGGCTCACAGGCTCACGTTCCCCAGGCGGGGAGGGGCATCCACCGTGGCTTTTCAAAACTTCTCTCCACCTCCCATGACCAGCTCTCCATTGCTGGTCAAGGTCGGCCAATCCAACACAGCACCAAGTGGCCCCAGAAATCGCCCCAGACTCTCTAAAGCACAAGAGGAGAAAAGGGACAGTGCCTCTCCACTTGGGACATCCTCATTCCCTTGATTTTTTTTTTTTTCTCTCCTGCTCAACACTCTGTAGGTTTTCTATGCGTCCTGTGGAAGTCTGCCCATCCGTCTGTCCTGGGCTGGTCCAGAAGTGGGGTTACCTGATGGATTTTAAATCTCAGCAGCAACTACCATTGCCCCCTTTGGCAGCCACTGAAGTACTAGTCCACACCAAGGATGGGAAATGACACCCAGAAATGCAATGCCACTAGAGGATGCCATCTAGTGGAGACTGGGTGCTGGAGGGCAGGAGGGCACCGAGAGCCAGGCCGGGATGCCAGGGTCCAGGCAGGGGCAGCAGACAGGCCTTCAGCAGGGTCCAGAAGGCGTCAGGGCCTGGGAGGGGCCACCAGGGGGGCCATGTGACCTCCCTGAGGTGGACTTCAGCAGAGCAGCAGGTCCTGGAGACACTCTCCTGGAGACAGTGCAGCGGCCCCACGTGGGCACGTGGGCACCCAAGCACGCATGCGCTTGGCTGCCCTCACACAGCAACACTCCTATTTCCAGAACTGCACTTTATTCTCGAATGTTCAAAACTCAGTATTTTGGAAGCCGCGAACATCTAAGTTTAAGGGCTTAATGCTTTTGAAGTAAACTCAATTCTGCTATCTTGTAATTATTCTAATAAATAATTAGAATAAATTAAAGAAATAAGATACACATTCAATACACTGTCAAACGCTGGATGTTTTGGTGCCTGCAGAGTCGTGGCCACTTGGAGATGCTCCAGAGCAGGCTGCGGCCCCTCCCTTGTCCTCCTGGCTGAGAGCAGAGGCCAAAGGGAGGGCGGGAAGCGGAACCCAGCACTGGTGGAGTTGCGAGGTACACACACTCACACGCACACTCACACCCGCATACGCCAGCGCCTCTCCACCAAGTGGACCACTTAATAGCTGTGACCTCTCCAGCCACCGAGGGGACCTGTCACCCACAGCAGTTCTGCCTACACCAGCACATCCCACGGGCAGCCAGACTGCTCTCTGGGGGGACTCAGGGACCAGCCCTCTGCTATGGATGGCAGCCAGGCCCTGGTGCACTGCCACTAGGGCACACCCAGCCGGTGCCCCTTTCCACATGGCTGCTTTGGTGAAATACTGCAGCCAGGCACAGGGCGCACACCTGTCATCCCAATGGCTCAGGATATGGCTTAGTGCCCCTGGGTTCAATCCCTGGTACCAATGAATGAATGAATAGTTTAAAAAAAAAAAAAAAAACTATAGATTGAGTGACTTAGACCTTGTCCAAACCCAATCCTTTCTCCACCACCACACTAGGACAGGGCTTCCACACGTGAATGTGGGGTCCATCCATAGCGCCACAGAACTCCCGTCTCTACAGATTACCCTACAAGTGACTTACACCATGCTGTGCGCTAAACCTCCCAACGGGGCTCCATGCCAACACCTGAAAGCTCTTAATTCCTGGACAGTGGAGGTCAAGGTATGCTTAGGTGGCATTTGGAGCTAATCTTAGCACTATTCACACTGGCATCATTGATGCCATGAGTGATGTGCAGTTTAAAAAAAAAAAGTTTCCGGCATGATGGCTCACCCCTGTAGTCCCAGCAACTCAGGAGGCTGAGGCACAAGGATCACCTGTTTGAGGCCAGCCTGGGCCACTCAGTGAGGCCCCTCAGCAACTTTTGAGACCTGGTCTCAAATAAAAAGGACTGGGGATGTAGCTCAGTGGTTAGGCACCCAAGTTCAGTCCCTGGCACCAAATACAAGAGTCAAACAAGCAACCAGAGGTGTAGAGAGTGCTTGCCCAGCATGTGCAGGACCCTGAGCTCCATCTCCAGCCACACACACAGACTGTTCCAAAGAGCAATTCAGTGATCACCTGGGGGCAGGGAGCAGGGACAGGAATTGCCACAAAAGGCCACCAGTGGCTTGTGAGGGGGATGATCAGGCTCCCCAACAACAGGGGTAAGTTTTACAAGTGTAGATACGTGTCAGTTTTGAGGGGTGCTGGGCATTGAACCCAGGGGTGCTCTATCCCTGAGCTACTTCCACAGCCCTTTTCATTTTTTGAAACAGGTTTCACTAAGTTGTTTTTTTTTTTTTAAAGAGAGAGTGAGAGAGGAGAGAAAGAGAGAGAGAGAGAGAGAGAGAGAGAGAGAGAGAGAGAGAGATAATTTTTAATATTTATTTTTTAGTTTTCGGCAGACACAACATCTTTGTTGGTATGTGGTGCTGAGGATCGAACCCGGGCCGCACGCATGCCAGGCGAGCGCGCTACCGCTTGAGCCACATCCCCAGCCCTCACTAAGTTGTTGAGGCTGACCTCGACCTTGCAATCCTCCTGCCTCAGCCTCCCTGGCTACTTGGATTCCAAGCATGCACCACAGCAGCCAGCAGATGTCCATCAAAGGTTAACAAGCTGCACCCTCAGAACACGTGCCAGTCATTATTGATTATAGCCTCATTAAAAACTGTTTAAAAGACTGGTCTGTGCAACGGGACTGTGTCCACCCATCCTGTTTCTTTCTCACCAGCACTACTGTCCCTACCAAGTGCTACGCTATCCATCCCGGCACCTGTCCCAACACTGCTGGGCTCCCAGCCACGGACTGCCAGGCTGCTTGCAGGCAGCACCCCAATGACCACCCCAAACTGCCCCCTATGGAGCCGTGGGCAGTCTTCTCTGCAAATGTTTGCTAAGGAAAGGAGTTTCAGCGTCCAGGGACACCCTGGCTCCGGCTAGGGTGGAGACTGGACACCACAAGGGCTGCCAACCCAATGGGTGATACAGGACACCTGCCAAAGTGTGTGTCAGACAAACCAGCCATTTCTAGTGTGAGCTGCAACGCATCTCAGTCAACATGAAGACTTGCAGCCTTCTGCTGCGAAGGCCCTGCTGGGTTATCTGAAATTTAAGTTCAACACTTCTCTGTTTTACCTGGCAACCTATTTCTAACTGAACACTTAAATTCAAGGTTTTCTGACCCTTCTCAGATTGGGAAATAAAATCATAGAACTGACATAACACATTCAAATTGGATAAACCCCATGAATGCTCAGATAATGTGCCAAAGTATATTTAAGAAGTTCAAGCCAGGCACAGTGGCACAGGCCTGGCACCCCAGTGACTTCGGAGGTTGAAGCACAAGGATCACAAGTTTGAGGCCAGCCTCAGCAACTCAGAAAGCCCCTAAGCAACTTCATGAGACCCTGTCTCCAGATAAAAATAAAAAGGGCCAGGGACGTGGCTCAGTGGTTAGGCGCCCCTGGGTTCCATCCCTGGTAGCAAAAAAATTAAAAAGTCCATACAACAAATTACAATAAACATTTATTAAGATGTAATTTTCACAATATTTTAATTCTGTTCTGAAATCAATCTACAAATCTCTCCACAAAACACCAAAGCCAGTGATTTAATAAATAAGAGGAATGTACAGATCACTTTGCAAAAAAAATAAAAAAGAAAAAATAAGCCAGATAACATTTACATCTATAGATCAGTAGAACCCACCACCCAGGGCACATGGAACTCACACGGGCTGGGCTCGCCTCCTGCCACACAGACCAGACGACGCAGACTGGGCCAAACAAACTGAGTGCACAGAAAGCCGACCACCAGACAGCACACCTCGAGTGTGCGCCATGGTGGGCACCACACAGTGGGGCTTCCAGCTGGGAAGAGAAAACTTGGCAAGGTCCTAGGCATGCACCCAACCATCACAGGAATCGATCTAGTCACAGGGACACAGGGACAATGCTGTGGAGAACTACAGTGAAACCTCAGGAGCTGCAGAGACAGGGGGACGCGTGCTTGGCAACATCAAGTTTAACCCTTCTCTGTTTTACCTGGCAACCTATTTCCAACTGAACACTTAAATTCAAGGTTTTGTGTTCAGCCGACTGGGCAAATCACAAACCGGTTCTGTGCTACCTGAGAACTGGTTTGGGGCGTGGCCACCTATGGGAATGCAGGGTGCTGAGCAGCCTCGGGTACCAGGTTGACAATTTTAAGGGGACTATGTTGGGTCCGGTAAAAAGCACACAATTCAGCTATTCACAAGCAAAGAGCAAGAAGTCCAAGCAGTCAAAGAGCCAAAAATAAAAGTTCCCCAGGATGATAATATGCCTTTTAAAAATCCATGGCTGTGGGCTGGTGGGCCACTCCGTCAGTGCCAGGCGCCAAACAAGCAAGCGAAAAGGGGCAGGGGGCTCAACACTCAGGAGACTTTGGAGGTCCCTCTAATGCAAGATGGATGGCAAGAGCTGGCTTTGTGACCGGCAGACTCAAAACCCACCAGGAGAAACTATCAGTGTCTACCTGGAAGCCAGATGTCACTCATCAAGGCATCTTAAGAACTAGCAAGAAGTGCACACAGAGCCACACGCCTGTAATCCCAGCAGCTCAGGAGGTGGAGGCAGGAAGATCGCAAGTTCAAGGTCAACCTCAGCAACACAGTGAGAACCTGTCTTGAAATGATAAATAAAAAGGGCTGGAATGTGGCTCAGTGGTAAATTGTGGTAAATCCCCAGGTCCGAACAAACAAACAGACTAGCAAGGATTGCGGAGAGGAAGCACTTCAGGATGCCCCTGGCGACGAGGCACAGCCCTGTCCCCAGACGCTGTGGAGAGTCATCTCCACGAGTCATTCCTAACCCCCTGCAGGCCCGCTGACCCCAGGACCAACCAGTGGCCAGAGCAGGTGTCACTGTCCCTGAAGAAGTTCTGCTACGGTTCTCCTGGCCTCTCACCCAATCCCCATGTTCTCAGTTCCCATCTGGTCACTTCCTGGCCAGCACCCAGGCCTGTCCCAGTTTCCCATCCCTCTGGTCGTGACCCATGTGGCCTAATGGGGACCCATATTAAAATTTTCCAATGGCAGCCACCTCCAGGTACTATCACCAACCACTGGTGTGGAGGAAGCCCTGGGCACCATCCACTAGGCCAGTTTTCAAGACCCCCCCCCCCCATGGCTGTACTTTGATGCCAGAGACCACAGGGAGCCACGCACAAAGCAAGAGCTGGATAAGGCCACCAGGCAGCGCTCGGGGCCAGGCTTCTGCACCCAGAGCAGCTCCAGATGCCCCACCCAGGCGGCCACCCAGACCCAGTGCTCCAGAGATGGCCCCCTCTTCCTTTCCTGGGCTCCTTTCTGTCCTTGGTAAAGCGAGTACTGTGATACTGAAGCTCTGGGAAA
Source organism: Urocitellus parryii (assembly GCF_045843805.1). Classification (NCBI taxonomy): domain Eukaryota; kingdom Metazoa; phylum Chordata; class Mammalia; order Rodentia; family Sciuridae; genus Urocitellus; species Urocitellus parryii. The sequence goes on from NC_135533.1 coordinate 133,970,547, forward strand.
TGAACACTGGTTAAGTTTGAGATATTTAAAAAACTGACCCTTAATCATGACAAGAGTCGTGGCAGTTGCCATCAAAACAGTTTTTTTTTTTTTTTAATATTACATTCAGTGAAGTGCTGCACTAATATATTCTACAGGCCTGACGGTATAAAAAGGTCTCTCCTCGAAGCTATGAGTTATGGTACAAAAATACATTTTTTCACATACAAAAGAGAGAAGAAAGAGAGATGTTGGGGGGAGGCCAGATACTCTACAAGCTTCCACGAGTGGGGTTAAGAATACACCCAAACAGCCAGGCACAGTGGGCACGCCTGTGATCCCAGCCACTCCGGAGGTCACAACTTGGTGAGGCCCTGTCTGGGGTTAGTGAGGCTGGGGCTGTGGGTCAGTAGCAGAACACCACTGGGTTCAATCCTCAGTGCCAAAAAAAGAAATGTACTCAAACAAAGCAAAATTTATGCATTAAAAACTATTCAAAATTTTTCAGGCCTGGGCCTGGGGCAGGGCTGGGGCAGGGGTAAGGGGGGTAGGAGGGGTGGAGGGGGTAGGAGGGGCAGTGGGGGCTGGGCTGGGGCAGGGCTGGGCTCAGTGGTGAAGCGTTTACACAGCCAGGAGCAGGGCCCTGGGTTCCACCCCAGCACCAAAACCCAAGACAAACCTTAAACCTACCATCTCAGGGTTTCTATCAGAATTTCAAATAATGTTCTACCCTGAAATGATACTGGTTAATGATAGTTTCTTCATTAAAAACGAAGACATCTTTTACTTGAGTATATCAAACTATAAATGTGGCTTCAGAGCTGATACGTGGCGAAACTGAAGAAAACACTGTGTGCTTTCCACAGTGACTTTTGGCCTCACCCCGCCAGCACCCAGAGGCACACGCCTTCCGACTGCCCAGGAGTTAAAAAGATGATGGCTCCAGAGTGGGAGGAATGTGGGCAAAGGTTGGGGTGGATGTCACACCTGGACCAGGGACAGCTCAGGCATGATGACCTCAGGCAGAGGAGCCCCTGCAGGGCAGGACTCACCAGTGCTGTGCACAGAACCGACCAAGGTGTGCAAAGCCATCTTTGGGTACCACAACCTGGCACAGCCAGACCTACGCAAGGAAACAGGCTTACGAGGGCCTCAGGCTGCATGTATAAGGGGACAGCTAAACGACAAAACTGGATGCCAATCAATACAGATTCTCCCAAGCCAGCCCCAGAACAGGGGTGGGTCCCAGGAAGCGAACCCAAAGCTGGAGTCTGAGTTGGAGACACCTTGGGGAAAGACCTTCAGACTCACCCTCTGAAGCATCTGCCTCTGCCTCCCGGTACTTGAAAAGGAAAAGGGAGGGTCGCTGACGCACAGCTCCAAGAGGCACAGCTCCAAGAGTCGGGCATACACAGTGCATTCTGGATGGCACCTGGGGCCTTGTGCTCAGAGCAGAGGCACCGCCACACAAGGCTGCGTGGGCCCAGGGAGGGACACAATGTGCAGCTGCAATCCCACCTGCTCCAGAGCCTCATCCCGCCAGGGCTCATCGCCTTGCCCGACAGGGTCCAGCAAAGGGCGAGTCCACCAGCCCCCATCCCGCACCTCGCCTGGGATGCCCCAGCTGTCCACCTGCAGTGTTCCCCGCTACCCCAGAGCCCACCCAAAGGATCCTGCACAGAAAGCAACCAACGTGTGGGTTGTAAAGATATCCAGAAAAACAATTCTGATCCCCTCCAGGGCCTGTTTATCCTGAGAACGTGGAGAAGCAGCAGTGGCAGGACTGGAAGACAGTGCAGTGGTACCAGCCATGGCCTTCACTTGTCCCCCAAGATCCCAAGTCACCTGGGCAAGATGGGCCAGGGGATAGACACCCTCGGGGACAGCTCTCCCACACAGGCCTCACCCCCAAGTGGCAAAGGCAGGTGGCTCCAGGCCCCTGCTCGGCCTGCAAGGCTCCACCAGGCGGTTTGGCGCCAAGTCCCAAATCCCTGAGCTTCTTGGCTCTGTCCGTGCATTCTCCTTCCAGAAATGCTGAGGTTAAATGCATTACGACACAGGGGCAGGAAGACCTGGGGCTCCCACGAATGATGGTTTCTTCATTTAGAAAATACGACAGACAGGACTGGCGGGGTTCCCAGGATCCAAGAAGTTGAGCTCCAGCCTCAAGCTCAACTGGCCCCACTTAGAAGTGACAACACCCACCCACCAAGTCCACATCAGCCACCAGGACACACAATAAAGCTCACAGCCCTGCACCACAAAGAGAAAGCACAGACCTCACCCACCACCAGAATGTTGTAGAAACAAACACTGGCATTTAAACTCCTCTAAAAAGATCAAATTAACATATTCTCCCCTTCAGTGTGAAGTTCTCATAAACTTGACTCAATCTGCCCTTGTTTAAAAACCTTACAAAAGATGTATTTAAATGCTTGAAAAAATTAACTTTATGTTCTATGCACAGATAAATTTCTCTTACTGTACAACTAATAGGGTTATATCCTTTGTTTAAAAAATATTTTCTCTACTAACGACACATGGCGTGTAGTCTATGTGAATGGTCTCGCATCCTTCTTGGACCGGGTCCTAGGTTGACACGCGGTTAGAGACACCTCACCAAGCGGCTCCTGCGCGCACGGTGTTTATTGAGACTGCTTGGGGGCTGCTGCGGCTGCTCTTCTCCTCCTCTTCTGTCTTCTGGCCGGTGGACCCAGCCGGCCGGCTGACCTTCACTTGTCCTTGGAGCGGTCCAGGCTCTCCAGCACCCTGTTGAGGCGGATGTTGAGCAGTCTGACCTGGTTCTCCAGGTGCTCGAGCTTCTCCTCCACACTGGGGCCCGGGCTGCTGCGCCAGTAGAAGCCCATGGGCCCGGTCATGAAGTACACGGCCACCACGAGGCAGAGGGGCAGCACGGCGCTCTCTGGCTCACCCTCGTACTTGTGCAGGATGTACACGCAGGACATGGAGAACAGGAGGACCCGCACTACCCAGAAGAAGCGGCCGAACACCAGGTGCAGGATGCTGAAGGTGAAGCCCAGGGTCAGGGACAAGAACCAGTAGGCCAGGAGGACGACGCCCACCAGCAGCAGGGCTCGCGCAGGGCTGTTGGCCACAGAGGCTGGGCTGAAGTACTGGGAGAGGCTGGAGACTGTGAACAGAGCACAGGACAGGCCAGTTAGTCCCCGGGCCAGGGCTTCAAAGGCGCCTGCAACACACCAAAGACCCGTGGTGAGTCATGCCCTGGCCTCAACACTAAGCCCTGTGGGAAGACACAGGAGAACCCTCCTGGGATCTCCTGCATGGTGCAGGCCTAAACACCTCCCGGGGACACGCAGCACTTGCCTAGTGCAGACGAGGCCCTGGGTTCCATCCCTGCGCTGCAAAAAAAGAGAAAGAAAATGGCATTAAAATGCCTTAACACTGGGCAGAGCCTATTAGTCGTCCTTCAATTTCCATCCTAGGCTAGTGCACAGCTGCCTAAGATAGAGACTTCCCAGCCTTCTTTACAACTCTATAACTAAGTTTCTTGCCAAGAGGAGGTAAATGGAAACATTTTGAAGTAGCTTCAAGAAATTTTCTACAAAAGGAGCAGACATGTGCCCTTTACCACCTCCTCTCTCTACCTGATGGAATGATGCAATGGCTAGAGCTGGAGGAGCCATCTTGGTCCCTGAAGAAAAGGAAGTTGCCTACGGAAGGGACAAAAAAAAACAGAAGGTGTGATGGCCTGAGGCACAGCAGAGCCATCATACCGCCTGACCACCTCTTTGTGAATGTCACGCACAAGATGGAAACATACCATCTTGGCCAGGCCACTGTGATTGAAGCCTCTGTTCCTCTGGGCCTGTGACTTACACGTGGGGTTCCTGTAGGAATGGAGTAGAGGCTGGGGCAGGGTTGGGGCAGGGCACTGGTCTAGGCTTGTCTGCCTAGGTGGGACCTTGGGTTCCATCCCCATGCAGAGGGTTACGGAACGGAGGAGTGGGAGCTCTGTGTGCCCAACTCAGGTAGAAAGTTGAAAGAAGAGAGGAACATCCCTACTGAGACCGCCTTGGCCAAGCGGCCCTCCAGCGTGCTACCTCTGCCCGTCTCTCCACACTGACTACTTTTCCAGGTTGAATCATTTGGAAAATGGACACACCGAATCCCACTACACATCTTTTTTTTTTGAGAGAGAGAGGGAGAGGGAGGGAGGGAGAGAGAGAGGGGGAAAGAGAATTATTTTTTAATATTTATTTTTTAGTTTTCGGCGGACACAACATCTTTGTTTTTTGTATGTGGTGCTGAAGATCGAACCCGGGCCGCATGCATGCCAGGCAAGCGCACTACCACTTGAGCCACATCCCCAGCCCCTACCACCACACATCTTTCAATAGAGTCATGGTCCTCCCCAAAGCCACAAAGCTGAGGTGACTCCAGGGTATGGCTCCAATTTCCCAGTTACCCAGGAACACATCTAGAGCTGCTTCCTCCCTGCCCCACAGGGCCACTGCTCTGACCCCCCCTAACCCAGGAGTGCCATGGCCGTGGCCCTTGGTCGTCTCTGCAGGCCAGTCTCCCCAGAGTTCTGCCCTCTGGTGCAGCCTGCTGCTGCATGGAACAGCTGACCACGCCTACGGCAGTCCTCTCCAAGGCCTCTCCCCCACAACAGCCACCCTGAGGCTCGAGGGGGCCTCGGAGCTCACCACACTGTCAACCCTGCCCAGGACACGGACTCGGCAGGTCTGTGCCAGGTCTGCACTGGTCCAGGGTGAGGCTGCTGCTGCCGATCTGAGGGTCACACCCTGGGGTCCTGCAGCTTAGGTGCAATAAGCTCCATGTGTCTGGGGGTGGGGGTGGAGTATGTGGGGACATGCTGGAGCAGCCATCAGGACCCTGAGCAAGAGTGAGCGAGGGTCTCAGACCCAGGGCCCGCGTCCCTGATGCCCCTGCAGGACGAGCACCTCCCAGCCCCTGCAAACGATCAGATCACTGCCCAGCGCAGGGCTCAGGCCCAGAGCCCACTCCCATGAACAGAAGCCCAACGGAATATGGGGGCCACCAGGACTCCCTGAAAGCCACAGTCCTCCACAGGAGCCTTCCTGGGCACCGCCTGGCCCTCAACTGCACATGGCCTTGGCCCTGGAGCCAACCCTCACACCAAACCCCATGGAGGAAGAGTCTCCACAGCTCAGGAAGCCCCCGCCCGGCCCTCTGCCCTCAGCAGCAGACCTCAGGAGCCTCTGCTCACATGGCCACCCAGCACCACCCACCAGGAGAAACTAGAACTGGGTTAGCAACTTGTTGGTGACAGCAACAAGTGAGATTCACTCACTTCCTAGCAACGATGCGCCATTGCAGGTGCTGGGTTCATGTCCCCTCCACAGTCTGCACTGAAATCCAGACCGAGTGTGACGGCCACAAGAAGTTCTAGAGGTGACTGACCCACGATGGGGCTGGCATGCTCATGGAAGAGTCCCCAGGAAGCTGTCCAACCCCGTCCACTACGCGAGGACACAGGGAGAAGACACTATCCGTGACAAAAAGGCCTTCACCAGATACCAATTCTGCGGGTGCCCTGGCCTTGGATTTCCCAGCCTCCAGAACTGTGGGCATCAGGCTGTAGTCCCCCCAGCTTAGAGGACGTTCTCATCGCACCCATGATTAAGACGACAGGCAAACGCAGGCGCCTTGCAGAACTGACAGCAGAGAGCGGGGGCACTCTCCTGCACCCCCAGGTCTCCCCACAGCTGGCCTGTGGGAAGAGCCCGGCGGCCCCTCACAGAATGCCAGCCACGCAAGCCCAGCACCCACAGAAAGAGCAAACAAACAGGCAGGACCAAGGTCCACAGGATGTTAAGGCCCAAACGATCGAAATATCACTTAAACATGTCGATACAAAAAAAAAAATTACTCAAGTATGTGTTCAACCCAGAGGTGTCACTGGGAAAGGGAGCGATTCCTTTGAAGGGGCTCAAGGACCCTCCTGGCATCCCTCAGGGCTTACTTTGAGAACCACTGGACCAGACTACAGGTCCAAAGCCAGATAACACGTGCCATGCTACCAAAAGACTACGGCAGGTGATCAGCAGATACAGACATCCACAGAGGCTGGGTGTGGCTCAGTGGCACAGGCTTGCCTAGCATGCTCAAGGGCCTGCTTCCATCCCCAGGACCCCCTGGTCACCTGCAGCCAACACGGCCACCCTACCCTCTACACCCCCCGAGCTGCAGCAGGAACAGTCATGTCAACCAGGGGATGCACTCAGAGGCAACCTCACGGGACATGGTGGTGCACACCTGTAATCCCAGCAGCTCAGGAGGCTGAGGCAGGAGGACCATGGGTCCAAAGCCAGCCTCAGCAACTTAGAGAGGCCCTAAGCAACTCCACGAGACCCTTTCTCTAAATAAAAAATTTAAAAAAAGTTGGGAATGTGGCTCAATGGTTGAGTTTCCCCCAACTTCAATCCCCAGTACCAAAAACAACAACAACAAACCCTAAAAGAGGCCACCTCACTCCTAGCTCTTCCAACCCCCGACAGAACACCAGGACCTGTGATCCAGCCAGAGCCCAGGGATACTGGACTTTCTAGGGCTGCCAGAACCAAGTGACAAACCCAGGGGCTTAAAGCAACTGACGCCAGTTCCCCATAGTTTGGAGGCCAAAGATCTGAGCTGATGCTCAGCGAGAGGGTCCTTCCGAGGCCAGGCAGGACCCCTCCTGGCTTCTGTGCTTGCTGGCAAGCATCGCCAGCTGCCCCCGCTGCGTCTCACATGGCTTTCCCCCGGGGTCTGCCCATCGTCTATGCCCCTCTCCCATGAGCTGTGCCCACAGAGCCAATCCAGACCAGATTCCAAGATCTGGCTCAGGTCGAGCACCCTCATCCAAGATGCCTGGGACCAGAAGCGTTTTGGGTCAGAGTTTTTCAGTTTTTGGAACAGCTGCGCAGATTTCACCAAGCTGAGCACCCCTAGTCCACGTACCCTAGATCTAAAATGCTCCAAAACATGACATGATTTTAGTGTCATATTGGTGATTAAAAGTTTCAGATCTCAGGGGCTGGGGTGTAGCTCAGTAGGCAAGTGTGTGCTTAGCACGCAAGACACCTGGGTTCCACCCCAAGACTTCAAAAGAGGGGGAAAAGAAAGAAGGTTCAGCCTGTACCTGAAAAATGTGTGATTTCTATGCTGATTACAAGTTGAGAAGGTGACATTCTGGCTCAGCCTGTACCTGAAAAATGTGTGATTTCTATGCTGATTACAAGTTGAGAAGGTGACATTCTGACTCTATTAATAAAAATACCTTCTCAAAACTAATTTTACCATTTTTCTTTTTATCCTTTCTAATCAGAACTTTCCTGCAGTGCTATGGATTGAACCCAGGGCTGCTTGACTTCTGAGCTGCACCCCAGCCCTTTTTATTTTTTAATTTGAGACAGGGTCTTGCTGAGTTGCTGAGCTGGCCTGGAACTTGTGATCCTCCTGCCTCAGCCTCCCAAGTAGCTAGGGTCACATCCGCCACCACCTGGAAAACTCAATGCTGTGTTTGCTTCTTTTGGACTGCTCTGGGCCACCCCCCTGAAAAACTATGAAGGAAACCGGCCAACGGTGCTCAGAAGCCCTCGGTCCAGCGCGTTCACCTCCGGCCCACAGTTTCCAGGGAGAACTCTGTGTATGGAGACCTTTATGCCCCACGGCCTCCTAGGGCCTCCCAGTGCCCTGAGGTTTGTGAGTGGAGCAGAAAGGACAAAGCTGGAACTTGGGGAAGCCTCTGCAGGTGGCTGCTCTGGTGCTTGGCCATGGCCAGGGGCATGCTCCCACACTGTAGGTCTTACAGGTTCGTCTCCAGGGCTCCCTGACTAAGAGGGAAGGCCTAGAGGCTGACCTCCAGGCAGCGGAGCGAGGACTCACGCAGCATTGCACACGATTGCTGCGTCTGGAGCTGTGTTGGCTCAGCCAGGCCCCAGGGGCTAAGCACTGCACGGCATCCTCAGGAGGATGGAGCAGCGAGGCGGCCTCCTGGCTCCTCTGAGGTCTTTCAGAGGTGGCACTCCATGATCCAGGCTGGGGACTGACAGCAGAGCGTGACCAGCGCACCCCTGAGCAGTGCCAGGGCTCTGTGAGCTCCCAGGTCTGAAATCAGAGCTGCGCTTCCTGTGCCCACCTGGTGACAGCTTGGGCTGCCTCACCCACCTCCTTCCCTGGATGTGTCTGCACCCAAACTTCCCACTACTTATGGGACAACTGTCAAAACAGCGAGGGCCACGCGAATCCGAGGTGACCTTCCCAAAGCTTGCTCACATCTGTACAGACCTGTTCCCAAATGAGGGCCCACTCACACGTCCCAGGGACACAAGGCCACCCCGACTAGCAAGGCCACAGGACTGACAGTCTTCCTGCCCTTAGTATAAACAGAAGGCCCTCTGCGCCAGGCAGAGCCAGCAGGTGGGCAGAACACAGGCCAGGCTGAGCACGCCCAGGGCAGCCCCCGGGGAACACCCGAGTTAGAGTTTGCATGTGGGGTGTCCCTTGCTCCCGTCTCTGCAGCAAGGTCTAGAGGTGAAGTGATCATGAGTGCTGTGGGGTGATCAGCCCATCCTGGTGGGACAGCTGAGTGGGCAGGGACTATGGTGGGACCACCGGGAGCTGGGCCACGGGGGTCCCCTGGATGGCCACATCTTCCCCTGAGCCCCTTCCCGCCCTATGCTTCCCGGCCACTGCAAGGCGAACAGTGTCCCCACTGCCATTCCACCAGGTGTTCTGCCCCCGTGGGCCCAAAGCGATGGAGCCAGCCCATCAGGGGGTGAACTCCTAAAACCAGGAGCCCAGAGTGAGCTTTCCCCTGTCAGCCGCTCCTGTCAGGTGTCTTGGCCACAGCAATGACAGCTAACTGGTGCGGCCTGCTTGCCTGCTAGGAGCCCGGCCTTTGGTACAAGTGGGCAGTGTCCATGTGACCAGCCCCATACAGACCCGGGTGCTGACCCTCTACTGGGGCCACTGGAAGAGCACAACTTATGCAGCCTCAGGTGCACAACCCACAACTGAGGGGTCAGTCTGTCCTGCCTGAGTCCAGGGGGCTCCAGAAGCCAGCATCTGCTGGGCTCCCCGGGCAGCTTCTCTCTCTAGACGTGCTTGGTGTCCTTTGGCTCTAGTAAAACAAGCTGTGAGGATACTCCTAGGTGGAGTCCTGCGGCTCTCCTAGTGACCACCCACCCTGGAGGCGACGCAGACTCCTGGTGGAGTGAGAGGCTATAGCAGGGCCATGTGGCAGAGGTGGGAAGAGGGCCTGCCCAGGGACCCCCCAGATGGCCCACTGCCCAGGGCCTCCTTCCCCAGGACGGCCCGGAGCCGGCACCCCGCAGGCGAGCTGGGAAGAGCTAGAGAGAGAGGCTTCATGCTGACGCAGGGGACGCCATGGGAGACCTCAAGTGGGAGAAGGGCATATGCTCTGGGCATAAAAGCCAGCACACAGTAGGGCCATGCCCAGGCCAGCTCCTGAAGTCCTTGGATAAACACTGAAGGCTTTGCCACCCACCCTGCCCTGGGGAGAGGGGGACAGCCATCCAGGGAGGAAGGCACAAGGGTGGGACGGCCAGACACAGAGCCCCTCACCACCTTGCCCTGCCACCGGCCAACCCTAGTACTGAAATCCTCGCCAGAGGGCAGCAAGGGCCGGAAGTGCCCCAAACCCTCCTCCTGGCTGAGAGTGACTGGCACTGCTCAGGTGAACCACACGGCACCTCGGCCCAGCAGGCCGTTGGCCACCCGCACTCCCGCTGGCTGCGGCAACACGGCCCTGCCCCTGCCCCGCACCACAGGGCGAATCCAGGCGCTGTGGTGGTGCAGGAATCTCCTGGGCCCAACTCCCAGCCACGACCTTGCCCCTGGACTCAACAACCCCAGCAGCTGCACCCCAGCAGGCCCGGGGATCCCCACGACCCCTCAGGTGTCCTGATGATTCTGTGAGTGCCTGATTCTCAATGAACTCTCCCTCCCTAAACAATTAGCTTGTTTTTTTTTTTAAATGAATCCCAGCAAACCAGGTCCCCATGATTTGCCTGGGAACTCCCCAGAGGGCACAACCCCCTCGCACCTCGTCCCACAGGGTGCCTGGGAGGTGGAGGCCTTGATGTTCACTCACATGCACAGCTGCTGAAATGAGAAGATTCACCAGCAACGTCGGTTCTCCGCCTTCAACTTTCCCACGCGGGGCTGACAACGCACTCAGGGCTGACACTGCACCACTGGGCCACACTGAGACTACAATAAGACAGCCCTCACCTGAGTGTCCCCCTCACCTACCATCAAGTCCAAGGACATCCAGGAGCTCCATCCAGACTTTCCACAGGGTCTCCACGAACATGTCCACTCCCAGCACGAACCTCTCAGTCAGCCGGGTCAAAAACTGCAGAAACAAGAAAATGGTCTCTATGAAGTTGGCCACGGCACCACCATCGACCTAATCTGGTCAAGAAGTGAGTGCTGAGCTCAGGAGATGACACCTCCACAGGAGGGTGAGCCACCCAGATGGCATGAGAGTGGTTGAAAAGCCCGGGGAAGAACTTGAACTTGGCGTGAGTGGACAGCAGGTCAACTACTGAGCAGGATCTGGCAACACGCAGCTTCTCCCTTCCAAGGCCAAGAGGCATCTCTAGGGGATGAGGCCTCAAAGCAGCTGCACTGCGACTGCCATTGATCCAGCAGTCCTGCTTACTCTTGGCCAGGTCTCTGCTCCTTTGCCTGGTTTTTCACTTCTGAAGAGTGGGAGTTTCTGGGGCTGGGGTGGTGGCTCAGCAGAAGAGCACTCGCCTAGCACGTGCGAGGCCCTGGGTTCGATCCTCAGCACCACATAAAAATCAATAAATAAAATGAAGGTGCTGTGTCCATCTACAACTAAAAATATATAAAATGAGAGTTTCTGTCCCAAACCTAGTTCACCTGCAGGTTGGCCCTCCGAGGGAGCAACTCTGACATCAAGAGGACAGATTCTTTAAACTCCAGCATGACAGCCTCCTGGGAGCAATCCTCCCACCTCTGCCTCCCAAGTAGCTGGGATTACAGGCACCGGGCACCAGGTGTGGCTTAACTATAGTACTTTAAGTTCTTGAAAGACTAGGAGAGAGGGGTGGGGTTAGATCAGCCAGGAGAGCACAACCTGCGGTCATGTGAGCCCGGCCTCACTGGGGCAGCCATGGGCTACCTTACAGATTCCTATGTCCCCGGGCTTCAGGGCTCCAGCTACCAGGTGAGGACTAGCACCCACCTCACCTAGTTGTGGCGAGCACAGGGTCAATGGTCAGTACTCCCGCTAACACCCAACATTCCAATAGAAGCCCTGATCCCTAAATGTCCTGTGAGGCCATCCATCTCTCAGCCTTGAGAGACGGCCCAGCTTCTCAGCACACGGCACTGTTAAGTGATGCTTGACACAGTAAATGTCAACCAAGACTGTCCACTCTAAAAAAGAAACTGTCTAGCAGTAAGCACCTGGCCGTCTGTCCCAGGACCACATGGACGCCCACCAACAGCAGATGAACAATGTCCCACATCTGACGATGGGTTACCCCAGGGCTGGGAGGAAGGAATGAAGCACTGACTCACGCCACATGGGGGACCCTCAAGAAGTCACACCAAAGCAGCAGGCACAAGGCCACACACAGTAAGACTGTCCGTGCACCAGGAACCTAGAACAGGCAGATCCAGCCAGGGGTTGTGGGGAGAGAGCTGAAACTCAAGAGGGCCTGAACCCAGCTCCGACTTTCCCATCATCCCCATGAGCAGCACCCATTTCCCTCCACCCAACCTAGGTGGCCCTACTCTGCTGTCCTGTGCAGGACTGCCCTGCCCTGCCCACTGCATACGAGTGTCCCCATAGCAGCGCTTCCTGCAGGCCGACCTGTCACTCGTGTGGCAGGCTCACCCTCGCGGCAGCACAGCCCACAGCACAGCCGAGGGGGCGCCCTTCCCTCGGGGTGCCAGACGGTGCTCCACCCACAGGGGACCACAACAGGCCCTGAGAGCGGCCGGGCCACGCTGGGCCATCTGCAGCGATTCTGACGACTCATTTAAATGGGGGGAAATAAGAGGCTTTTGTGAGGAAAGGTGGCAGACCCCTCGGTGTCACTAAGTGTCCCAGCAGCAGGCACCATGGGGACAAAGGGCATTGCTGCTCACACCACTGAGCCTGCTGGCCTCAGTTTTCCCAGCTGGAAAACGGGCCGGGAGGATCCAACACAGGACCTGCCAAGGCCCCAGCCTGGGGCCTGGTGCTCGGCAAGAGCCGCGGAGGTGGTCTCTATCAGACCCCCGCCTTGGAGAACACCTCCCGTGCAACCCGAGCCTGCCACAGGTGCTGCACCTGAGGAGCAGGTGTGTCCAAGCAGCACCTGGCAGGGCAGGAATACAAGTCCAGGGGGAAGGCTTTCCCAGGGCGAGAAGCACCCACCTCCCCCGAGGCAGAGTGGGCGGGAAGACGGACCTGGTGGAGGCCCACCTGACACTGGGGGGCCCTGTCCCTTCCGCAGGGCTGGCCTGGCTGCTCCCTGGAGGCACCTGGTCTGGATGAGGACAGGAGTGCCAGGGGAGTGCAAAGCCCTCTGCCGTGCCCCCAATTCAGGCGTTGAGCCCCTAACTCCAGGGCCATAGGTGTGGCCTCAAAAGGTGACTCTTTGGAGTCGGGGTCCCTTTATAGAGACGATTGAGGTTAAACTGAGGCATTGGTGTGGCCCGAGTCTAGCAGGACTGGTGTCCTTGTAAAGACATGAGGACAAAGGGACAGCCATGCAGATCCAGAGAAGATGGTGCTGGGCCTAGGAGGACCCAGCTCCCCACCACCTCAGTTCCAGCTTCCAACCTGGGGACACACGTCTCTGCTCTCCAGCCTCCCGGTGGGCAGCTCCGGGCGTGGTGCCCAGGCAGACCAACTCCAGGGCTGGGGCCTCAGGAAGCAGATCCATCAGAGACCCAAAGGGCCAAACTGAGCCCAGCCCCTAGCTCTGCTGGCCCAGGGAACAGGGTGAAGGAGAGGGAAGGCAAGTGGGCTGGGGACCAGCTTCAGAACCTGGCGCTGCACACCTGCTACCAGACCAGACTCTCGGCCAAAGAAAACAGTGTTACATCCGGGCAGAGGGCGGTAATCCCAGCCACCCAGGGAGGGAGGCTGAGGCAGGAGGATCGAAAGCTCAAGGCCAAAAACAAGGCTGGAGGTACACCCAGTGGCAGAGCCCTGGGTCCAACCCCAGCACCACAAATTCAGAAAGACTTAAGGGGGCTGGGGCTGAGCAGAAGAGCACTCGCCCAGCAAGTGGGAGGCACTGGGTTCGATCCTCAGCCCCACATAAAAAATAAATAAATAAAATAAAGGTATAGTGTCCATCTACAACTAAAACATATTAAACACAAAGACTTAAAGACCATCACATACACAATGATTTTGTTTGCATTCTAATTCAGAGACTTTGTAAAAACCCTGTATGTCAGGGAAATCAGAAATGGATTTGGGTTAGGCAACAGGAACTGTTCTGAGCTGTGACAATGGTATCAGGGTGACTAATTTTACAAAAATTCATTGAAGACACAGATGGAAGTACTTAGGTGACCTCATCACTGTGTCTTGGGCTCTCTTTAAAATACTATTCTTGGGCTGGGGGATGTGGCTCAAGCGGTAGCGTGCTCGCCTGGCATGCGTGCGGCCCGGGTTCGATCCTCAGCACCACATACAAACAAAGATGTTGTGTCCGCTGAAAACTAAAAAATAAATATTAAAATTCTCTCTCTCTCTCTCTCTCTCTCAAAAAAAAAGAATGTTTGAAAATACTATTCTAAGGGCTGGGGATGTGGCTCAAGAGGTAGTGTGCTCACCTGGCATGCGTGCGGCCAGGGTTCGATCCTCAGCACTACATACAAACAAACATGTTGTGTCCACCAAAAACTTAAAAAAAAATAAATATTAAAAAAATAGGGGTATTGTGTCCATCTACAACTAAAAAATAAATATTAAAATACTATTCCAGGCCAAAAAAAACCACCACAGGGGCTCTAACAGCAAAAGAGCACTTGCCACCCTGGTGGTGCCAGGTCTTGGGTTCGGTCCATAGTACTGCAAAAAAAAAAAAAAAAATTTAAGCAGAGGCTGGATGTCCCCAGAGTGGCAGGAAGGGGGGGAGATGGTGCCCAGGTACACGCTGCTCTCCTCCCTACCTTTGCCTGTGCTGGACAATTATCAAAACAAAAAGCTGAAACAAGGGTCGAGGCCCCCACCAAGGGAGGGCCAAGGCCACTGGCGCCCAGGCTCCTCAGCCCCCTCTGGTGCAGGGAGAGCAAGGCCACGCAGACAGTGGCCTTCCCATCCCATCTCCCTCCACCCCAGCACACGCAAACTGGCCCAGGGGAAAACCAGGTCAAGTGTCCCCTGGAGCGAGCCAGAGAGGGGTGAGATTCTCTGAGTGAGAGGTTTCCCAGGCATCTGAGGACTCACCACAGAGGCCTGGGACTCCAGAGCCCAGGAGGCTGAGCCAGGAGGAGGGCAGCTTAGCAAGGCCCTAAGCAACTTATCGAGACCCTGTCTCACAATAAAATAAAAAGGGCTGGAGGGCTGGGGTTAAGTGGCAAAGCGCTTGTGAGACACTGGGTTCAAGTCTCAGCACCACATAAAAATAAAATAACTAAAATAAAGGTCCATCAAAAACTTTAAAAAAAGGAGCTGAGGTTGGAGCTCAGTGGTAGCTCGCTTGCCATATACAAATAAATAAAATAAAGGTCCATCAAAAAAACTAAAAAATATTTTTAAAAATAAAAAAAAAAGGGGGCTTGGGACATGGCTCAGTGTAACAAGACCCTGTACTGAGCTGGGGGGGGGGTGGAGATGGTGAGATAAACCTAAATGGAGGGACACACATGCCGACCAGGAATGGCAGGGAAAGGGTGGTGTAAGCTGAGGGGCTGCCCTGCCTCAACCAAGTGACCCAGACCCACACTAACAGGCAGAGGAGGGGCACAAATGGACACTGTGTGCCCTGAGAAGCCATAGATACACCCTCTGTAGAACTCTCGCCATGGACGTTGGCCCCAAGCCTGACCCCAATGAGGCAATACAGTTTGACTTCTTTTTGGCACAGGGGATTGAGTCCAGAGGCACCTGACCACTGAGCCCCTGGGATTTTAGGCATGCACCCCAGTGCCCAGCCAGGCTGACATTTCCAGAGGCAGCCAGTCTGTTCAAACCACAGCGGCTCTCCCCTACCAGGATGGCTAGGATCCAAAGGCAGACAGTGGCAAGTGTCGACAAGAACTTGGACGGAGCCTCCTAGGTGGCTGGTGGGAGTGCAAACAGAAGGTCACCTGGGAGCCAGCAACGGCACTCCTATGTGAACACCCCAGGACCCTGGAAACACGCCACCCAAAATACTGCACGTGAACGATCATGGCATCATCAACGACACAATAAATGACAACCCTGTGTGTCTACCGGTGGATGGATAGATACACTGCCACAGCAGGAAGGAGAGTCTGACCCGTGCCAGGCACGAAGCTGAAGCCACCCAGAGTGAAAGATGCGGTTACGCCGTTAGAAGGACCACGTACACACCCCTGCCTGCATCGGATGCAGAACCCACAGACACAGCAAATCGGGGGATGCCGGGGACGTGAGGAGTGACTATGAAGGGCAGGGGGATCTTCTGGGGCAATGTCTGCATCAAGCTATAACACACTAAGAACCACCAAATTTTCAGTGAATTAACTGAAATTAACTGCTCTATAGAGCTACAGTCCTCCAATGCGTACAACTGGTCTGTGGTCTTCAAAAATATCAACGTCCTAAAGCCCCTCCTGCAAAGCAGACACCCTTAGACCAAGGTTAGACCAAGAGGCATGAAAGTCAAATGCAATAGCAGTCCTCGGGGTGAGAAGTGGGGTTGGACTCGGGGTGCTTAACCGCTGAGCCACGTCCCAGCAGAGAGACAGGCTCTGGCCAAGTTGCTTAAATTGCCGAGGCTGGCTTTGAAATTGCAAAGAAGGAGGAGCTCCAAGGGACTTCCAGGGAATGGAACAACCAATTATATATTTTTTTAGTTGCTGATGGCCTCCCCAATTGCTGGGATTACAGGCGTGTGCTGTGGCACCAAGCTCACTTAGATTTTCTGTTTTTTAAAGGTACAAAGGAATTTGAATATGGACTGTATTTTTTAAATTATTCTGATACTAAATGGAAGTTCCTGGGTGGCGCATCAGCACCACGGCTCTGCAGGAGAAAGCATGGAGGTTCTCCAGGTTACTCCAAATGGCTTAGCCAAAACTAAAGCTTAAAGAGAAAAAGAGAAACAGGTTTGGGGGAAATGAGAAGTGACGAGTCCTGGTGAGGAGTTCACAGCGGTTCTTGCTCTGTTCTTTCAACATTTCAGTATTTTTAAATCTTCCCCCCAAATAGAGGCAGCGCTACCTTGAGTGTGGCGTCTTCCTAGGAGCACACAGGACACTCGCCACCCCCAGAACGTGCGCCCTGTCAATCAACCTCCACAGACCCAGCTCTGGGTGGGAGGAAGAAAACTGCAAAGTGTCAAGCCACTATGGTCAGCATGCTTTCTTGCAAAGAGCAAAAAATACCTCTTTACAAACCAACAAACAAAAAAAGACCAAATGCTCAACAGAGAAATGGCACAGAAGACACAGGAGAAAAAGCAACAAGGGCCTATGAGGGCCAGGCCGTCTCTCCCGGGCACGACAAAACTCAAGTTTAATGACACAGTTCACTGAGGAGGCCTGGAAGGAGTCCCTGTGTGTTTAGAGGACAACTTAAGTCACCTCTCTCCATGCTGAAAACAAAAGTGGGTTGGGACTGCCCTTGAAGGACAGGAGCAGGTAAAACCAACTTGGGACAGTGGTGACCTTGGAGGAGCTCCAAGGGACTTCCAGGGGATGGAACAACCAATTATATATTTTTTTAGTTGTTGATGGGTCTTTATTTTATTCATTTATTTATATGCGATGCTGAGAATTGAACCCAGTGCCTCACAAATGCCAGGCAAGCGCTCTACATAGCACGGAGGCCTGGTCCCAGCCCCTTATATTTTAATTCAAAGTTTAAAAAAATGCACAGAGCCTTTGATTCGACAGTCCCATTGACCTTGCCTTTATGCCCGCAGGAGAGCAAGTAGAGACAGACCCTCACTGGGGTCCCTCTGGAGCGTCCCACTAGGGTGGGTTCAATCATGGCACATCTTCAAAATGACTTGGTATCTACAGTTCTTCAAAGAGAACAGAGCTAAGCTTTCTGTGCTGACGAGGTCTGGTCTTCAAAGGTTTGTATTAAACAAAACATGGAAAGCAGCATTCACAGCGCCACCAACAAAACTCAGTGACAGGAAGGATGGGTCCTACCTAGCCTCTGACGGCCCCTGGGAAAGCAGGCAGGAGAGGGGGTGAGGGCGGGAGGCACATTTTAAAAATCCTCAATTATTTGAAATTATACTCCATGCAACTATGGTCAAGGAGCCGGGGGAAGAAAGCAGTTTCTCAGGTCGGCTTGCAGAAAGCTCCCCCCATCAGTCGAGGTAGGCTCTCCGCCTGTGCTCCAGAGATCCAGACAGACTGCACACTGAACCACCTTTGAGCCTTGCCCATGTCCCATCCCATCCCATCCCATCCCATCCCAGCCCAGCCCTGCCCTGCCCAGGCATCTACCCACACAGAACCTGTGCTCCTTCCTCCCAACCTGCCAGCGGGACACCTACACCCCCCACCACCTTCCCTGGGCTCATTCCTCAGGCTCTTGAACACCTTTCAGGTACCAGGGAGTCTAGTTCATCTGACCCGGGACCTGCAGGACCGGGCTGGCTCTCCTTGGTCACCCTGCCCTGCCCACGCCAAGCCTGTTCTGCAGCAGAGCCTGGGCTCTGCCGGGGACGCTCTTCCCCTGCCTGCTCCTTCTCATTCAAGGCCAGCCCCATTTCAGTTACTTTCAATTCTTCAGGGGTCGTGAGCTGGCCACTGCCAGGGTGCCAACACGACTCCGCTGGACTGTGGGCAACAGAGTCACCCTCTTAGGCCGCAGCCTCCTCATCTGTGACAGAAACAACAGATCCTCTCTCAGGGCAGCGTCAGGCATGCTGAGCCTAAGCAAAGGTCACCCTCAATACCACAACAGCCATTTTACTTCCTCGTGGCTGCCACCCGACAAAAGTCCCCCAAGAAGGATTATTTGGTCTGGCTTGTGCTCTGCACAGGTAAATGCTGTGCTTTTCAAAACTGCAGTAAAATACATCTAACTGAAAAATAATATGTCTAACTATAAAATAATATACCAACTGTAAGATCATACATCTAACTATAAATTCACCATTTTAAGCTTTTTTTTTCTTTTGCTTCTAGGGAAGGAATGCACGGCTCTCTAACACTGAGCTACAAGCCTAGCCCCCTCTATTTATTTATAGTTGTAGATGGACACAACACTTGTATTTTTATTTATTTTTATGCAGTGCAGAGGCTCGAACCCAGCGCCTCACACATGCCAGACAAGCGCTCCACCACTAAGCCCCAGCCCCAGCCCTCTTTTTATATATTACTTTATTTTGAGAAAGGGTCTCACAGGCCTCCATCCCCTGGCCACATGGTTCATTTTAACATGTACAATTCAGAGGCACTAAGCATACCCAGTATGTGGCAGAGGCCACCACTATCTATTCCCAACTTTCATCACCAGAGGTGACCCCAGTCCCCTACCCCAGACCCCTGCAATGACTAGTCACCTTTGTCTCTCTGGAGCTTCCTGTTCTGAATGGTTCATATGAATAGTATCGGGGCCCTGCTTGTCCCTCTGGCTTCTGTGACTGCTTCCGAGGCCCCTCCATCCCTTCCTATGGCGGAGCCACATCCCGCTACATGGCCAGGCCACGTTCTGTCCACCCCAACTCAGCAGAGAGATATTTGGGATATTTCCACTTTCTGGTTATTATGAAAAGTGTTACACACACTGGGTTTTGATAATTGTCATTTATTTACTTACGTACTTGGGTGCTGGGGATTGCACCCTGTGTATGGTATTTGCTCTAACATGGGGTTACACCCCCAGCCCTTAATCATTTTTGAAAGAATGAAGGAACATCCATCTACTCAAACTTCCACCTACTGCAGCGCGCACCACCTCCTACCAGACAAATCCTTTTCATATGCAAATATTCCCTCCCATTGATCTAGCAATTATCCAGTGCCAGGTACTGTGACAACCTAACCTGTCACTTTCAACATTCCAATTTACCTCCTCTGCACAAATGAGAAACAGGTAAAGCAACTGGTCTAAGGTCACAGAGCTGGCAAGAGGCAGAGGCTGACATCCAAACCCAGGCCTGTTGAATAGCAAGGCCCATGATGCCAACGGGGGTGGGTTTATTTCAGACTAGTCCTAGATTAGAATGTGCGGTGTTTCTCTAAACAGCCTCCAACTTCACAACCCACAAGGCAGGTCTGGTTCTAAATAGTATGCCCAGGCACCCTGAAAACTACAGCTGCTAGCGGACCCAGTTTTGCTTTCATTAAAATTAACAAAACAATCTCTCCAGCACCTGGCTGGTCTGGGCTATACACATGTGCAGAATAAGTCAGGTCAGCTACCTGTTGAGGTGGCACACACAGGGGGACAGGGAAGGGTCAGGACAGGAGAAGGTGGGAGTGGGGAGGGTAGATGGGCTTCATGCCCACTTTTTTCTGGGTCCAAGTCCCAGCTCTGCCATGCCCATTTCCCGTCTGTGAAATGAAAAGAGAACCTCACTCATTGAGCTGTGTTCAAGAATTAAATGAGATACAGCTCAGTGGTGGAGCATGTGCTTAACAAGGGCCTGGGTTCAATCTCCAGCATCAAAAATAAGGACTTGAAAGCATTTGGCAATTGTCAGGCACCAAAGTGCACACCTGTAATTCCAACAGCAACTACAGAGGCTGAGACATGAGGTTCACAAGTTAAAGACCAACCTCACCAACTTAGTAAGACACTGTCTCAAAATACAAAATAAAAACGGCCAGGGATGTAGCTCAGTGGTTAAATGTCCCTGAATTGCTGGTACATTAAAACAAAACAAAAAAGGTACTTGGCAACTTTTAAGCATATTTTCAAAGTCTTTAACAGACTTTGTTAGTATGCTCATCATCTCTAATGAAGATAAAACCCTGGTTACCCCAGAAGCTCCAACCACCAGATTCTCAGTCCAAATAAACTAGTTTTATTGATACCCCACAGGCAGAAACTCTTCAATATTCTGGATTTCAAGCTGACCTTAAGAGTCTTCATAAAAGTGTCAGGTGAGACATGGGGTTCCCTGGGGTTACCCTGCACAAAAGGCAGACTTCTTTTTGACCTAACACAAATGGCTGCTGTCTTCAAAATGGCTGAGCCACACTCCTGCCCAGGTTTGCACTGGGGTGTTCAGCCACACCTCTTCCTCTCTACTGGACACCTAGAGTTCTCTCCCCCAATGGCTGGTCCTACAGTAGGGAGTCACTGGGCCACAATCTCTGCAAAAGGCGTCCACACACCCAGATGACAAGGAGAGCAGCTGCTGGTCTTCCTCATAAACTAACCTTTAATTTCAAGGAATAAGAATGGTGAGCCTGTTGGGCTTCCACTCCATCTCAAGGACCAACTTTGTTTTCTTTTTTAAGCCATGAAGTTTCTCCAGCAGGGCTACAAAAAAAAATGTTGATTTGCGCCCTGAGGAGGAAATGCCAAGAGCTGATATCAGCTTAGGGGCAATTCTGGGCCAGCAAAGTACCAGCTGTTCATAATCACAACCTCTTAATGAAGGGGTGTCACTGCTCTCCCCATTTAACAGGTAAAGAAACGGAGGCTCAAGGAACTGAAGCCACAGCAGGGCTCCAAGCTACTCGGGAGGATCCCAAGTCCAAGGCTAGCCTGGGCAACTTAGACCCTATCTAAAAATGTCTGAAAATGCTGAAGGGCTCGGGATGTATGTAGCTCGCTGATAGAGCACCCCTTGATTTCATTCCCGGTACAATAAAAAATAAAAGTGAAGCCACTTAACACCAGCTTGAATCCAAACTTCTCCCTACTCCTGAACTCAGGGGCTGGCCACGAGCAAAGGCATCGTCCACCCGCAGCTGTTCCCATCGACTTCTCCTCGCCGGCAAGCTCCGGCCTAGATGGGGCATTTGTCCCACCCAGCCCGAGGGCCGCGCGGGCGCCCCCTTGGCACCCAGGCCCCGGTCAGCTCCAAAGCAAACCCGGGGCCCGAGGAAGGGCCCGCAGCCCGCAGGTGCGGCCGCGCGGCTCCCTCCCTCTGCCCCGGTAGCTGCAGCTCCGCGGGGCGCGGCGGCGGCGCCTGGCTCACAGGGGCCCATTCAAACGCGGAGAATGAATGGGCGCGCGCAGGCGGCGTCAGCGCAGCCCCGCGAGGCCCGCCGCGCTGCCTTGGCCAGGTCCACAGAGCCGCGCGGCGCGTAGGGCGGGCGCGGGGAGGCCCGAGGCCCGACCCCGGCCCCGGCTCCGGCCCCGCGCGCTGCGGGCCGGAGACCGCCCGCCTTGCCCTCCCGGGCCCGGCCCGCAGGCCACCGAGGCCGCTCGGCCCAGACCGGCCCTGGGCGCCAGGTGCGCGGCCGCCCGGCAAGGTGACCGCGGGCGCGGCCCCGGCGCCCACCTTCTGAGCCGCGCGCACGTTGTCCTCGCCAAACAGGCTGCTGACGCTCTGCGAGAAGGTGTTGACCGTGCGGCGGTAGCTGTTCTTCTCGGCGCCGCCGCGGCCCCGCGCCCCCCGCGCGCCCGGGGCCAGCAGCCCGAGCAGCAGCAGCAGCAGCAGGAGCCCGGCCCGGGCCCGGGGCCCGCCCGAGGCGCACGAACCCATGCTCGTCCAGCGAGTGCGGGTCGCGCAGCAGAGTGAGGTGGCCGCGGGCTTCGGCCGGGACCGCGTTGGCGCGCGCACCGCGCCTCTGCCGCCGCCACCGCCGCAGCCGTGCACCTGCCCCGCCCCACGCAGGCCCGGCCCCGCCCACCATGGGGCCCCGCCCACCCTGAAGCCCCGCCCTGCGTCCTAGAGGGGCCTGCGCCGTCTGCAGGGCCCTTCCTAGTCTTTGGGAGGGAAAAAAAATGTGTTTCTAACTTTACTGCAAAAAGCAACCCATGTCTGCAAAACTTGCGACAGCCCAATAATGTAACGGCTCCGATTCATTGGTGAACACGAACAACATATGTATATGTCTCCCTGTATTTTTTAAATTTTTAAAATTATTTTTCTTTTTTTATTTACTTATTTTTGTTTATTTTTTATTTACTTATATGTGGTGCTGAGGATTGAACCCAGTGTCTCACAAGTGCTAGGCAAGCGCTCTACCACTGAGCCACAACCCCACCCCTCTCCCTGCGTTTTCTATCATGGTACCCAAACACTGACCCCTGGGAGCATCAGTTCATTCAATCCTCCTGCCCTTATGGGATGAACTGCATTCAGAGTCACAAAATAGTGGAGAAGGGAAGGTTCTCTATAGAAAAGTGCAGCACACAGATGTGCAGCCCAACAGACTACATCGCTATACTGGGAAGGACGCACCAAGCAGAAAGTAAAAACAAAACAAACACCTCCACTTAATGTAATTCAGGACTCCAATCAAGAAGATTTCCTCAAATCTCAGCAAAGCTTCAGGAGTGGTGTTCAAGCCAGTCTGTACATGGTGCTATTTCTATTCCTCATGGGACCATTTTTCCAGAACTGTTTGAAAAAAAGAAAAAACAACTAAAAAAATTTTTAACACCTTTTGTATTTTTTTTTCCTTATGAGCTGTTTGAGGTTGTTGAGGTTTGAAATGCTGACTGTTTTTTGCAAGGGTTTCCACCAATTTGGAAGGCCTTGAAGCTTGCACCTTTTCAGTACAGCATTGAAATTGTACTGTTACCGCTGTTGACCGGTGACGAGTCCTTGCTTCCCCAATGTTGAAGAATAACATCAGAGAAGCACGCCAAGGCAAGGTCAGAGTAGAAATTAGAAGTTTATTAAAGGACAGCAGAAAAGACTTCTCCCGGAGGAAGAAGGGGACCCAAGAGGTGAATCCTTGGAAGTGCGGTTGTCTCTCCATTTTATAGTTCTTTCAGTGATGGAATGTAGGTTGGAAGGCCCAAGGGGTGGGACACAGGTGGGCCAAAGAAGTAATCTGGGCAGGAAGGACTTCATTAACACTTCTTTGGGATGGGCTATCTCCAAATCTGTTGGGGGCTGTTTCCTGGGCTCCATTAACATTCCTTTGGGACGGACTTTGGGCCTAGGGCTTTTCTCAGGACTTCATTAACATTCCATGAGTTGTGCTGCGTTTCCGGAATCATTCTCAGCATGGCCTCCATTTTAGATTTCACTCGATATTAGGCCCGATTTTCCTAACTACACTGACTACCTAATTTTAAATCTGGCTTCAGTACCTCTATCTGGGATTTACCGGATTAAGACCCAACTCAGTTTCAGTGCCCAGAGGGGCACCAGAAATTCCAGTAAATCCTCATTTGAGGAATCCCTCTCTTGTTTACTCTGTTACCACATTGGGGATTTTAAGTTTTTCCACTTTGGAGATTTTTGTTTGCTTCTTCCTTTCTTTATCCACTTTTCTTTTTTTCTGGTAGACTAGGTTTATTTATCTGAGCAATAACTTCTATGTTGGTTTCAGTGGCCGGAATTAAAACAAAACAAACTCCTGAACAGCGTGTTGGTGCTTTAGCATTTGGTTGATGTACAGAAAGCAAATGTCTAGTTTCTAGTGTTACTGATGAACTAGTGATGTAGAAAAGAGACTGCTCTGTAAGTAATTGCCACAGCTGTATTTTGGCTTTCTCCCTGCCCCTTCCTCCCTCCCCTATTTTTTGGTAGCTTGTATCAAATGTTGTAGTTTATATTATGGAATAAATCCTTGGTCCTAATGCTACAAAAAAAAAAAAAAAAGAAAGAAAAAGAAAAAGAAAGGTGCAACCCATACACGAGGAGGAAGTGTGAGAACTGGAGAATCTCTTAGCACCCCTTCATTTGAAATAATGGGTTCTGACCATGAGCATCATCAGAAGAGACTCAACCCAAGAGGTGAAGGTTGGAGGGGCCTGGAAAGGAGGGGTCAGGTCAAGACTTGGTTCGGCCCTGGGGTCAGGAAGCACCAGCGCGCCAACTAGGATCCACTCTAAGACGTGCTGAACCGGGACCTAGAGGCCTCTAGGGACTGAGTTTATAGGAACTAGGGGTGAAAGGGTAAAGTTTCTAAGCTGCAAAGCCTGAGTTAAAATGTAAAGGACCAGGCATTGTAAAGCTGCTTCTAAGCTGCAAAGCCTGAGTTGAAATGTAAAGGACTAGGTATTGTAAAGTTTCTGAACTGCACACAGAACCTGAAATTCCTGAGGCAGTTAAGACAATGCCCCACTGACCATTTAGTTGATTAATAGCCTAGGACCCTGTGCAGCTTGGCATGTAGGCATTCAGGGCCTGAACCAATCAGTTTGAATGTAACCCCCTCCTTAGGAATGACCTATCACTCCAGCCCGACCTGTTCCCACCAATGAATGTACTAATCAAGTCTAAGAATTGTTGTATGATTTTCCCGCGGTGTATGGTGATTTGTTAAAGGAGACTGTGATATATGTAAAGTCCCCGCCCTCCCCAAAAAGCGTACTTAAGCACTGCTCAACCCCTGCTCTGGGCTCTGGGCTGCTCTCCCTTCTTGAGTGAGCACGGAGCCCCAGCACGCTGGATCAATAAACTCCCTTCTGCGTTTGCATGAGTCTCTTGGTGGTCTCTTCCTCCTACGTTCCCCAGACCCTTACAGGGGGATGGAGGGAAAGCAGAAGAACACAGAAAGGGGAACCCTCCACAGGCAACCATCCAGCTTCCGCTATACATAAATGGGATGGAAGTTTGCGGGATGGTGGGATGATTGGTGTTAGAGGCTTAAGAGCCATGTCAATGAAACACACCGGGAGGATTTTGTGTGCATTTGAAGAAGTCCAGGAAATATTATGGCAAAATAAGCCACTTGACTTTACTGATCACTCGGATCAGGAAAACTTGGGATAAGAGCAAAGGCAAGGCAGGGAGGGGCTGGCTGCTTCAGAGCCCAACTCAGGAAGGGACTCACTTGTCCAATTCCAGGAGTCCTCCTGATGGACTTTGCCACAGACTAGCCCTATTCTGCCTCTTCCTCCTGAGATAACTTTCTCTGCATGGCAATACAGGCCATAGTTCACAGCTTTCCCCTCCCTCGTCCTCCCATAGCTAGTCACCATGGACCTCCCACCTCGAGGCCTTGTTCCATGGTATAAAAACTCCAGTCAACGGGAGCCCCTCTCATGCTGTAATCCCAGAGGCTCTGGAGGCCAAGACAGGAGAAATGCAAGTCAGAGGTCAGCCTCACCAACGTAGGGCTAGACCCTATCTAAAAATGAAATTTGAAAAAGGGGTGGGGGGTGGGATTTCACTCAGTGATTGAGCATATACTGCATATCTATATCCAGCATATCCACCACATCCAGCATATCCATCAATACTGGTTCCGATTCCCAGTAAAAATAAATAAATAAATAAATAAAACATGAACATCACTAGCTCCCCAGAAAGCCTCCCTTTGTCCCTCCCCTTCACAATGTCCCTCCTGAATTTTAGGGGTGTCATCTTGCCTGCATTTGAACTTTATGTAAATAGGTCACACAGTATGACTTTGGTGGTTGGCCTCCCTCATTCAGCTTCATGAGATCCAACCATGTTGTGGTGTGGGTTTTTTTTCTTCTTGAGTTCTAGGATGTTCTGTATACCTTCTGGAAGCTAATCCTTTATATAATATTATGGAGGTTGAGGATGCAGCTCAGTGGGTAGAGAACGGGCTGAGCATGTGCCAGGCCCTGGATTCAATCCCCAGCAGTGCAAAAGATAATTAAGTTTATACAATATAATGGAAGAAAATAAAACAGAGTGTACTACTACCTACTTTTCCCTCTTGTGCTGGGGACAGAACCCAAGGCCTCACATATGCTAGGCAAGTATTCTAGCCCAAAGAAACTTTTTTTTTTTTATAGTTGTAAATGGACAGCATGCCTTTATTTTTTTACTTTTTTAGTTGTAGATGGACACGATACCTTTATTTTATTTGTTTATATTTTTGTGTGGTGCCAAGGGATCAAATGCCTCACACTTGCTAGGCAAGCGCTCCACCATTAAGCTACAGTCCCAGCCTTGCACAAAAAAAATTAAACCATTATCATCCCAAGCAAAAGTCCGTGAAAATGCAGGTTTGATGGGCTGAAAGTCTATATATGTACATATGTATATATGTTTAGTTGTAATTGGACACAATACCTTTATTTTATTTATTTAGTTTTGTGTGGTGCTGGGGATCGAATCCAGGGCCCCACACATGCAGGTGAGTGCTCTACCACTGAGCACCAACCCCAGTCCCAAAGTCCTTTTTTTTAGATTTTTTTTTTTAGTTGTAGATGGATACAATACCTTTATTTTATTTATTTATTTTTATGTAGTGCTGAGGATCAAATCCAATGCCTCACACATGCCAGACGAGTGCTATACAACCCCAGCTCAGTGCTAAAAATTCCTTCAAATTCATATATATATTTTGGAGGGTGCTGGGGATGGAATCCAGGGTCTGCCTCTGCTAGTAAGCATATGGATCTACCACTGCATTTTACCCACAACACTTTCTGTTCTTTTCCTTTGGGAGCTGGGGGCGTAACTCCTGGTTTCAATCCCCAGTACCCACCCCCCACACACAAAAAAAAATATGTATACATATTTATGGAGTACACCGTGATATTTCAACACAGTATATACAATGT
Source organism: Urocitellus parryii (assembly GCF_045843805.1). Taxonomy (NCBI): domain Eukaryota; kingdom Metazoa; phylum Chordata; class Mammalia; order Rodentia; family Sciuridae; genus Urocitellus; species Urocitellus parryii. The sequence continues at coordinate 133,997,314 of NC_135533.1, forward strand.
GTGATGATCAGCACAGGGCCATTGGTGTATCCATCATCTCAAACATTTATCATTTCTTTCTCTGGGAACATTCAAAATCCTCTCTTGCAGCTATTTTGAAATATACAGTTAAACCACAGTTATCAAACACAGTTGCCCAACTGCGCTGTAGATCATTAGATATTACTGCTCCTATCTAATTGCCCTTCTGTACCCATTACCCATCCTCTCTCCTTGCTCTCCCAGCTCCTCCCAGCTCTTGTATTTTTGTTTGATCTGGTATTCTAGGGTGCTGGGGACGGAACCCAGGACCTTGTGTGTGCTAGACAACCACTCTACCCAGGGGGAAATTTTCAAAAATAATTTTATTCTTTCTAAAATTACAAAATAGTTTCCAAGTCTCCTTTTTGTGATAAAACTTAGCGTTATCTTTTTTGTGTGATACAATTTTTTTTTTTTTTGAGAGAGAGAATTTTGAATATTTATTTTTTAGTTCTCGGCGGACACAACATCTTTGTTGGTATGTGGTGCTGGGGCTCGAACCGGGCCGCACGCATGCCAGGCGAGCGCACTACCGCTTGAACCACATCCCAAGCCCATGTGTGATACAATTTAAATATTTGCCTTTAACAAAGTAATACTTTTAAGAGATAAATGTGTAGGGCTGGGGATGTGGCTCAAGCAGTAGCGTGCTCGCCTGGCATGCGTGCGGCCCAGGTTCGATCCTCAGCACCACATACCAACAAAGATGTTGTGTCCGCCGAGAACTAAAAAATAAATATTAAAAATTCTCTCTCTCTCTCTTAAAAAAAAAAAAAAGAGATAAATGTGGTAAAATGTAACCGTTCTATTTGTGAGACCATCATAGGGCTCAGGAAATGTGACAGGAAGCAGTAATGACAGTTTTATTATTTATTTGTTTATATTATTTGAGCTATATCCCCAGCCCTTTTTTTTTTTTTTTGAGACAGGGTCTAGGCCAAATTGCCCAGGTTGGTCTCCAACTTAAAATCCTCCTGCCTCAGGGCTGGAGATACATTTCAGTTGGTTGAGTGCTTGCCTCCTAAGCCTAAGGCCCTGGGTTCAACCCCCAGTATCACACACACATAGAAATATCCTCTGGCTCAGCTTCCCAGATTATAGATGTGTGCCACCACCTGCCACTTGGAAGTAATGAGAATTATCAAAATAACAGATTATTTCTTTTATGTCTGTCTCTGTGATGGAAATATTTGGTGCTTTTTTCTGGGCAATTAATGCACAATACTTGTAGGAATGTCAGAAAATGCAGATGAGCAAGTTTGTATTGGGGGCAAGGTTGTATTTGAAAGGTTAAGCAGTGCTGAGTAGGTTGGTCGGTGGCAGAGTGCCCTGGGTTCAGTCACCAACACCACAAAAACAAACACGCATAAAAAAAAAGTTTAAGTAAAAGATAATAAAGACTCCCACTCCAGGCGGGCACATTGGCGCACACCCTGTAATGCTAACGACTTTGCAAGTTCCAGGGCAGCCTCAGCCATTTAACAAGACCCCAAGTAATTTAGCGAGAACCTGCCTCAAAAAAAAAAAAAAAAAAAAGAGGAGGAGAGCTGGGAACATAGTTCAGAAGTAAAGCAACCCTAGGTTTAATGCTCCCAGTGCCAGAAAAAAAAGACTCCCACTCCAACAGCCAAATCAGTAGAAATTCAGCCCTCTAGACTCAGCCTGCACCTGCGTCTCTTCCAGGGATCAAACTCTGGCCTTCCGCCTCACTCAGACTCCAGGCCCCGCCCCTTCCAAGGGATGGCCCCGCCCCTTGTACCTGATGGTCCCGCTCCTCCGCAGACGCGGCCCCGCTTCCCCTTGGGTCCCGCCTCCAGCTCCGCCCCTCCGCGACTCAGTCTGTCTCAGATCTCGCGACAGCAAAACCCGGAACTCTCGTGGCTGTCTGTGGCCCGGCACCCACGTGGGCTGGGCTGGGGGTCGCGCCGCTGGTCCGGCAGGAGAGAGGCGCCATGGGCAAGCTGCGCCGGCGTTACAACCTCAAGGGGCGCCTGCAGGCGGGCCCCGACCCCTCGAAGGGGCCGCCTCCGCCGCCCGCGGTGCGGCTGGAGCTGGAGGGTGAGGCGCGGAGAGCGGGCTGCTGGGGGGCGGGAGGCCGCGCAGCCCTCGCCGCTGGGGCGGGGCGGGCCGGGCCGGTGGGGCTGGGCCCGGACCTAGTGCCTTGCCTTCCCACCGGTCTGGGCGGGGCTGCCGGAGAGGAGCCCCATTCCACAGCATCCAGAGGAGTGGCAATGACAGCCTAGTGTATACAGTGAGTGGGGATAGTTCTTGGGGCTTCTTGGTAATCTGGAGCATTTGGGCAAGAAACGAGGTGGTCGCAGCCATTCCCGTGACTTGGATGCTGATCTTCTTGCCAGAGACCTTCACACTTGTTTTCAGCCCCGGCTTGTCCACTCAGCATCAGGCTGATTGACATTTTAGACTCTGTGTTGCTGGGAGTCTGTTATGTGTGGACACTATTCTGGGCACTCAGACATAAGGGAGATAAAAATCCCTTCTGCCCTGGGCTTGCGTGCTGGTGGGCGGAGACAGGCAAAGGTGCTAAGGTACATGCATGGGATGTTATGTACTAAGGAGATGAAGCAGAATTGACTGGGTGGGCCGCTGGGGAAGGCGCTGCTGAGAAAGTGTTAGGGGAGTTGAGATCCAAGAGGGTCAGGGAGCCTAAGTGGAGAGAGGAGAAAAAATTGGGGGCCAGGGGATAATGGTGACAAAGGGGACTTTTGAGAGGGGAGCCCCAGAAGGTTTGGAGCACAAGAGGCACAGAACATTGGACTTATATGTTGACAGCCTCACTTTAGCTTCTGTGTTGAGAAAAAGCAGTAGAAGGCAAGACCAGGGGAAGGACTAGCAGGCTAGAGATGATGCTTGGACCAGAAAAGTGGCAGCAGTGGAAAGAGGTGGGCTTAGGGGGAGCACCAAGGGCCCAGCTTTGGTGATGAAGGAGTACTTTGGGGCCTGTGAGATGTCTGAGCAGGGAAGCTAGGCAGCTGTTGACTGGATGCTCAAGAGCCAAGTTCAAGTGGAGATAATCAAGGTGGGGATTGATTGTGTATAAATGACATTTGCTTAAAGTGGTAAGTGAATGAGTCACGGAGGTGGGGACCGAGCCCCTCGCAGGAGGACAGGACATGAATAGCTCCTGCACTCTGGCGTCCCCGACTGTGGGTCAGGCAGGCGTGTCTTTTCAGACAAGGACACACTGAAAGGAGTGGACGCCAGCAATGCCCTTGTGCTGCCCGGGAGAAAGAAGAAGAAGACCAAGGCCCCTCCCTTGTCCAGGAAGGAGAAGAAGCCTTTGACCAAGAAGGAAAGGAAAGTGCTGCAGAAAATCTTGGAGCAGAAGGAGAAGAAGAGCCAGGTACGCCCTGCACACAGCTCTCCCGAGGGAGGAGTAACAGAGTCTCTGTCCCTCCTCGTGGTTTCTGCAGCAGGACTGTCCAGTTGCGCTTTGCAAAATGAGGCTGCACTGACAGATGCAGTAGCCATTGGTCACATGTGGCAGTTGAGCCCTGAGATGAGGCAGCTGTGGGTGATGGACTGAACTCGTAGCAGGGTTTTATTCTAGTTAAAATTCAAGTAGCCATGCGTGGGTAGTGGACCCGTACTGGTCATGTAGGTCCAGAGCCTGACATCTGGGCCTCCATCAGTCTGGTACATTTCCAATTTGTTGAGGCCAAGTGTTTGCTACCTGTAGAGTCAGTGTATTTATATGCGCACTTTTGTGGGGAGGGGGTATCACGGATTGAACTCAGGGGCACTAGACCATTGAGCCACATCCCCATCTCTGTTTTGTATTTTATTTAGAGGCAGAGTTTCATCGAGTTGCTTAGCACCTCGGCATTGCTGAGTCTGGCTATGAACTTGCAATCCTCTTGCCTCAGCCTCCCGAGCCACTGGGATTACAGGCATGCACTACTGTGCCTGGCAACATGCACACATTTTAAAAATTCATTTTGTGAGGATTTTTGTTGTTGATGATGATGTTGGTACTAGGGATTAAACCCTGGCGTACTTAACCACTGAGCAACTTCCCGGCCCTTTGTATTTTTTTATTATTTTGAGTTGCTAAGTTATAGGTCCTCCGTAAGTTGCTGAGGCTGGTTTTGAACTTGTGATGCTCCTGCTTCAGCCCCCCATGCTGCTGGGGTTACAGGGGTGTACCACATTGCCTGGTTTATGTTATTTTTAACTTTAGAGAATTTCAACCATTTTTTTCCTTAATATATTTAAAGGAAAAACATTTGTAATGGGAAATTCAAAGATCCACAAAAGTAGAGAGAACAGTATAGTGAACTCCCATGTGTCCGTCACCAGTGCCCACTTATCACTTGCTGGTCGGCCTTGGGTCGTTCCAGCTGTTGGTCCTTTCCCAACCCCTGAAAGATCTGAAGCAAACCCCAGGCAGCGTAAATCTCTGTCCCTTTTCTGTGTCTGCATAACAAATGACCACGAAATGAATGGCTTAAAATAACAGAAATGCGTCCTCCTACTTCTAGAGGCCAGGAGTGCCCAGTCCAGCTGTTGGCAGGGCCACACTCCCTCCCTGGGCTCTGAGGGAAGATTCTTCCTGACCCTCTTCCTGAAGGCTCCCAGCTTCCTTGTGTGTGGCTGCATGTCTCCAGTGTCTGCCTCTTCTTATCACCCCTCCATGTCTCTTATGTCTGTGGACGTGGGGCCACCTGGGTGGTCCAAGCAGGTCTTGAGCCTTTACTTCTGCAGATGCTTTTTCCAGATAAGAGCATGCTCACTGGCTCCAGGAGGTGAGCATCTCTTCAGAGCTCTCAGCTTATTGTATATACTGCCTCATCCATGGGTATTTTAATATCTACCTCTAAAATAATGACTTTTTAAGTCACCATCACAACACCGTTAACATGCCTGCGTATTTTTTCCTTTTCTTCTATTTCTTTTATGTTAGAGATTGAACCCAGATTCAATCACAGAACTTCATCCCTGTCCCCAGTCTTTTATCTTTTATTTAGAAGCAAGGTCTTGCTAAATTGCTTAGGACTTCACTAAGTTCCTGTGGCTGGCCTTGAGCTTGTGATCCTCCTGCCTCTGCCTCCTGAACTGCTGGGATTAATGCATGTGCTGCCATGGCTGTGAAATAGCACCACATGTCCAGTTGCTGGCTATGAACTTGCTATGATGCTCTCCACTTGTCTCATAAGTCCTTCCTCCCCACCTCCTGCAGCATTTGTTGAACAAATCATGTTGTCTCATTGTTTAGTGTGGACTGGACTAAATTTTTTTTAATCTCTGATATGTTTTCCTGTGCCTTCCAGGTTTCAGAAAGTTTGTATTAGGGTCTATAACAGTGGTTCTCCTAAACACAGACTTGTCCCAGTGTCATGGATGGCAATGACTTTGGGGCTGTTGGCATCTTGGGGAGGAGCCTGGGGTGCTCAGAACAGCAAGAATCATCTAGCCCAAAATGTCAGCAGCTCCCACATCGCGGAGCCCTGATCACAAAACTTCCGATGGGTGAAATTTGACTTAGGAAGCCACCCCAGGGGCGGTGCACCCAATGTTCCCATGGGGAGACAGGCACGTCTTCTCAGCACCCAGGGCGTGCAACCTGCAGCCATGTAGGGAAGTACTGCTCTTCTGGGAGTGTCCTTCAAAACCTGGTTCATTTTCTCCATTGTTCTTCATTTTTGTTTTTCTTTTTTCTGTTCTGGGAATCAAACTCAGGATCTCACACATGAGCTGCCTTCCCAGCCTGTTTTACTTTATTTTGAATCTCACTAACTTGCCCAGAATGAGCTCAAACTTGTCTTCCTCCTGCCTCAGTCTCCTGAGTAGCTGGGGATGACAGGTGTGCACCACCGTGCCCAGCTTCCCTTTTTTGTGGGGGGGCCAGGGGTACCAGGGATTGAACTCAGGGGTCCTCAACCACTGAGCCATGTCTCCAGCCCTATTTTGTATTTTATTTAGAGACAGGGTCTCCTGAGTTGCTTTTGTTGAGGCTGGCTTTGAACTTTCCATTCTCCTGCCTCAGCCTCCCGAGCCACTGGAATCATAGGCGTGCGCCACCACGCCCGGCCCAGCTTCCTTTACAGTTGTGAAACAGACATAAAGAAGTGTGTCGGCACATGTGTATAATTTTGAGAACAAAAGGAAAAAAGTCATGCAGCTCTGTCCCAGGTGGAAGGCCCTGTGCTCTGTGTCACGCAGGGCAGTGTGGGACCAGTACATATCCTCCCTCCCTTGGACAACAGTGCAGCATCCTGTTACACGAGGGCCACGCTTATCCAGCAGCCACGCAGTGCTGCAGGGAGCCTTGTCCCGCCCCCAGCGCTGTGAGGGTGGACACCGTGCAGCCAGCCTGCTGTGGTGTCGGCATGTGGAGCCTCCCCACTGCTTGCCTTCCCGTCCAAGGAGAGGGTCGCTGCCACGGGGTTAACGGCCTCCTTTCCCTCCTCAGCGAGCGGAGATGCTGCAGAAGCTGAGTGAGGTCCAGGTGTCGGAAGCCGAGATGAAACTCTTGTACACCACGTCTAAGCTGGGCACTGGCCACCGCATGTACCACAGCAAAGAGTGAGTGGGCCGCCCTCCCATGCTCCTTCCCCACAGCCAGGAGGGCCTCCAGGGTGGCGTCTTTAGGATTGGAGCGTCATGGGAAGGTACTGGGGTGGCCTGAGCTTCCATGTTAAATGCTCCCCCAGGTCCGCCATGCTGCTAGACCTCCCGAGCGGCACAGAAAAGCTGTGCTGGCTCCTGTGGTATCCATACGTCCTCACGTAAATTTGTGATAGCTGCAAAGGCCGTGGTTGCAGATAAGGCCATCTTCTGATGTCCCCAGTGGGCATGAGTGGTGGGGACGCGCTGTTAGCCCAGTACAGGCAACATTCAGAAACCAGGAGATCTCACACTAAAACCCGGGTGGGTCCCGCTGGCCAGCCAGCTGGAGAGGCTGGCCTTCCTAAGGCCTCAGAGCAGCCCCGTGCCCTGCCCACCTGTGCCCCATGCTGTGGTTTCCACGCGTGGCCTGCTGTGTCTATCTTCTGGGCCCTGTGGCTGCCTGTGAGCCCTGTGGAGCATGAGCTGGCCAGGACTTGTTGGCTGAGGGCCGCAGTGTCCTGGAATCTGCTCTGGGCACCAGGAGGCAGAGCAGGGCACAGAAGAGGATTCCGTCCCAGCGGGGGGCAAATGGGCAGGAATCATGGGGTCCCGTTTGCTGCTGTTAATACAGAGCAGGCACGGGGTGGGGGGGGGCACCTGGGGCTCTGGTGGGTCAGCATCCCTGAGAGGTGACAATGCGGAGGGAGGACGGGGCCGGGCAGAGCCTTGACTGAGGTGAAGATCTGTAGGAAGGGTGTTTCTGGGAGAGGAAACAGTAGATGGAATGACCCTGAGGTGGCAAGAGATGTGGCCTCTGGGGCCCAACCCCTGGTGTGTGGCAGCCAGAATGCCTCGTGTCCCCAGGCCTCTGCCCCTGAAATCTCTTCTTCTGGCAGGAAGCCCGACGAAACAGCAGCACAGGGCCACCAGAAGATCAGTAGCCTCGTGGGGGCTCACCGGAAGCGCCCCCACTGGCCAGCAGAGGAGGAGGCTGAGTCCTCGGGGGATTCTGGGCCTGAGGAGACGGGGGATTCTGAGCCTGAGGAGATGGCTGCTGAGGCCACCACAGCACAGCTTCCACCGGCCCCAGCTGGGGGTAGGCAGGAGAGCCCTGCACCCCACGGGCAGCCCTCTGCAGCTACAGCATCTTCTCCCTCAAAGGGAGCAACCTCCAATCTGCCGAGGCCCCTGGCGAAGCCCGCCGTGTTTGTCCCCGTGAACCGCGTGCCCGAGATGCAGGTTCTGACGAGTGCATGGGTTAATGCAAGGGAGGGCAGGGCCAGGCATGTGGGCAGGGCAGTCCCTGAGTCCCAGTGTCCTCTCTGGGAAGGGGCAGGTGGCTGTGCCTGGCGGGGCCTGTGCTGCAGGTGTCCAGGGCTGTGCTCTACACCCCGGCCCCAGCTGTCTCGGCCCCATTCGGTCACTGTGTATGTGCCACCTGAGGTACCTCTGCGCCCTAAGTGTCCTGTGTCCGAGTGGGGTGCCCCCACCTCCTCCGCTATGGCGTAGCCCCGGCTCCCCAGCACCAACTCCCGCTCTCCCCTAGGAAGAGCGGCTCAAGCTCCCGATCCTCGCGGAGGAGCAGGTGATCATGGAGGCGGTGGCCGACAACCCTATCGTCATTGTGTGTGGCGAGACGGGGAGTGGGAAGACCACACAGGTGCCCCAATTTCTCTACGAAGCAGGCTACAGCAGGTAGAGTCTACACACAGGTGCTCTTTGGTTCCCTTGGGGACAGTGGCAACGTGGTCCCAGAAGCTGGTTAAGAGCCTGAGCTCCTGACGCTGCAATCCTGGCTCTGCCATGTGCATGCTGTGTGACTTCAGGGAAGCTGCTCAGCCTCTCTGGCCTCAGTGGGTCTCGGGTAGCCATGTGAAGCAGCTAGTGGCTTTGCACAAGAGGCTTAGGTCAGCGTCTGCACGTGGAGTGGTGTTCTCTGATTTTGTTGTGTGGCCTCCTGTGGGCCATGTGGTTCCTAAGGCCACGCCCAGCTCAGTGGTCCCCTGAGAGGATCCCAGGGCTCTGCGTGGTGTGGTCCAATGACCGGCTGGTTATGATGAGTGGACGGGGTGGGAACGGGTGCCAGGGTCGTGGGGCCCAGGCGCAGTGTCAAATCCCTGGCCAGCGGAGCCTCACCCCGTGCACTTCGTTGTGAGGTGACATCTGCCAGGGAGGCTGTTGATGGCTCAGGGCCACAGGTTTTCTTGGCGTCCCCCAAACCTGGCTGCCTGGCTGGAACCAAAAGCCGCTGCCCCAGAAGGAGGCGGGAGCTCAGCACCATTGTTGACTTGGACAGCTGGGCACAGAGGGCCCGCCAGGCCGCCCAGGTCCCTGCTCCATGACAGCACCTTTGCTGACACTTGGCTGTTCCTTCCCGAGCCCCTAGTGGTGCTGCCTCAGCCATCAGCTTCCTGTCCCATGCCCTGGTGAGGGTTTGTCCCTACAGCCACCTGTCACGTGATGCGCATGTGGCTCTCAATCAGACGGGGCCAGGCTGCTGACCCGGCTGTCACTGTTTCTCCCTCCCCAGCGATGACAGCATCATTGGTGTCACAGAGCCCCGCCGAGTGGCTGCCGTGGCCATGTCCCAGCGAGTGGCCAAGGAGATGAATCTGTCACAGAGGTGAGGCATTGCTTCCAGGGCGGTCGTGGGGCGATGGGGCCTCGCCCAGGAGTGGGCATCCAGGCCTGCCAAGGGCCATCGGGCCTGGCTGTGCCTGAGGTGCTGGGCAGAGTGGGTCCCCTGAGTGGGGCCCAGGGCAGCCTGTGGGGGCTGCTGCACATGAGACCTCAGGATCCTCCCAGGTAGGGGCCACAAAGCAGGGTAAGGCCACTTTCTCTGGTCCCTGTCACACACTTAGGGGAAAGATGGGCCCACACAGGAGCTTGGGGATAGAGCAGGCAGGAGCCAGGCGGTCACCTGTGGCTTAGCATCGCCAGGGTGGCTGAAGACGCAGGTTCCAAAACACAGACCCTCTCCTGCCGGTGAGTCCCCTGCACGGCCGAGGGGAGCTTGTTCCACCAGGCCTTGGAGTGCCACGCTCCACACGGAGACACCCCACCCCGCCGTCAGGGGACTGAACCCAGGATGCCTGGCCACTGAGCCACATCCCCAGCCCTTTCTACTATTTACTTTGAGACAGGGCCTCATAACGTGAGGGCCTTGCCAAGTTGCATAGGAGGATTGGCCCCTGGTCACTGTGTGAGTCTGGAAGATGACACTTGCTTGAGCCCAGGGACACACCACCTAGAGCCGCAACCCAGCCTGTTTTGTTTTTTTCTTTTGAGTCAGGGTCTCACTAAGCTGCCCAGGCTGGCCTCAGCTGAGCGGCCTCCTAAGACGGTCGTGGTGGGTGTCTCCAGGAAGCCGTCCTCACTCTCCCCTGTCCATGGTCTGCATTGTGTTCTGGGTGATGTGGCTGCACAGTCCCTTGGAATTCCTCTCTCCTCGCAGCCCCTCCCCCTCTGCACTGGACACCAGGGCTTTGGAGGGTACAGTGGATGGAAGAGGCGTCTGGGTCTTGTTCTTGATTGCGGCTGAGCCCTTCCTGAGCCACCTGCCCAGCGGGCGCCCCCCTCAGAGAGGCCATGTGGCTGTAGCCCAGGAGCTGCAGCGCCGGAGGCCTTGCCTGCCCTGAGCCACCTCCCGTCCCTGCAGGATCGTCTCCTACCAGATCCGTTACGAAGGAAACGTGACCAGTGAGACCAGGATCAAGTTCATGACGGATGGTGTATTGCTCAAAGAAATCCAGAAGGTGGGCTGCCTCTCTTGTCTCACAAAGCAAGGACAGGGAGTCGGGGCAGGGTCAGTGTCAACCTTGCTGTGGTCAGCTGTTGTGCTGCCTGCTGGCAGAGCGTCACGGATCACTGTGCCTGTGTAGTGTAGGCTTGAGCCTATTACTCAACCCCTCTGAGCCTTGGTTCCTAGTCCACTACTGTCTTCCTGCCTTTGAAGCAGAGGTTGGACGGTGCACAGGGTGCACAGGGCGCTGGTATCAGTGGGAGCTCATAGATACAATGTCTCATTTTCCTCATGGCTTGGCTTGCAGAGCTGCGTCCCCAGGTGGCGCTACACTTAGGCTGTGCTGGTCACGGCCCTGTGTGTCACACTGACCCCACCTGATCCCTCTGGGGCTTCCAAGTCCAGTTGCGTGCTGCAGGGGGAAGCCCTGGATTGTGAGCGTGGTCCAGCCTCATGCTGAGGAGCAGGGAAAGGGGCTGCAGGTCTTTGTCCCGCAGAGCTGAGGAGCAGCCTAGGTTTTCTGTCCCTAGCTGCAGGCGCCCATGTCCCAGGATGCCTTAGGTGAGCGGCACACTCCATTGCTGCCTCCCAAGCCAGCGCCTCAGGCCTCCAGGTGCTGTGAGGGCATCAGGATTCCTGGGACATTTGGTCACGTGTGGTGGCTTGCATGTGCCCGGGGAGAGTGCATTGCCCAGGTGGAGGAGCAGAGCCTCCAGGAGCTGTGGGGAGGTGTCACAGACCACCCGGTCCGACCAGACCTGTGCTGTCCCCCAGGCAGGGGCAGCTGCAGGTGGGCAAAGGTGACTCCAGCTGTGGCCTGCAGCCCACCAGGGGAATATGAGGTCTAGGCAGCCTCTCGTGGCACAAGCCACCCTTGCCAGGGTCCCCACCCACAACTCTGCTCTGACAGGCCGCAGCTGTCCCTGTGTGGTCTATTTTGCAGGACCCGCCCCGAGTGCTGTGCATGGTCACAGCAGTTTTCCTTGACGCTCCCCACAGCCCCTGGGGACAGGTCCTATTGTCCACATTTTACGGATGTCCACATTTTACGGACAAGGAACTGAGGCACAGAGAGGTGAAGTAACCTGCCCTGGGTCACGGAGCTGGGGATCCCCTGAGGCGCGTGCACAGGGTCTGTGCCCGCAGTCCTGGCTCCGGCTCCGTGAGTAGCGAGTCTGGGTTGAAGGCTGGTGGCTCGGCTCCACCAGCCTCACGTCTGACTCCCTCCTAGGACTTCCTGCTGCTCAAGTACAGGGTGGTGATCGTGGACGAAGCCCACGAGCGCAGCGTGTACACGGACATTCTCCTCGGCCTCCTGTCCCGCATCGTGGCCCTCCGGGCAAAGGTAGCACAGCTTGTGGCACCAGGGAGCAGACGGTTCCTGCTCTTGTGGGGCCTCCACACGACATGGCCAGAATACCATCAGGGGCCTTGGGTCCCCGTGGACAGCCCCAGGCCTGAGTCTTGCCGTCACCAGGACTGTGGGTCTTGGTGTGAACTGCCCATGTGACGTGGCCCACTGCCCTCCCCACCGTGGGGGCCTGGGTCCAGCCCCATGCTTCTGACCTTCCTCTGCATCCAGAAAGCCTGGCCAGTTATGGAGCCCTCTTGAGAGTGCCCCTGGCATTCAGAATGGCACAGAGGTGGGGCACTGGAGTGCTGTAGCCCCCCTGCATTTCCCTGCCCCCGGAGATCAGGCAGGAATGGACGCGGGAAGCCTGAGTGGCTCCCTGGATGGCTCCTGCCCAGCTGTCCTGTCTGCCTTGCCATGCTCTGCTGCCCTCCTGCTGGGAGTGCTCACCTCGGGCCTAGCTGTGCCCTTGGTGGAGAGAGGCGGGCACTCTGGGGGTCCTATGCACCTGGCTACATGCAGGGCATTGGGGGACAGGCAGTTAGTAGGACAGTTGTGTTCTGTTCCTTCTCCCCTGGGGCTTCCACTTTGGTCAAGGTGATAGGTGGTAAGCAAGCTCTGAGAGCTGGCCCTGACCAAGGGAGCAGGGAGTACCAGGGAGGGGCTGGAGGGTCGTCAGAGATGACCTCATTGGAAAGGTGACCCTTTAAAAATGCCTGGACCCTTTTGCTGTCACCCTGTCCCCTCAGCCCACTCCACCCCTAGGTGACCTGAGTCCTCTTTCTGACTCTGGATTTGTCAGCTGGGACATTTCTCGTGGGTGGCTTTGTGCTCTGCTGGTGGCCGCCTTGGTGCGCTGCTCCTGTGCTCCGTGCAGCTGGCGTGGTTCAGTGCTTTGCTTCCTGCACCTGAGTCTTGTGCCCGCCATCATTGGGAGGTGGTGGCCTTCAGGCCTCCTGCACTTCTTGGCTGTGAGCCATGTGTCCAGCTCTTAGTGTAGGCTCATTCTGTTTCTCCTGGATGTGGCGGAGTAGGGTTGTCGGGTCACGGTGATCTGCCTTTAGCCATGGGGGCCGCGTAGAGGCCCTAGACACCGCGGTGTGGATTCTGTCTTCCCTGCCCACGGCAGCGTGGGGGGTCCACCTTCTCTTCCTGGCCGGGGCTCCCCCCTTTCTATCTGCCTTCTTCCTCCATCCAGGGCATGCCGTGGTTTCATTGTGGTCTTGGTTCTCTTGGGGACACCAGGGGCCTGGTGTGGCTACAGAGTAAGCAAGTGGGGACAGCTAGGAGGGCTTGGATGGAGGGCGCTGTGGGGCGAGCAGGGCCTGCTGTCCTCCCCAGGCGCCCACGGCTGCTGAGCTCTCCAAGTGGGGTTTCCTAGCAGCAAAGGATGGCCAGGACCATGATCCAAGGTGGACAGTGGAACCCGCAGATGGTGTTAGAAAGTCTCTAGAAAAGGAAACCCATGGGGTTTGTTTAAAAAAGAAAAAGCCAGGGCCCAGCTCTCCTTCCCCAGTTCAGGGACAGCCAGTTTTGGCTCAGATGGACATGACGGCAGCTGGTGCCCTTGGGCTGGGGCACATCTCCTGCCCCACATGCCACCATCAGAGCCTGCCCCGGTGGGGTGGTGAGAGTCCCTTAAACTGGTTCCCACTTGGGACAGGTAGGTCCTGCCACTGGCGCGCACTTCCCACGGGCTCTCTGTCAACCAGAGGGGACTGAGGCGGGGGCGTGAGTCTGCCCCCCGGCTTCTCGGGTCTGTGGGTCACCCCGCCTGTGCTCCTACAGAGACACCTGCCCCTGAAGCTGCTCATCATGTCGGCTACACTGAGGGTGGAGGACTTCACCCAGAACCAGCGGCTCTTCCCCCAGCCGCCTCCCGTCATTAAGGTAACGCTGGGGCAGTCCTCTCCTTGACCCGTGTGGGCACAGTGGTGCCCACTTGTGCCCACCTGTAGTCCCTCTGGGGTCGCCAGCCCCAGGCCCAATTGGGCGATGCAGCAGGACCCTGTCTCACGTGTTTAAAAGCGGGCAGGAGGTGGCGGCTGGGCTGTGGCTCAGTGGTGAAGGGCTCCAGGCTCAATCCCCAGTACCATCTACAAAAGACCCCGACCCAGAAAGATCAGGAGAAGGGCCAGTCCCCAGCAAGCTGCCCACTCCCTCTGGGCGCCCTGCAGGTGGAGTCCAGGCAGTTCCCCGTGACCGTGCACTTCAACAAGCACACGCCACTGCAGGACTACAGCGGCGAGTGCTTCCGGAAGGTCTGCAAGATCCACCGGATGCTGCCTGCAGGTGAGGCCCTGTGGGCAAGGCACAGGACACAGGCTCCAGGTAGCCAAGCTGTCTGTACCCAGCCTCCCTGGTGCTCACCATCAGAGGCAGAGCAGGGGAAACCTGGGGAGGCTGGTGGAAGTGGGGATGGTGGGCATTCCTTCTGACCCTAGGTGCAGCACAGGGTGGGCAGGTTTCTGTCTGAGGCCATTTTCCGTCCTTTGGGTCTGTGCCCAGTAGGGGAACTGGAGCCTGCGCAGTCTGGTGAGCACCCTCACAGCGCCATTGGTCCAGGAGTACCTGCTCCCATGTGCTCCTGGCTCCTGGTTGTCCTTTGAGCCTGGCCTCTTGCAGGGCGGGCAGATGACGATTGTTGCCAAGTGTTTGCCGAGTGACTGGCGGGTAACGGGCGATCTCCCCACAGGTGGCATCCTGGTGTTCCTTACGGGGCAGGCGGAGGTGCACACGCTGTGCCGCAGGCTCAGGAAGGCCTTCCCAGCCTCCAGGTCCCGGGCACCAGGTAACTAGGCCCTGGGCCCCCAGACCACGCGCTCTGCCCATCAGCTGAGCCTCTTTCCGGGTGCCCTGGCAGGGAATTAGCCTCCCTCTGGAGGAGTTGGCACCTGCAGTGGCCACAGGGTCTTTCTCCCTCCCCACTCCCCCGTCCAGAGAAGGAAGACAAGAAGGACTCGGTGGAGGAAATGCGGAAGTTCAAGAAGTCCCGGGCTAGGGCAAAGAAGGCTCGGGCTGTGGTACGTGGTGCTCATTTTTCTGAGAGTTCCTGTTGCAGAGTCACGTTGGTTCTGCGGTCATGTGTATGCATATAGTAATGATGCTGTTCGTCCTGCTGTCCTTCCTGTCCCCAACTCCCCTCCCTCCTTTCACTTCCCTCCCCTGAGCAGGCCTGCGGGGCTCCTGGGGCAGGCAGACCTGGGGCCCGCTGAAGCAGCAGGGCAAGGGAGGGGCTCCTGTGCACACCATGGCTCACCCCAGGGTCACAGCAGCCACAGTGCCGATGTCTTTTGACCACAGACGCTGCCCCAGATCAATCTGGATAACTACTCGGTGCTGCCAATGGGCGAAGGCGATGAGGACAGGGAGGCGGAGATGGACGACGAGGAGGAGGCCCTGGGCTCCGACCTTGATTTGGACCTGGGGGACGACGGGGATGACGGAGGTGTGGCCCTGGCAGCGCAGCCTGCCCTTGAGCTCCCTGGGCTTCTTGCTGAAGCGTGTATTGAGTCTCTACGTGGCGGGCCCATCGTGGGCCCAGGGGCAGCCACGTAGAACAGAAGGCCTGTCCCAGGTGTGGCCACGCACTGCTGTGCCTCACAGCTTAAGCCAGCAGGGCTGGGCTTTCTGCTGCCCATCCAGGGGTCTCCCACACCCTGTGCACCTGGTGCAAAGGGCCCAGCATTTGTCCAGTGGATAGAAAAGGGGTCATTACCCCAGCACTCACGTTTGCCAGGAGGAGTTGGGTCACAAGGCCAGCTGGGGGGGTGCCTAATTCATGGGGCCCCTGTGCATGCAGGTGGACCAGCACCTTGCTGGGGGCAGGTTGGGCCACCTGTGCTAACCTGCTGTGGTCCCTGCTCCCCAGTAGGCTGAGGCAGGAGGGTCTTGTGAGTCCAGGAGTTTGAGACCAGCCTGGGTAACTCAGCAAGACCTTATCTCTTTAAAAGAAGGAGAAGAAGGGAAAAACCCTGTGATTTTTGTGTGGGGTCAGGAGCCATGGGCAAAGCATCATGCTGCCAAGGACTGGGGTGGGGGAGGCCCTGGAGATGTGGCCAGGTGGCTCATAGGAGGCAGCTGTGGCTGGGTGGGTGTCATGGTCCTGGGTTGGGCAGAAGAGAGGGCAGAGCCTTGGGAGCCCCCAGGCTCTCTCACTTCCTGTGCTGGGCCAGAGCCTGGCACCCGGGCACAGAGCTTGGGGGCACGGCCGTTGAGGTGGAGGTGCCAACGGCCTCTGCTCCCTGCAGGTGAGCAGCCGGACACCTCCCTGCCCCTCCACGTGCTCCCGCTCTACTCCCTGCTGGCCCCCGAGAAGCAAGCGCAGGTACTGTTGGGGGGAGTGTGGCCCGGGACACCCAAGGCATCCGCCTCTGCAGGGCATCAGGATGTCACCAGCCTGTTCTCCCCCTGCTATCTGACCTGCACCTCCAGATACTTGGGGTGCACAAGTCTGCCAACCCTGTGGCCATCTGGGGCTAGCTTGACCTCACCGTCTCCCGCCCACCCAGCCCCGCCGACCTCTGGTCAGGAGCTGTCAGGGCCTTGTCGGATGCCTGCACCCATAGATCCTTTCCTGATTCCAACCCCAGGTCTTCAGACCTCCCCCAGAGGGGACGAGGCTGTGTGTTGTGGCCACCAACGTGGCCGAGACGTCCCTCACCATCCCAGGCATCAAGTATGTGGTGGACTGTGGAAAGGTCAAGAAGCGCTTCTATGACCGCGTCACGGGTGTATCCTCCTTCCGTGTCACCTGGGTCTCCCAGGCATCAGCTGACCAGCGAGCAGGCCGCGCAGGCCGGACAGAACCAGGCCACTGCTACAGGTGGGCCCCTGGCTTCCCTTGCAGCGGGCACTGGGGACGAGGAAAGGCAGCCACCCTCCCGGGGGGGGCGCCACATCCCTGGGTGCACCAGCCTCAGCAACGCTCATGGGTTTCTTGGTCCTGCTGCTGTGGCCGGCCTGTTATGCGAGGCTGGCATTTTGTTAACAGCTTGAGAAATGCATTTTGAAGTGTCCAATTTTGTGGCTTTTAGGGTGTTCGCTGAAGTGGCAGCCATCATCAGGATCAGCTTAGAAGGTCCCATCTCCCCACAGAACCCCGTACCCATAGTGCTTACTCCCCTTTCTCCCAGGCCCTGGTAGCCCTGTGAGGCCTCCCAACCTGCTGGCCTGCCATCCCTATGAGTGGAATGGGTCCTGCTGTGTGTGGCCTGGGGTGACCAGCTTCCGTCTGAGCCCGAGATTCTGGGGCTCGTCAGGTCATGGCAGGTGTGGCTACCCCATTCCATCCACAGCTGGCCGGTCTGCAGCGTGGGGTGTCCCAGCTCACCTCTCAGCAAGTGGGCAATGGCTTGTGCCCGTTTTCCTTTGGCACTGAGCCACATGCCCAGCCCTTTGTATTTCTTACTGTGGGAAATATGTTGCTGCCCTTTTACTTGATCCTCCTGCCTCAGCGTCCTGAGTCGAGGGTATCACAGGCGTGCGCTGCCCACCTGGCTATGTCCACTTTTCTGAGCTGTGAGCAGGGCTGCCTGGACGTGGCGCGGTACTGGGTTGAGTGTGTTCGTTTCTCGTGGGTGTGACCCAGGGATGAGTCCCTGGTCATGTGGCAGCTCCTGCCTGACTTACTGAATACTTGTCCAGCTGGTTCCCAGGGGCGCCGCGCCCCTCCACACAGGCTCCTCCCACACAAGCTGCTTTCCCCTGGCTCATCCATCTGGCCACCTGGGTGTGTGGGGTGGTGTCTGATAGTTTGGACTTCTGCGTCCCCGGTGACTAATACAGTGCTGGCCTGGCACATCCTGGGCATGGCTCTGCCCTGCGTGTCCCGCACAGCCCCACAGCGTCTCTCGCTGTCCCGAGTCTCCTGGGGAGCCCTCTGAGCTCCTGCTGAGTTTCCAGTGCTTAGCTGTCCTTTTGTCATTGACCTGTTGGCACCTGTGTGAAGTGAGTCTTAGGTCCTTGCAGGTGTGTCCCCAGCTTCCTGCTGTGTTGTTTTGGGGGTTTTTTTTGGGGGGGACACCTGCAGGGTCTGCTCTATCCTCTCTAGCTGCCCGCCTGCCCACTGTTGTCACCCTCTCCTCCCATGAGAAGGCAGGACACCATGTGGCCCCCAGCCTCCGCCCAGGCTGTGCCCCTTCGCCCATCCCCCTCTGGTCCCTGCCCTCTGCCCAGGCTGTGTCCCCCATCCTCATGGCCCCGCTGTCTCGGTAGGCTGTACTCCTCTGCGGTCTTCGGTGACTTTGAGCAGTTCCCTCCTCCTGAGATCACCCGCAGGCCCGTGGAGGACTTGATTCTGCAGATGAAAGCTCTCAACATTGAGAAGGTCAGTGTTGCCCAGCTGCACCCGCCCCCAGCTCCTGTGGCCGCCATGACTGACACCTCCCTAGGACTGCTCCCCTTGGGCTCCCAGGGGCAGAGGCACCTGGGCAGCGAGTCCTGTGCAACCTGTGGGCTGTGGGCAGGGGCTGTGGATTCTGGCCAGTCCTGTGAGGAGGAAGGACCCTGTCCTGATAGCAGGGTGCCATCCATGCTGAGCCAGGCACCTGCCCCCTCAGGCCCCTTGCCCTGCCACAGGTGTCCAGGTCCCCTCTTAATAGTGGAGAAACCAAGGCCAGCAAGTGAGGGTCCTTACCCAGAGACAAGTGGCAGAACCCAGGTGGCCTTCTGTTGCTTTTTAAAACAACACATTTTAAATGTCCTTGTGGGGCTCCGCGGCGCCTACCTGCAGTCCCAGCTCCTGGGAGGCTGAGACAGGAGTTGAGCCCAGTCTGGGCAACATGGTGAACCCCATCTCTGAATGAAAAAGAAAGTCCTCCTTCATTTTCTGGTTCAGATGTGCGGTGTTCAAGGTTTGAGATTCATGTACTTGAGATCCTCGGAGATGACATGAATCCCTCCCGCCATCCCTGGCCAGGGCCCCGTGGCCTCTGTCATGTTTTTAAACATGTTCATCCTGTGTTTCTGTGGTTCTCTGCCTTTCACCCATCAGTCCACTCGCTGCCTTGGGCTTGATCCTTTTCCCTACTAAGAACAGTTGGAGCCAGGGCGGCTCACGGGAGAGCGCGTGCCCGGCTGTGCAGGGTGCTCTGCTGCTGTGGCCTCAGTTTACCCTCGGTGGTCTCCATCTTACGCATGAGCCAGGCCTGGCGTGGGTCCCAGGCTGGATGGTGGGGGGTGAGTGCGGAGCTGGTCCTTGCCCTAGAGCCCCACCTGGAATGCCTTTGTGTGAGATCAAATCACTTCTGTGGAAAATCTTCTTGCTCTTGAGTAAGGTCCTGCTTGTCCTCCCCTAGACCTCACTGCCCAGCAATCCCTGCTCACTGTGGCCCACTACCATCAATTGTCCAGTCCCCTTGTCCCTTCCTTCAGTGGACCACACTCCTCCCACCCCAGGGTCTTTGCACATGCTGCCCCCTGTACTGCATGTAGACCCCTGCCTCCTGCTCAGGATTTAGCCCCCCCCAAGTCCATTCCTCATTACGCTTGTTTGGACAGCGTGTTGAGGTGCGTGTGCAACCATACCCTTCAGCCATTTGGCCCATTTCAGGTGGTTTTCAGGTGCTCACAGAGCGGTGCAGACCATTTTCATCACCCTGGAAACCCGCTCCCTGCAGCCCTGCCTCCTGTTGGTGTTTCCTGCAGTGGAGTCACACACTGCGGGCTCCTGGGCTTGGCTGCGGTGTGGCATGTCCTCGGGGGTCATGGGTGACATGTCTGCCACATTCTTCTGGCTGGACGGCCATGATGTCCGTGGTCTTGCCCACTGACAGGCATGGACTGTCGTGCCTCGGCTACCATGGATGTGTGTCTAGGTGTTTGTGACCAGTCCACCTGGACATTCCCAAGGGCCAGCGTCCCTGTGCCCCACCACTCTCCCCTCCCCATCTCACTGGGGCACTGTTCTTTAGTGTCACTTGTTCACATGACGCTGCTGACCCCCCTGGGCAGTAGTGCTCGGGGACAGCCCTGGCGTGCAGTGGATGCTCGGGACCTGCTCCTGGTGAGCGAGTGGTGTACATGCGCAAGGGGCTCAAGGAACCTTGCCCCTGGGTCTGGAGAGCACTCTCGGCAGCTTCCAAGTGCCCAGGCCACGTCCTGGGTGGCGTGAGTGGTGCTCAGGACAGGGCGGAAGGTCGCCAGGAGCAGGGGCAGCAAGCAGTGCTCATACGTGGCCACACTGCCCCCTCACTGGCCACACTGTCCCCTCACCTGCCTGTCTCCCCAGGTCATCAACTTCCCCTTCCCAACGCCTCCCTCCACGGAGGCCCTCGTGGCTGCTGAGGAGCTGCTGATTGCACTGGGGGCCCTGCAGGCTCCCAAGCAGGCAGGAAGGTGGGGCGGGGCCGGACGGGAAGGTGGGCGGAGCTGGGCAGGCGTGGCTGGGCTCTGGCTGGGTGCCTCTCGTGGGGTCCCACCCACCGCAGCCTCTGTCTCCAGGTTGAAGCAGCTGCAGAGGTCCCGGCTGAGCTGCCCCATCACGGTGCTGGGCAGGACCATGGCCACCTTCCCTGTGGCACCCCGTTACGCTAAGATGCTGGCGCTGAGCCGGCAACACGGCTGTTTGCCCTATGCCATTGCCATTGTGGCTGCCATGACGGTGCGGGAGCTGTTTGAGGAGCTGGACAGGTGCGGTGTGTACTGGGCTTGGCCACGTTCAGGGAGCCTGTGGCTGGGTGGCCCTGTGGGAGGCCCGTCCCCCTGAGCATGTCAGGTGGCTGTAGTGCCTTCCACTACCTCTAAAAGATGGTGGGACCAGGGCTGAGTGGGGACCCAGGGGTGCAGGGGCATCACCATCAGGCAGGGCAGTCAACCCACCCGCCACGCCCCGCGGCTCACTCCTGCCTGGCTGGGCCTGGGGGGCCGAGGTGCACAACGTGCTCAGGCCTGAACACGCAGGTGCCACTCAGCGCTGAGCCTCGTGCCCACCTAGAGAACTGGACAGCGATGAGTGTCCCCTTGCGTGGGAGTTGGAATTCAGAGAGCTGATGTCACCAGGACACTTGGAGCCATGCCCCCACCTGACATCAGTGTGGTGTGGGGCTTGGGGGGCGCTGGCGTCGTCTGTTGCCCTGGTGCCTACTCCGCAGCTGGGGTGCTGGGCCGCCTGCCCCCATCGGCCTCACTGTCCAGGGGTATGCGGTTCATCTTGGCGGCTGCTGGTGGTACATTCTGACCTGGAGTGGACACCTTGGTGTTCACTGTGACCCCTGCGGCCCTGAGGGGGACAGGGTGGCCACAGGGCAGTGTGTGTGTTTGCAGGCCAGCAGCCAGCGAGGACGAACTCGCCATGCTGAAGGCTAGGCGGTCACGGGTGGCCCAGGTGAAGCGGGCCTGGGCCGGGCAGGGAGCCTCCCTGAAGCTCGGTGACCTCATGGTGCTGCTGGGTGGGTATCTGCCACAGGGGCATGACCGGGTGTGAGGCTCCTGGTCTGGGGTGGGGTTCATGAGTGAGCACACCCCTCATCCCCAGGTGCCGTGGGAGCCTGCGAGTATGCCGGCTGCTCGCCCCAGTTCTGTGAGGCCAACGGGCTGCGGTACAAGGCCATGCTGGAGATCCGGCGCCTGCGGGGCCAGCTGACCACTGCAGGTATAGCCCGTGGCCTTCAGTGCACTTGCCACCCCTGGCCTCGGCTCTTGCAGCATTTGAACTTTTCAGAAAAGATGGCGTCTTGCCAGCTTTCCCACCAGGCCCCCAGTCTTTGTGTGGGCTCCCTGTGCCACAGTGTGTGGTGACCCAGCAGCTTCCTTCTGGGCCATCTGTTCCTTGGTGATGCCCTGTCCCTATTTTTTGCCCTGGCGGGCCTCTCTGTCCTCCCTGGTGTCCCCCAGGACCCTAGGCCTTCACACCTGAGCTAGCAACACAAATGACCTCCTGCCAGCAACACCTGGGGGCTGGCAGGGAGAAGAATGTCCCCTCCCAGCGACACGTGCTCTGGAGCCAGTGTGGACACGGGCAGCCCTTGCCTTTCCCTGAGGAGGACAGGGAGTGCGTGTTTAGTGAAAGCAGGTTACAAGGTTTGGTGCCAGAGTCAGTGGCTTTTCCGGCTGATGCTTCCTGAGCACCAGATGCATCATGGGGTCCTGTCACCTTACTTTGTGTGTCTGTCCCCTTACCCAGCCCCGTCCCCAGTGTGTCAGCCTAAAACTGCAGGAGCCCCCTGCACACTGATGGCAGCTTGGCCTTGCCGGTCATGTCCCCAGGCAACTCTCTAGGGTGGAGAGGAAGGCCAGCGAGGTTCTGCCTGCCGCCCTGCCCCAAGATGGCACCCCCAGGAAGCCATCGGCACCCCCGGGTGCCCTCCACCCCCCACCCCACCCCCAGTCTTCATCACGTGGACTAGCACAGGGTCTCAGGCTACCTGGGGTCTTGGGGACGGCTGTCTCTTCGGGACACTCTGCCACTCACAGGAGCCTGTCCTAGCCTAAGGAAGGAGGGCGTGGGAGGGTCTCAGGGCCAGGCCAAGTGCCCAGCTGCCATTCCGAGCCGTGGAGCCTTCTGAAGGCCAGGGCTGAACGACCCCAGTCCCACCACTGCCCTCACTTTGCTCTCTGCCCAGTCAATGCCGTGTGCCCTGAGGCTGGGCTCTTCGTGGATCCCAAGATGCAGCCACCCACTGAGAGCCAGGTGACCTACCTGCGACAGATGGTGACGGCCGGCCTGGGTGATCACCTGGCCCGCAGGGTGCAGAGTGAGGAGCTGCTGGATGAGAAGTGGAGGAACGCCTACAAGGTGGGCCAGCCTGAGCCGGGCAGGGCTTCTGGTCCTCATGGGCCGTCCAGCCTGGCCTGCCCTGCCTGGCCTGGTACACAGGCCCCGCCCCTCCCCCAGCGTGGGCTCCGACTGGATTTGCCTCTACCACATTTCATGTCAGTGGGGGACGTGATCTGGCCTTTGTGGCTGGCTCTGTCACCCAGCATACCGTTTTTAGGTCGGTCCACATGGTCCGTGGCTCTGTCCTGTGTGTGCTGGGCGTAGCACTGGTTTGGGTCCACCTGGCCGTCCTTCGTGGGGGCTCCTGCTTTGGCCAGGAGTGTGTGGTTGGGTCCTGTGGGTCAAAGGCGGCTGATCACTGGCGTTTGGGTCTCATTCCTTGAACGCTGTCATTCCCCTCTGCAGACCCCTCTCCTGGATGACCCTGTCTTCATCCATCCCAGCTCCGTCCTTTTCAGAGAGCTCCCCGAGTTCGTGGTCTACCAGGAAATCGTGGAGACCTCCAAGATGTACATGAAAGGTGCTGTGTCCATGGCCAGCCCCTGTGGGCAGCCTCCCCTGCCCTGAGGGGTGCTGTGGACTGTGGCCTGGGACCCCTGCAGCGAGGGCATTGAGCTTTGGTGACGCTGGCCTCTGCCCGGCCCCAGGTGTCTGCACCGTGGAGGTCCAGTGGATTCCAGCCCTGCTGCCCTCCTACTGCCAGTTTGACAAGCCCCTGGAGGAGCCAGCCCCCACCTTCTGCCCCGAGCAGGGGCGGGTGCTTTGTCACCGGACCAGCGTGTTCTGTGAGTCCGCTAGCTTCCTGGGGGGCTCGGCTCCACCCTGCAGCCTGAGTCTTGGGACCCATGGTCACGGCTGGCCTGGGTGCAGTTCTGTGGGTTTCACCTGGGGCCTCCTGTCCCCATGGGTGGGTCCAAGGACTCACCTACAGCTTGGGAGGGCAGCTGCTGGAGGGTCCCTCACTCACCGGCTGTCCCTCCAGATCGCGTCAGCTGGCCACTCCCTGCCGTCCAGGTGGACTATCCAGAGGGCCTCGACCGCTACAAGCACTTTGCGCGGTTTCTGCTGGAAGGGCAGGTGGGCTACCCGCGGCTCCCGTGGCCTCTCCTCTCAGGCAGCCTAGGGCGGGCCGGTCTCATCTCCTGTGGTCTCCTTAGGTCTTCTGCAAGCTGGCTTCCTACCAGGGCTGCCTGCTCTCCAGCCCGAGCACCATGCTGAAGACGTGGGCCAGGTATGGACTCCTGGTGCCTGGTGACAGCCATGTGCCCTCCCGAGGGCGGCCGTGACAAGCTGCTGTACACTGGGGGTCTGCAAACATCATTGGCTTCCTCGGTGCTGGAGGCCCTAGGCGTCCTCGGGATGTGGCCAGGCCTCGCCCCTCCAGCCCCTCTGGCCGCTGGCGTCCCTAGCCTGTGGCAGCATCAGCTCATCTCCACAGCCTCTTCCTCTGTGCTCTGTCCACTCCTGTGTGGACGCAGTCGCTGCATTTGGGGCCACCCTAACACAGTCCACCCTCATCTCAAATAACTGTACACTCCACGGTTCTGGTAGGGCATGAATTTGGGCAGGAGATCACTGGTCAGCCCACTGCAGCATAGCCAGGTGGGGACAGGAAGCATCCTCCCCCCTGGGTCCACCAATCTCAGACCCTGCACCTCCCCACGTCTCCCCTTCCTTGGCTCAGCTTGGCCTGCCCCCTCAGCACCCGGCTCCTGCCCCTGCCTACTGCCCACCTTCTGCTCGTAGGCTGCAGCCACGCACGGAGAGTCTGCTGAGGGCCCTCGTTGCCGAGAAGGCCGACTGTAGGGACGCCCTGCTGGCCGCCTGGAAGAAAGACCCCAAATGTGAGTCGGGAGGAGACTTCAGTGCTTTGTGCAGGGGGGACCTGGCCCTGCAGTGGATGGCGGTGTCTCCAGTTCATGAGTCCTGGACACGACCACACTGACCCTGTCCTCTCTCTGTCTGCAGACCTACTGGCTGAGTACTGTGAGTGGCTCCCGCAGGCCATGCACGCCAGTGTCGAGAAGGCCTGGCCCCCCACCTCTGACCGCTGACTGGACACTTGGCTGCAGGACTAGACTGGAGACTGAAGGGGAACTGAAGGGGCTGGCAGCACCCAGCATGTCCCCCAGCCCCCTGGCCTGCTTCCTTTTTCATAACTATTTATTATAAGGTGGACAATTGTCGGACCTCCCATCTGGTCCTATGTTAGACGTGTTCTATGGGCTACATTAGCCCCTGTGGAACTCAGGACTGGGGGCACCTGCCAGCCCTCCACAGAGCTGTGGAGCCCCTCCCTGTGGCAGAAGGAGCCCCCAGGGCTGCCCAGCCCTGGGCCTGGTCTCCGAGCTGTCCCACGTGGCAGGCCCACCTCACAGCTCCGCTCTCACCTGAGGGCCTCCCTGTGAAAGGCTGGCCACAGGGACTGATCCTCCGTCCCCCTGACGGTTGGCTGTGTGGCAACAGGGAGCCGAGCCTGGTCACGCTGCCCTCCCCGCTGTCCTGCCCTTTCCTCTAAGGCTAAGATGGAAGGTGGAGCAGGAGGCCCCAGGCATTAGGGGCATCCCCGGCCTGCATGTCCTGCGGGGTGAGGACCAGCATCTCCTGAGCTGAGATGGTGGAGCCTGGCCCTGCGGCCTGAGTTCCCAGCGTGGCCTGGCCCCCAGCATGGCCTCCCTCCCTGCAGCCTCGCCTCCCACTGCTCTCAAAGCCCCCGTCTGGAGCCAGGCCCTGCTCTTCCCCTCACCAGCTTCCTGGGCAGCATCACCAGCCTGAGGAGCGTCACCAGCCCAGCACGAGGAGGAGGACCTGGGTTCCTTGCCACGCACAGACCTGGGCTGCAATGGCAGCTTCTCTAGAAGCCCTAGTATGGCTGCTGGCAGCGCCAGGAGGGAAGCAGGTGCCCCATCTCAGCCACCCTCACGGGGACCATGCAGCCACCACAGTCCCCCCCTGTCACCAGCAGTCACCCCAAGGAACCGCAATTCCAAATACACAGTTCTATTTTTAAGGTACAGCTGAGCACAGTGGTGCACACAATCCTAGTGACCAGGCAGGGGGTCACCAGTCCCAGGTAACTCTGAACGGCTGAAGGCAAGGCCCTGCTCAAAAGGACAAGCAGGAGAGGCAGGGTGTGGCTCAGCGGTGGAACACCTCAGGGTCACCCCAGAACTGCCAGTGGTCTGTCACCACTAGCCTAAAAGGGCTGTGACATGGCTCAGTGTGGAGCACCCTCAGTTCTAGCCCAGCACCAAAGGGAAACGTCATCTTGGTGGGTGTGGTGGTGCTCATCTGTCATCCCAGCCACTCCAGAAACTGAGGCAGGGGGTCTGAAGGTCAAGACCAGCCTGGGCAACTCAGGGAGACCCCGTTTCCAGAAGGGCTGAGAGCTGGAGGTGGGGCACACACCTGCAACCCCAGCAGCTCAGGAGGCTGAGGCAGGAGAATCTTAAATTCAAAGCTAGTCTCAGCAACTTAGGGAGACCCTGTCTCAAAAAAGGCTGGGGATGTGGCACCCTAGGTTCAATCCCCAGAACCAAAGAAAAAGTGGGAGGGGGTGAGCGTGGAGCTTAGAAGTGGGGCGCCCTGGTGCCCCACTCCAGCCCCTAGCACTGGGGAAGCGCTTTTATTGTAATAAATACACGACACTATCTTTGGGGCTTTGTTGTGTTTTTTATTACTGGGGACTGAACCCTGGGGCATCTTACCACTGAGCCACACCCACCTGCCACTCAGACCAGCGCAGGCAGCCGCTCGGGAATTTGTAGGGACACAAAATACAACTTACCTTCACACAGGCTTCGGGATGGCTTCCCTGGCTCGGCCTCAGGCTTCCCAAAAGGGAGAGCAAGAAAGTCATGAGAGGCTGATGCACACTTGGAAGTGAGCTTTTATTTGGAGGGACACTGTTCTTAGAAAGTTCTATCCAATGGGCTGGGGATGTGGCTCAAGCTGTAGTGTGTTTGCCCGGCATGCGCGGGGCGCTGGGTTCAATCCTCAGCACCACGTAAAAATAAAGATGTTAATGTCTACCCAAAACTAAATATTAAAAAAAGAAAAAGTTCTATCCAAGAAGGGGCAGGTGGGTGTAACTCAGCACTAGGGGTGCACCCGCCAAGAAGCCCTCCTTGCTGTCTGAGCAGTCAGTGCCCAAACCACAGCAAATGCAGAGGTCGGCGAGAGCCGATGCGACAGGCTGGAAGGCTCCCCACACCCACCCTTTTTATTTTGAGGACATGGCCTCCACTGCTGAAACTAGCCTCTCACCTGTGGTGCCTCTGCCTCAGCCTCCCAAGTCTGGGATGACCAGTGGGAGCCACCGAGCCTGGCAGTGCCCCACCACCTAACTGGTTCAGTTAGGTGGGTGCCGCGAGGTTTTCCATGTGAGGCGTCCCCAAGGCTCACATAGGAGGCAGTGTAAGAAGTTCCCAGGTGGAGTAGGTGGCTCCAGGGCCCCACCTGTCAGCAGGATAGGGACTGGACTAACTAAGGATAGTGGTAACTAGAGGCAGGAAGGAGGGGTCGAGGGGCTGGACCCCCTGGCTGGGGCATGCTGTGAGGTTGTATTTTGCCCCTGTCACGGCTTGCTCTGCTTCCTGGTGCTATGTCCTGAGCCACTCTCCACGTCCCTCCACCATGGCCTCCTGCCGCACTCCACCCAGAGCTGGGGACCCTCTGTCTGTGGACCAGGACCTGCAGCTGAGCCCCAGGAAACTTCTCTGTTGCTGTCAGTCTTCTGGTCACAGCACAGTTTTGGTCAACTGTCACCACCATCTGCGTGCCTCACACCCTCCCGTTCAGCTGCGTGACACGCCCATCCCTCCCCTGACCCTTCCTCCCTGTGGACCTGCGTGCTCCACAGTCCGTGCCCCACAGTCCCCACCTTTTCATTATTGTGAATAAAGCTGCTTTTCTCATTTTTAAACTGGGTTCCTTGTCTCCTTGTTGAGCTGTGAGAGGACTGGGCAGGGGATCTGGCTCAGTGCCCAGCACCCCAGGTTCGGTGCCCAGTGCCGGGGCAGTGTGCAGAACAAGTCCCTGTTCCTGGTCAGGTGAATGTTGTGCAGCCATTTTCTCCCAGGGTCACCCACCCTTTCGCTCTCTTGATAGCGTCCTTTGAAGGGCAAGTAATTAATGTGAGGGGGACGCGGCTCAGGGCTCGCACAGGCTGAGCAGCCCTCCTGGGTGCCCCTCTCCACGCACCACCCAGGGGCACCCTAGACCTGCCCATGGCCTGCTCTCTCCCCGGTGGCTCTCCAAGCCCCTGTCTGCGGTTGAGCTGACCCATTGGCAGAATGGCCCTGCGGGCAGCTCCACCCCACCATGCTGTTTTTCGCCGCTTCCTCCTGCTACCGTGAGCGGTCTGAGCTGGGCATCCTCATGTGCACCGCTCCACTCCTGTGCGCGTGCCCACCAGGCAGGCGGAGGTGGACATGGGAGGTCCCATGGCCTTGGGAGGGGCTGAGCGCTGGCCTCCATGCACAGCCCTGGCTGGCTCTACACCACTGGGGAACAGCCTCACGGTGGGGGAAGGATGGTGGGGACTCCCTCCAGGGGGGCCTGTAGGCTATGCAGGTGCCCCACTCCCAGGGTGTCACCCCCACACCCCAGCCACCCTGCCCTCCTCCCTTCTCTCAGTAGCCTGTGGCCTGCGGGTGCTGTTCCCTCCCCTGGGAAACCCTGAGCTTCCTTCCTGCCCCCTGGCCTGGTTTGTCACAGAAGTCCAGCCCTCTGAGCCATAGGAGGGCTGTCCACCACAGCAGCAGGACGAGGGAGAGCAGACCCTCTGCCCTGCTCTCCATCTGCATCCCCGCAAGAGTGGCACAAGGTTAAGAGGAGGATTGTGAGGAGTGTTGGTAAAAGTCCAGGGAGGTCTTAAACAGATGGACACCCCCGAAGCTGCAAGGAAAGGGGAGCCATGGGGCTCTGGAAATTCCAAGTTGACGTAGAGAGCGACTTATTTGGAAAATGAAAGAACACACAGGAAAACTGCTGCGAAACATGATAGAGAGACTGCCTGACGTGCAGGATGAGCCCTGGGCAACTGGGAGAGACAACTGGGCGAAGACTCTGACAGGTGAGCTGCAGGAAATCCCCACCGGGCAGCCGGAATGGTCCCGCCAGGGCTGAGGGGCACTGCCCACGGTCCCAGGACAGCCTGGGTGGCACAGGGAGACTCTGCCCAAAATTAAAACAGCCAGGTGTGGTGGGGCACACCTGTAATCCCAGCAGCTGAGGAGGCTGAGGCAGAAGGATCACAAGCTATCCCAGGGCCGTCCACCCTCAACAGCAAGACCAGGGAGAGCAGGCCCTCGCACTGGGCCCAGTAGGTGACTTTTTGTTGTTCCTGCTTCCAGCGCTGGGGTGGAACCCAGGGCCTAGCTCGCACCAGGCAGACACTCTGCTGAACCTCACCCCCAGCACCCCACCATCCGTGACCTTCTGAAGGTTGAAAACCGCACCCTCGTCGCTCACAGCTGAGCACTGGGTGGGTGGCGGGCCACGAGGATTGGCTAGGCCTGTGCAGACCACAATGATGTCACTCCTGTCCCTATTCTCCACACCTTAATCACCCTGTTGCTTTGTCCCAAAATATCCCCAAACCCCGTCCTGGGGCGGCATTTTGAGAGTTGGTCCCCCAGCTCCTTTTTCCTTTTGCAAACCTTTCTCAGCCATGGGCACACCAAGTGGCCGACAGACATTCACGAAGATACCCGCCCTCTCAGCAGGTGGGGAAGGGACACAATGTCAATAATGCAGTGACACTTTGTTCCCAGCATATATTGAAGAAATTAAGAAGGCAACACCCATTGCTGGCCGGAAGCTGGGCAGAGAGCACGTCCACCATCCCTAGTAAAGAGGCCAGGCGCTGCCCGCAGGGGAAGAATCAAGTAAAATTTCCAATACAAGTATTTTTAAATACAAGCATCTTTGTCTCTGGGCCCTGTGATGCTGTGGCAGGAGTCCATCCCGCAGAGCGACACAGGACCAACGCGCAAGGTCAGCAGTGTACCCTGCGACCATAATGCTTCAGACTCAAGTGAACCTGAATGACAAGGATAAAGTGTTGTGCCCCATTAGGCACGTGGGAGACTCCCTCGCCTCCTCAGCTGCACTTTGCCTGGCTGGAGAAGCCTCCACTGGCTCCTCCTGGGCCAGCGCTGGGGCCTGGCTGGACTTCCCGGGAGTTCCTCCCACCTGCCAGGGTACAGTCTCTGCCCGGCCACCAGAGGGAGCTGTTTAAAACTGAATGTGATCGGGTCATGCTCAGCTCTGGGCCTTGCAGTGTCCTCCACAGCAGGCCCCACCGGCTCCTGCCTTCATCTCCCTGCCCTCCCAGCTTATCTCCAAGGAGCCGGGAGACCAAGTGCAGGGTTGTTGTGTGCACTCACCACAGAGCAGCCCCTGCTCCAACCCCAGGGCCTTTGCACTTGCGGTTTCCTCCGCGGCTCTGACATCCCCCTAGTTCCCACCTCATCACTCCGTTGCCCACTATTGGTACCCTGGTCTGGTGCGTGAATCCCGAAAAGGCTGAGACGCCTGGCCTGGTCAATCCAGGTAGGGAGTCCAGGGAATCTGGCACTATCCTTAGGCACACAGAAGGTGCTCAGGGTTGCACACTCCCTGGCCTGAGGGGCTCAGGATCACCGAAGGCACCCTCTGTACAAATGCAGAGGTTTCCCACCTGCTGGGTGACTTGGGGGACCCGGAGCGTCAGTTCAACCAGGCCGGCTGCAGGGACTTTCCAGAGGGGGTGCCTGGGTTCCCTAAGCAGACGTGTGATTCAAAGAATGACGCAAAAGACAAGTGGAGATGCCGGGGATTGAACCCGGGGCCTCATACATGCAAAGCATGCGCTCTACCACTGAGCTACACCCCCGCCCTGACTGAGTACGCGCGGAAGCCTGATAGGCAGCGGCCCGGCCTGGAGCCCAGCCAGGCAGCGCCGCCCTCGCGGACCACGCCCTGCGGAAGCCGAGAGAGCTCGCCATCCACAGGAGCCGGCCCGGAGAGCGGCTGGCATGGCCCGTCCTCGTTAGTATAGTGGTGAGTATCCCCGCCTGTCACGCGGGAGACCGGGGTTCGATTCCCCGACGGGGAGGCTGCCTGGGGCTTTTGCATTTTGAGATGCAGGTAGGCAGGACTCGGTGTCACCCTTGTTTGCACCCATGACCGGGTGAACGCGGGCCCTGCCGTTGGATTCCAGGCTCCGCGGGTCCCACCCAGTGGGGACCTGTCGCTCAGATAATGTGCATCCACCTAGACCCGCACTCGAGCTCCCAACTGCGTGCCTCCACTGAGGTTTTACAAACTAAAGGCAAGTATGCATTAAGGGAAAGAGCAGTAAGAAACCTCTACTGGTCCCCAAGTCGCCTTGCAGTCCTGTTCAATCACGCCTGCCCCACATCTCAGGTGGAGAAACCTTTGTTTCTTTTTACACTAAAATCACCCATGTAGACTCATATCTAACATTTGCAAAAAAAGTAACTTCCAGGTGGATTGAATCAAAAGAGATTCAACTGGAGGGAAAATACAGTGGGGCTCACCAGCTCACAAGGAACCCAGCTTCCCAGCACAGAAGCAGAAAGGGGTTGGTTTGCTTTATTTTCAAGGGTCTTACGGGGCATTGTTTGCAATTCTAGAAGGGGCAGCAATCTGGACCCTAAATGGTCCAGAATGGTAAATGCTGTGTCTTTTATTTTTCTTTCTTTTTTTCTTGTTGTCTTTGTTTTTTGGTAGCTATACCCTTGTATTTGGTCTATGTAGAAAATAATGTAGGTAAAAAATAAATTTCCTACAATGATTAAAAACAGACTGTAGGCAAAAGACTCTAAGGACTAATATCTTTGTTACAGACACCATTTATTCAAAATAAAAAGAAGGAAAGAAAAGACAAATAATTTATTCAAATCATTAAGAAAAATCCTAAAATACCTGTAGACCAAGAGTCAACAGGCAATGAACGCACAGAAGAGGAAAAACGAGTTGTTGATAACACTGACGGGAAAGCTGGCTCCTACAAATATTTAAAACACACGGGAGGCCAGGCTGGTGGCCACCTGTGATCCTAGTGGCTTGGGAGGCTGAGGTAGGAAGATTGCAGTTTCAGCAATTTAGCAAGACTCTGTCTCTAAGGAAAATATAAAAAGGTCTGGAGATGGGGCTCGGTGGTTAAGTGCCCCCCAAGTTTGTCTGGTATCATAAAAAAAAGGAAGTAAAACCATCAGTTCACACTTTCAGCCCTTGCTGTAAATAACTTTTTTTTTTTTTTTTTTTTTTTTTTTTTTAGCTATGACTGAAATCCTGCGCAAAAAGGGGACTGGTGGTTTCCAGGGCCAGGGACAGAAATGAGGAGGCCCAGCCAGGAAATGCTGGAGCTGGATGAGGTGCTGGTGGCACCACACGGAGGATGTACCCAGTACTCCTGCTTCTTTTCCCTTGGGGAGGCTGAGTCCCGTGAGCCACACCTCAGGACAAAAATGACTTGTTAATCAAGACTTGTTTGGGGAAGAAAGGAGTGAAATGGAGAAGCCAGGATCAATAGCTCAGCACCCTTCCGAGGGCGCTTCCAGGTCTCTCGTACCCCACACTCTGGCCTCACAACCCCGAGTATGGAATTGAGTTTTTAGTGCTAAGATCTTAATACAAAAGGGAAAACCTGGGCACAAGGGCACAGCAATACAGGCTGGAAAACGGTTGAATTAACTCCTATGTATCAGGTGATGATGGGCCCAGGCCCTTGAAGTTAAGATGTTTTCTTTCAAAACACACATCTTTATTTTATATATATATATATATTTTTTTTTTTTCTTTTGCAGTATGGAGAATTTTTTTTCTCACTTTCTTTATTTCCGTTGGGGTCTGTTTGGGGGAGACAAGTTTTGTCTTCTTTTTTGGGGAACTGGTAATAGAACCCAGGGCAGGTGCATATTCAAGGCAAGTGTTTTGCCACCGAGCTACATCCCAGACCCAGTCCTGAGAACATACTAGGCAAATGTTCCGCTGTTTTCTTTTTTTAAATTCTATTTATTTATTTGTTTGTTTGTTTGTATGTTTGTTTTTGTGCTTGTAGATGGACAGCATGTGTTTATTTATTTTTTTGTGGTGCTGAGGATCCAACCCAGGGCCTCACATGTGCTAGGTAAGCGCTCTACCACCCAGCCACAACCTCAGCCCCGGTTTTATTTTTACTTTCTTTGACACAAGGTCTCACTAAATTGCCCAGATTGGCCTTGAACTTGGGATCCTCTTGCCTCAGCCTCCTAAACATCTGGGATCATGATGTGTGTGCCTCTGTGCCCAGCCCAAGTTAATTGTTTTGATAATAATTTTTCCTAACACAGAGTATTTTATTGGGAACTAGTGTGTTTTATGGGATGAAGAAAACTTTTCTGAAGTTCAGCAATTGCTTTAATTTTATTTATTGAAAAATTAATGTTGCTGCTTTTGGTTAAAAGCATAGAACATGATCAAATTTTAACAAAGATGATCTGTCCGTCTCTCTCCATGTGGCTTTCGATGAACGTGTATCCACAGAAGTAAGGCCTAGAGGGATGTTCAACTAACCACCCTCAAAAGCTGCTTCCTGTAGCAGGACATGGGCACTTCCTGGCCCATAGTGTCAGTTTTCTGATAGTGATCTGATCAGTTTTCTGCTTCTTGATAGTAATCATGTTTTGATTTTAAAAATCAAATCATAAAAATTAAATAATAGGGTTGGGGTTGTGTCTCAATGATAGTGCGCTCGCCTAGCATGCATGAGGCACTAGGTTCAATCCTTAGCACCACATAAAAATAAAATAAAAGATATTTTGTCCACCTAAAAAACTAAAAAATAAATGTTAAATAAATAAATAAATAAATGATATACTGGGCACAGTGGCCCACTCCTCTAATCCCAGTGGCTCAGGAGGCTGAAACAGGAGGATTGCAACTTCAAAGCCAGCCTCAACAAAAGCGAGGCACTAAGCAACTCAGTAAGACCCTGTCTCTAAATAAAATATAAAATAGGGCTGGGAATGGGGCTCAGCGGTCGAATGCCCCAGAGCCTGGTACCCAACAACAACTACAAGATGTCATTTAGGGGAGGATCTTGAGATTGTTAGCACGTGGAAAGTGCTCCTGCAGATCATTCTGGGTTGGGGCAGGTCCTAAATGCCCTTAGAAGAAACAGGAAAAGAGAAAGCAGAGAAATGGAGAGGAGAACTATGGGAAGAAGGACGCCAAGGGTGGACCCGTGTCCACAGGCTGAAGTCCGCCTAGGACTGTCTGCCCACCTCTGCCAGAACCTGGGGAGAGGCCTGGAGCCGATTCTCCCTCAAAGCTTCCAGAAGAAACCTGCCAGCACCTTGCCTTTAGACTTCTGTCCTCCAGAACTGTACAAGAATAAATCCCCATTGCTTTCTGCCACCTGGGTGGAGATATTTGTTACTGCCACCTAACCCACTTATGTCACAACTATTGAGGGCCTTCTGTGTGCTGAGCTTTGAGTTGGTGGATTGTTAAGTGAGAAATACAGGGGATGGGTTGGATGTGAATTGCTCGCCTGGCTGTTTGGAGCTGGATCTAGCAAGACCTGACACCCATATCAGAAATGAAAACATTGAGCTGAATGCCCAGCCAAGGCCATCTGCAAGGCCTCTTCTAGAGGCTCTTCAGATGGGGACACCAGAGCACAGGGCCTCCTATTTCTCCCAAATCATTTCCAGGATGATTCCCCTGAAAGCACAAATCTTCCCCTCTCCAGGAAAATCCAGCATATGGATGGGCGGGTGTCCTGCAGCCTGGGTGGGTCAGTCTTGAAAAAAAAATAGCAGAGACGGGGCTTAAAGAACACACACATATTTCCCCACAGCTCTGGGGCTGCCAGCGGCCCGGGCTTCTTCTTGCCTTCTCTCCTTGGCCTGCCACTGGCCACCTTCTCTCTGCTGTTTCCCTGCAGGTGAATCTATCCTAATCTCCCTTCTTGTGAAGACACTGGCCATCTTGGATTAGGGCCCACCCTCAGGTGCTGCCTGAAGTAGTGGGTTCTTTAAAGGTCCTGCCTCCAACTGTGCTGTCACATGCTGAGGAACCAGGGTTAGGCCTTCGACATATGAATTGTGGGGGGACATCACTCAGCCCATAACACTGGATTTGGGGACACACAGAAGACTGTTGGCTTCAAGATGTGCAGGAAAGTGGCTGTGTCTGCGTTTCCATTTGGAAATCGAAGGGGTGTCTCAAAAGGCGACGTGTTTGTGACTGAAGTCTTGACAGCTTTGCCGCCCCAGGGCCTCCTGTTTCTGGTCAGGGCTGGCCATTCCCAGCAGACCCCCCAGCCCGGTGTCATGCTCCCTGACTCTTCCTGAACCCGGTCTCCATCCCCACGAGTTCCCAGCTCCTCCCTGGCCTGGGACACCCCTGCTCTGGCTTTACCACGCCCTCAGCCTCCTCGCTGGTGTCCCTGCAGCCACCCTGGTGGCTCCTGTCCATTCTCCAAACTGCAACCAGAAAAACACCCAGACGTCAGTGTCCCCCACTCCAGTGGCTTTCCAACCAGAGGAAAATCCAGCCTGTGTTCCCAGGCCTTGCAGGTGAGTGGGATGCGGCCTCTGCCCCACTGGGCCTCGACGTCTCCACCGGGACCACTCTCCTGTTCCTGCCAAGGCTACGCCTTTCCAGTCTCGGGAGCCCAGCTGTCCCCCTGCCCGGGATGCTCGTCCCCAGGGTCCAGCATGCCTGGCTCCTCCTCCTCGGCCTCTGCTGTCCCCTTCTCCTGCCCCCGCCCCAGCGTCTAGCACCAGGATTTGTCTTCCTTCTCGGCAGGCACTGCCCACTGGACAGCTGCTGCCTGTTTGCTGGTGGAGCAAACACACGTCCAGTAGGTGCCCAGCAAACGCTTACTGAGTGACTGAGACGGGGAAGGGGCTCCCGCGGCTAGGGGCGGCCGCCCGGGCCCAGGCTGGGCGCCCACCTGTGGCCCTGCTCCCACCCGGGCCGAGCGGCGCGCTCAGGGGCGGCGGCCTTGTCCCCGAGGACGGCCCTGGCGCAGTCGGCCTCCCGCGGCACCGCGCGCTGCGGGCCGGGGCGCGACGCTGTTCCCCGCGGCGGCGAAGCGACCTCCGTCCGTTCCTCCAACAAGCGTTAGTCCTGCGTCTGCTCCGTGACGGGCGCCGGGGGATCCGGCGGGGACAGTGCGCAGTGCCTGGTGCGTGTTAGCCCGGGACACGCTGGATGGACAGGGACACAGTGCGCCAGGGGGCCGTGAGGGAGGCCAGACCCTGGGAGGCCACGGGGGCGGCACCTGGGAGGACGGGGGGTCGCAGAGCGCCGGGGATGAGAAGTGGCTTCCAGTGCCCCGCGCCTCCGCACAGACAAGGAGGACGGCAACGCATCCCAGCAGCACCAGCCGCCGAAATAGCTCAGTTGGGAGAGCGTTAGACTGAAGATCTAAAGGTCCCTGGTTCGATCCCGGGTTTCGGCAGCTCTTTCTTTTTCCGTCTCTGCGCACGGCAGGAGCAGAGCAGCGCCTGCTCACTCAGCCTATCCCAGTTCGTCAAGGGGCGCGATTTCTTTATTATGAGACCCCCTCACCCCATGGCGGTTAGAGGCCCCGCGACTCCCGGTTTGGTTAAGTTGCACGAGGACCAAGGTTTCCCTGGTTTATCTCTTAAGCGCCTATTCATCCCTGGCATGCGTTTGTCTGCTCGTTAATTTTTTGCTTTCTGTTTTTTTTTTTTTTTTTTTTTAAATTTCTGCGTTTTAAATTCTCCAGGCTGACAAGGTCCGAGCAAAAAACGGCCACCTTAAAATGCCATTTAGCCAAATCCGACTTATTTTGCAAGAAAATAAAAAGGTTTAACCCCCTGGAATGGACGGGAAGGGGCAGGGGAGACAAGTTACCTTAAAGAAGAGTTCCAGGGAAGACTTGGCAGAGCTCGTCCTCGTTAGTATAGTGGTGAGTATCCCCGCCTGTCACGCGGGAGACCGGGGTTCGATTCCCCGACGGGGAGGCTGCAACATTTTGATGGTGGAACGACGTCTTTTTCATCCAGACCTTGGCAGTCTCGGTGACTGACCTGCTGCTTTAGACCCTGTTACATGCAACTTCCTGAGAGCTTGGTCACAGGACTGCAAGAAAGACCATAGTCCAGCTGTGCTGGAAAGCTGGTCCTGCATCCTTGCAGGGAATAGGCCAGAAAAAGGTCCTCGGTTTGTGAGATGGACAACTGGACTTGCCGGGCTGACATTTCTTGTCTTGCTCCAGCCCCAGCATCTGACTTTGGAAGATGCTTATGAACTTGAGATATTTTCTCCCCCTAAAGCAGTCAGACTCTGTGACCTTAAAGCATCACCGGTGTGCAGCTGCTGCACCCCACAGGCAATAAACAAACTCTTTACAAGATGCCATTTATTTTCGTCATAATATGGGAGCCAAAGCCATAGTTGAGACAGAAAGAGGAGAGATTGCCTTGCCAGTTCCGGGGACACACCAACACCTGATGGTGTCACTGGGGCTACTTTTCAGTGTCCCGGCTGGGAAGTCCCCCTCCTCTCCACCCTGAGACTCCCAGGTCTCATTCCAAGTGGGGCACCTTAGATACAAGTTAGACCCGGAAAGCCCCAGTCTCACTACCTCCGTGAACTTGTGACTCCCTCAAGCACACTCCATCGTCCCCCCCAGGACTAGCAGATCCCAAAGGGACTGAGCAAGAGTTTACAGCTCTCACTCTAGGGAGTGAGCCAAACCCACGGAGAAGGGAACGTTCTTTAGAAGTTCCATCAAGGGAGTGCGAAGGTCAGGGCGGACACAGGGACAGGGGAGATCTGAAATAGCTTTCTTAGCCCTTTACCTTCCCAGGCTCCTATTCTGTGGTTCATTTCTACCTTTATCCCAAACTTTCCCACATTCATTCCACAAACCCTACTGAGCACCTTTTATGTGCCAGGCCCCATCCTAGGCACCAGGGCTGCTGCAGGACACAAGCCAGACCCGGCCCTGCCCTTACTATTAAAATGGATAAATGCTATAAGAAAACAAGGAGGGTGTGTGACAGGGAGTGGTGAGACAGGTAGGTCAGTAGGAGATGCTTGGGAAGGCCCCGCTGAGGAGGGGACGTGTGAGCAAGGAGCTGGACATCTAGATCGAGCCAGCTGGGGCAAGAGCTGAGGGACAGCTGTCCAGGCTGAGAGCAGTAAGTGCCTAGGCCCTGAGGTGGGAAGGAGGTGGCCCAACTAAGGACAGAACACGTGGAGAGGAAGAGGAGCAGGCGATGAATCAGGGAAGTCCACTCCGCTAGGGCCTTGCGGAGTCGGGACTTGATCTTGTCAGGCTTTTGTGCAGAGAGGAAACAAAATCAGGTCTGCTCTGAGCAGAGCGCTCTGGCTGCCATGCACTTTGTGGGGAGGAAGCAGAGGGGCCTCTGGGAGCTGAGCGGTCTCTCAAGGTCATGGCCCATGGTGCCACCCCTCTGCTCTGCCGCCATAGAGCTAGAGGAGTGAGGACAGGGACGGTTTCCGCAGTGGCCCATCCACACCCTCCCTTTCTTCCGCTGCTCTCTCTCACCAGGACAGGATCAGCGATGTGGCAGCTCACACCTGTAGCAGACGTGAGACCCTGCAGTTTCCCTGCATTTCCCATGGAAACTCCACCGTAGCTTCAACAGCTCACATTTCAGGGTCTGCCCCTAGACGCTGAGAACACTGTTCTAGATGCTTTGTCTTGTCAAATTGTCACAAGTCCTGGTGAGGTAGGGGCTCTGGAAACCTCTGCTTCCCGGATGAGGGCCAGAGAGGCAGGAATGCAGGGCAAGCTGCTCGGGCAGCAGAGCAGATCCGGCGGTGAGGGGGCCGATGGCCAACCAGGTGGCAGGGGAGGTCTCCCACTCACAACCCCTTAAGGCTTTGAAGACACTAAACCTTTGGGCTTCTTCCCCCTGGCCCTCTCCACAGGCCCCCGAGGCTGGGTGCCCCTTCACAATTTCAGGATGGCTCTCCTAGTGGGATGTTGCAGAGATCCCCTCTTCTAAAGTTGAGCCCTGATTCTGGGGGTTCAATCTGTTTCTTTTTAATTTGCTCATTTTTACATCCGGAACAATTTGGGGGTGGGGAGGAGAAAGCCTTCAAGCAGATGTGCGGACTCAAATTCACTGAGGGTGGAATGGAGATTCCGAGGTACCATCAGGCCAATGTCCTCCTTTACTGGAATTTCTGATTTATTTTCCATTTCCTGTAGCAATTAGAGTCTTTGTTGCAAGGCTATGGAGAATAGGCCCATTTGAAAAACAGGAAATGAATTTTTTTGGTTGGCTTTTGCTAACCCTAATAGCTATTTAAATGTATGCACAAGATTCAACCGGAGGGCGTGGAAACCCTTACGAAAGGAGTGTAGCAGAGATTTTCAGGAAGCCCAGCACGGAGGGAGGGGGATGTAGCTCAGTGGTAGAGCGCATGCTTTGCATGTATGAGGTCCCGGGTTCGATCCCCGGCATCTCCACTTTTTTGTTTCTGCTTCCTTCTTTTCTAGCCACAACTCTTGGGTTTACCGCTTGCAACTGAGCTTTTAAAACTCTTCAGGGTGA